>NW_027518101.1:4936247-5258622 GCF_048772815.1 Callospermophilus lateralis
TATTTTTGATTTCCATTATCATTTTTGAAGCAAAACTCACACACCCGTCATGATAAACCGTAAACCTAATATTACCATTAGATGTAAAACTGGTGGGAATGAATGATTGTATATCAATATAAGATTTCTTGTATACTTTCAAATATCAATTCAATCCACTGTTTAATTTGGAACCAGTTATATTATTTATTCACAGTATGGTCTATTCATGCATTGTCTCTATATTGATAGACACAGGGTACACCTCTGTGTACCCTCGATAATAATTCGTATATCTTCAAAATTTTGCTCACAGAAATGGTGGAAGAAAGACTCATGTCAACTGATCTACATATACATTTTATCACAGTAATATTCTGGACACAAAATGCAAAGGTCACACTTAGGATTGTCCCGAAGCCTAAATGGAAAGTGAACATGGATTACTAAAAACATCCATGTCTTGGATGCCTAATTCTCTCAAATGTCAATCCTATTGGTGAGTACATATTTGTTTCTTCCCAAGATTATATATTCAACCTCAACCATGTTGAAAATGTCTAATCCTATCACTCACTTTATATTTTGTCTGATTTCCTAATGTCTCTATTGATATCTCTTTTCCTACATATTTTCCCCAGTTCATCATAGTGACTGATTCTTCACATGTGCTGACATTTACATTCACTCTTTATCCGAAACCCTATTGCTAAAGAACTTTTTGTCCAAATACTATACTCACTCTTTTTTCTAAACCTACCGACTATCTACCTAATCCTACCGACTATCCCTTTTTGACTGGATGAACTCTTCAACAATCAATCATCCAAGGTACAAGGTCCTATGCCATTGTATATTGATTTATCTGAGACATCTGTGCAGAACATAATTCAAAGATAAGTATCCCAATCATGTCCCAATGCCTTTCTGGTATTCAAATCTTACCTAGATTTCAGTTTTCATAATTACATTTCACCTGTATATTCTTATAAATATTGCAGGTTCCCAATACCATTATTCATCCAACAGAATGATTCCTACCACAAATCGAACATGTTATTAATCCTAACTATACACTTTTCCCTCAATCCAACTTTACAGAAGAGCAGGGACAGAGTTGGTCTTACAATACAGGGGTGTAGGGGACCTTCCACCTGTTGACAACCTCAAAGGTCCATGCAGATATGATCCCTGGAGAAGATGCAGGCAGCTATGAAAGGCCTGAGAGAGCAAACGTCATCTTCCATGGCAAACAACCCGGTCAGGTTAAAAGCATGTGTCTGAATCATCCTCTCTCTTCTTAATGTAGGGAAGATTGACCAAACTAGGCCTGTGTGGAGAGCTGTTCCCAGGTGCCTATTGTTTCTATACCATTCGAACTTGTGAAAGTGTCACAGGAAGTAGGCGCATCCTCCATATTATGAGACCCTAGGAAGCAAATGTTAGGACAAAGTGGTTGCAAATGCAGTGACCACATTCAGTTCCTGAAGGAAGTGACCTCACCTCACATCCTTGTTGATGGAACTCTCCGAATTTGGGTTCCAGGAAGCCAGGCATCCAGACCCAGTCCAAGCTCCAGTCACAGTGGTCTCACTTGTTTGGATTTACCAAGGACAGAGTCAGTCTTTTGTGGTACCTAGTGATGTGAGGATGGCCAAATGCCAGGAAAGTTCTGAAGAGGGGCCCTTCCAGAGAAAGAAGTTAGAGGCTCACTGCTGTCTCCTGACAACTTCACAGAGTTGACCCAGGAGACCAGATCTGAGACAGGACAGGCCATTTCTGGGGAACATAGTATTGCCCTCCAGTCAGAGGACACTCTGGATAGTTTCAGACCTACTTGGGGGAAGGAGGTGACTTCGTGGGTGTTTGAGTGGGTTTGTGGTTTTTTCTCATGTTCTGAGAATAGTTAGGAAAGGGGGTTTGTTTGGTTTGGAGTGAACTGTTTCTAGTTAGTCCTTTGACAAGGCGAGTGTTTCTATGTCTGTGTATCCCACTGTGTCCATGGTTGTAGACATTAGAAAAGAGAATGCCTCAATGGGTGTGTCCTGTCAAAGAGAAAACTTCCAAGCATTCATCCTGCCCATTTTATAAATGGACTGTGGCATGCCTTATCATTGGGCAACACCTATTATTTTCTTACGTTCCTGTATCCTTCCTGAATTCTGGCCACTCTCCAAAATAGGTTCATGGTTTTGTGTACAAGATATGTACCACTTCCAAGCTCTGTGACATGGCCATGTACTGGGTAGCTGAAGGGAATGCATCTCAGAAAACTCTGATATCAGTGTGACCAGTAAAGTCTCAGTGGAGAAACCCTGCTTTGGGCCTTTTGATTACCCATTGTTATGTTGCCCTGAATATCAGGAGCATCTTTTCCTCAGGCTACTCCTTCCTGAAGCCTGAAGAAAACAGTTTTCACATGGAAATGAATGGGCATTTTACCTTTGTGTTTTACAATAAAACCTTCACAGAGATTAGGCTCTCATTAACTTAAAAATACTTTTAAATTTTATCTAAGTGTAAAAAGTAACATGTAACTGTACATATCTTTTTGATAACAAGTCCAATTATACAACACAAATGATACACATAAATCTCCCACATGTTTTTATTTTAAGCCTAGAATTACCATACAACCTTAGAACATTTCTGTTTTCATACTTATATTTCATTTCTATAGTCTTATAAATATCGCAGGTTCCCAATAACATTATTCATACAGCAGAACAATTCCTAACCCAAATCGAACATGTTATTAACCCTAACCATACACTGTTCCCTCAATCTAACTTTACAGAAGAGCAGGGAAAGAGTTGGTCTTACAATACAGGAATTTAGGGGATCTTCCACCCGCTGAGAACCTCAAACGTCCATGCAGAAATGATCCCTGTAGAAGATGTAGGCAGCTATGAAGGACCTGAGAGAGTAAGAGTCACCTTCCATGGCCAACAACCTGGTCAGGATGAAGGGTTGTGTCTGAATCTGCCTCTCTCTTCTTAATGTAGAGAAGATGGACCAAAACAGGCCAGTGTGGAGAGCTGCTCTGGAGTGCCTATGGATGATATACCATTCTAACTTGTGAAAGTGTCACAGGAAGTAGGGGCAGCCTCCATCTCATGGGGCCTTGGAAGCAACAATTAGGACAATGTGTTTGCCAAGGCAGTGACCTCATTCAGTTCCTGAAGGAAGTGACCTCACCTCACTTCCTTGGTGTTCGAAATCTCTGAACATGTGGTCCAGGAAGCCAGGCACCCACAGCCAGTCCCAGTCCCAGTCCCAGTGATCTCACTTGTTTGGATTTACCAAGGACAGAGTCAGTCTTTCTTGGTACCTACTGATGTGAGGATGGCCAAATGCCAGTAAAGCTCTGAAGAGGGCCCTTTCCTGAGAAACCAGGTTGTGGCTCACCGCTGGCTCCTGTCAACTTCACAGAGTTGGACAAGGAGAACAGATCTGAGACAGAACAGGCCATTTCATGGAAACATAGTATGGCCCACCAGTCAGAGGACACTGCGGATAGTCACAGACCTACTTGGGGGAAGGAGGTGCATTTGTGGGTGTGGGTGTGTGTTTGTGGTTTTGTCTCATGTTCTGAGAATAGGTAGGAAAGGCAGTTTGTTTTGTTTGGAGTTAATTGATTCTAGTAAGTCGTTTGAAAAGGCGAGTGTTTCTAGGTCTGTGTATCCCACTGTGTCAGGGGTTGTAGACATTAGAAAAGAGAATGCTTCAATGGATGTGTCCTGTCTAGTAGAAAGCTTCCCCGGATTCATACTTCCCATTTATGAATGGACTGTGGCTTGCATTATTGATGGGCAACCCCTGATACCTTTCTAAGTTCCTGTTTTCTTTCTGAATTCTGGCCACTTTCCAGAATAGGCTCATGGTTTTGTGTCCAAGATGTATACCACCACCAAGCTCTGTGACATGGCCATGTACTGGATAGCTGAAGGGAATGGCGAGCAACTCAGAAAACTCAGATATCAGTGTAATCAGGAAAGTCTCAGTGGAGAAATACTGCTTTGGTTACCTATTGTTCTGTTGCCCTCAATGTCAGGAAGGTCTTTGCCTCTGGCCACCCCTTTGGGAAGCCTAAAGAAAACAGTTTTCAAATGGAAATCAATGGGCATCACCTGTGACTCTTTGCTTAATTGCATTGGAAAGGGATATGTCTGAATCAGGCTCTAGGTCCTGTGTTAGGCTTTGGCTTAGATTCTCAGCACATGATGGATGTAAAGAAAATCCCATGTTTGCATCCAAAACTCAATTGGCCAAAAGAGCAGTCATTATGGAAGAAGTCTCTCGCCTTCCCCTGTAAGGTTCCTGACCTCCATCAAGTGAGAATAGGAACCTTTGGATCAAATGAGTTCTTCAAAGCCCTTTAGAGGCTATCCCATAGGTGCTTGGGTTTTCTCCAGAATCCAAATCACATAAAGAATCTATACCTGACAGTCAGTAGGCCTCAAATTGGAGGAGCAAAGCAATATTAATAGCAGGCCTATTTGATCACTCCTGGTTTCCCGGACGAGTGTCCAGGACACCCTGACTTTAGGCAAATGAGGGGCAATGGAGGTTATTTTGGACACTGTCTTGGGCTGTGCCCCTCATGGAAACCTCAAGCCAGAGGTAATGATGAGTGTCCATATGGAAGAAGATGAGGGCCATGTGGGAGTGTTTTGGTTTTAATTGTGGTCATGTGTGGCCGTTGGAATAGATGACTGGGTCCACCTTGGCTTTAACTCTGTTGTGATTCCCCTTAGAGACTGAGTTGTGGACCTCACCTCAGAGACGTATTGCCATGAATTGTGTTGGGATTTTAGGAGGATTCACATGAGAGTCACCCTTGTAAAATGAGATCTAGGCCCAGGGTGGCTCTTCACCGAGCACTGGGAATCTCAGCCAGGTTACCACATGATTTTATTCTGAAAGACTTGGCAGCCATATATGAGAGTCAAAACACACATGGATGTCACAATGTAGATCCCAATGGGCCTGGATTCATGTGATCATTTGGCCACTGTTTGGGAAGCCTTGCCTGTGAGACTTCTGCAGAGATTTCATTGAAATGAGCTTCCTAACCATTTAATAGTTCCAGAATGAAATGAAACACACAGTGCCTCCAACTTCAACCTTGAAAAATGGGTAGATAAATACCAAGAAATTTTTAAACTTCCCATGACCAGGTGGCACTGGAGAATCTTTGGATATCCTGTGGCTGATCATGAGATTACAAGACAGTGCTTTGATTGACTGGTTTTCATAAAAATGGTTCAGAACAGAGATACCAGGAAGTTGGAGCCTGCTGAGAGGTGGGCCTACAGCAGTGCTGGGCAGGTGTGCAATAAAACAACTGTGGTGGGGCCATGTGGATCTTCCATTGGCTTCCAAATGACTTGTGACTGACATGGTGCAGCCAGCAGACCCTTGTATGTAAAGGCATCTTGTTATATGGACAGGATTCAGGGCAATGTTTAGAATCAGATTGCTATGGTCAAGGGGGCAAGTCATGTGGGATATAAGCCTGGTTGGTGCATTCTCCTGCAGACCCTGACCTACCAAAAGTGACAGAACTCACTCACGCACCGGGTAACAGTTGAATTCTTTGTATATCATGAAGCAAATACCAAAATCCCAGTGCAGCAGCAAGAAACACGACGAAAAGTGGAGGATGACCAAATGGCCTCACAGTCCACATGTGGATACACTTATCCCCCAGTTGCCACAGTTTACCTACTAAAGAAAATTCAGCACTGCTGCCACATATTCAGTGGAAAATAAGAAACCATGTCCTCGAGGTAACATAGATGCAGACACAGCTTTGATTGTCTCACTACAATGGAAGCTAAATCTCACGACAACAACATGTATTTCAAGTGGCCAAACTCAGAGTGAGTTTCTCAAGAAGGATTTAGGGAACCAGAGCTCCATGTTTGTGGACTGTTTTCCCTGTCCCTTACTTTTGAAATCTCCTCTTCCGTCTTCAAGGTTGTGAACTCCTGAGCATATTCCATTCCAGATATTTAGTCACAGATTTTCTAACTCTTCTCCTCTAATTGTGCCTTAGTCTCCGTGATTGTAATGTCAAGGCATCCCTTTCTCTGTATCCTATTCAGCACATGTATTTTTACATGCAATTATAGAATCTTACCTGATACCACACGTACATTCTTGTGAGGTGACTGACTTGGCAGATACAAATTGTAAGAGATCACTCCTCCTAAAAGCTGTTGGAACTGAAAATTCAATCTATGAGTGAGCTTCCTTGTTTAAGAACATTATACATAAATCCATATTCAATAAAATAAATACATTTGGATCTGTAGATGACATATATTTCATGGTGAATTTCAATTGGAATATATTATGCTATTTTTAATGTCTGTGTGTTTGTGTATGTATATATATATATATATACACACTCTCCAGATTTTTCAAAATATGAAATATATGTCTTGTTATACACTCCCTAAACTCATTCATATTCAATTATGTGTATTTATAATCAAATTTTCACAAGAGTATTCTCAAAATTATTCATTCACCTGAAATACATATTTGTTTCCTAGTACTGAAAACTATCTTCAGTGAAAGGTGCATACAAATCCTAATATTTCCACAGTAACTGAACCAGTTTAACATCAATACAAGTAGATTCCTATGGGACATGTTGTGCATTTTGACATTTATTTTATTCAACACTGGTACATTACTATTTCTTCAGTTTATGCTCATCATAGCAAATATATTTCATCCAAAAGTTTGCAAATTTATAGGCATTTTGTTCACTTTCAATCACTTTATTCTACAGAACACATGTATTCCTCCATGTTTTTGATGGGTCTTTTCATGAGACTTCTTTCCAAACACATTATTTTCGATTTCCATGATCACTTTTGAAGCAAAACTCAAAGACACTTCGTGATAAACCATAACCCTAATATTACCATTAGATGTATTGCTGGTTGGAATGAATGATGGTATATCGATATAAGATTTTTTATATATTTTCAGATATGAATTCAATCTATTATTTAAAGTGGGACCAGTTATATTATTGATTCACAATGTGGTCTATTCATGCACTATCTCTATATTCATAGACACAGTGTACACCTCTTTGTACCACCAATACTAATTTATAGGACTTCAAAACATTGCTCCCAGAAATGCTGGAAGAAATACTAATGTCACGCGATCTACATATACATTTTATCACAGTAATATTCTGGACACAAAATGCAAAGGTTACACTTATGATTGTACCAAAGCCTAAAAGGAAAGTGAACAGGGATTACTAAAAACATCCATGTCCACATTGCCTAATGCTCTCAAATGTCAATCCTATTGGTGACTACATATTTGTTTCTTCCTAAGATTATATATTCAAACTCAACCCTGTTCAAAATGTCTAATCCTATCACTCACTTTGTACTTTCCCTGATTTTGTAATGTCTCTATTATTATCTGATTTCCTACATATTTTCCAAAGTTCATCATTGTGACTGAATCTTCATATGTGCTGACATTTACCTTCACCCTCTAACAGAAACCCTATTGCTAAAGAAGTTTTTTTTTTTCCAAATCCTATACTCACTCTCCTTCCAAAACCTACCAACTATCTTCCTAATCTTACCTACTATCCCTTTTTGACTGGATGTTCTCTTCCACATTCAATCATCCAATGTACAAGGTCCTATGCCATTGTACATGGATTTATCTGAGACATCTGTGCAGAAAGTAAGTCAACACTAAGTATACCAATGAAGGGCCCAATGCCCTTCAGGGTTTCAAATCTTAGATTTCTGTTTTCATACATATATTTCACCTACATATTCTTATAAATATCGTAGGTTCCCAATAACATTATTCATCCAGCAGAATAGTTCCTAACACAGATTGAACATGTTATTAACCCTAACCATACACTCTTCCCTCAATCTAACTTTACAGAAGAGCAGGGACAGAGTTGGTCTTACAAGACAGAAATTAAGGGATCTTTCACCTGCTGAGAACCTCAAAGGTCATTAAAGATGATCCCTGGAGAAGATGTAGGAAGCTATTAAGGACCTCAGAGAGCAAAAGTCATCTTTCATTGCAAACAACCTGGTCAGGATGAAGGGTTGTGTCAGAATCAGCCTCTCTCTTCTTAATGTAAAGAAGATGCAGCAAACCAGGCCTGTGTGGAGAGCTGTTCCTGGGTGCCTATGGTTTTATACCATTCTAACTTGTGAAAATGTCAGAGTAAGTAGGTGCAGCCTCCATCTCATGGGACCCTTGGAAGCAACTGTTAGGACAAAGTGGTTGCCAAGGTATGGACCTCATTCAGTTCCTGAAGGAAGTGACCTCACCTCACTTCCTTGGTGATGGAATTCTCTGAACTTGGGATCCAGAAAGCCAGGCATCCAGAGCCAGTCCCAGTCACAGTCCCAGTGGTCAAAATTTTTCGGATTTACCAAAGACAGAGTCAGTCTTTCTTGGTACCTACTTATGTGAGGATGGCCAAATGCCAGGAAGGTCTGAAGAGGGGCCTTTCCTGAGAAAGCAGATAGTGGCTCACCACTGGCTCCTTACAGATTCACAAAGTTGGCCACAGAGACTAGATCTGAGACAGGACAGCCCATTATGAGGGAATTTCTTATGGCCCACCATCAAACGACACTCCGTATTGTCACAGACGTACTTGGGGGTCTGTGTGGGTGTGGGTGTGGGTATTGGTTTGTGGTTTTGTCTCATGTTCTGAGAATAGGTAAGAAAGTCGGTTTGTTTGGTTTGGTGTGAACTGATTCTAGTAAGTCGTTTGACAAGGCTAGTCTTTCTATATCTGTGTATCCCACTGTGTCCATGGTTGTAGACAATAGAAAAGAGAATGCATAAATACATGTGTCCTTTCTAGTAGAAATCTTCCCAGCATTCATTCTGCCCAATTTATGAATGGTCTGCGGCTTGCCTAATGGATGGGCAACACCTAATATCTTCTTAAGTTCCTGTTCTCTACCTGAATTATGGGCAACCTCCAGAATACGCTCATGGTATTGTGTCCAAGATATGAACCACCTCCACGCTCTGTGATACGGCCATGTACTAGAGAGCTGAAGGAAATGTTGAGCATCTCAGAAAACTCAGATATCAGTGTGATCAGGAAAGTCTCAATGGAAAAACCCCGCTTTGGGCCTTTTGCTTACATATCCTTCTGTTGCCCTGAATGTCAGGAAGGTCTTTGCCTCAGGCTATGCCTTTTTGAAGCCTGAAGAAAACAGTTTTCAAATGGAAATGTATAAACATTACCTGTGGCTCTTTCTTAATTGCTTTGGAAAGGGATGTGTCTGAATCAGCCTCTTGGCCCTGTGTGAGGCTGTGGCTTAGATTCTCAGCACCTGATGGATCTAAAGAAAAATCCCATGTGTGCATGCAAATCAAAAAGCCAAAAGAGCAGTCATTTTGGATGAAGTTTCTCGCCTTCCTCTGTAAGGTTTCTGACTTCCATCATTGAGAATATGGATCCTTTGGGTCAAATGAGTTCTTCAAAGCCCTGCAGACACTAGACCATAGGTTCTTGGGTTTTCTCATGACTCCAATTAACATAAAGAATCTAAACACCACAGTCAGTAGGCCTCAAAATTGAGAATAAGAGCAATATTAACGGCAGGCCTCTTTGAACACTCCTGGTTCACAGGAAGGATGTCCCGGCCACACTGACTTTAGGCAAATGGATGCAAGGGAGCTTATTTTGGACACTGTCTTAGGCTGTGCCCCTCATGGAAACCTCCAGCCAGAGGTTATAATGAGTGTCTATATGGAAGAAAATGAGGGCCATGTGGGAGTGTCTTGATTTTAATTGCGGTCATTTGTGTGGTGCTTGGAATAGATGACTGGGTCCACCTGGGCTTGAACACTGGTGTGATTCTCCTTAGAGACTGAGTTGTGGAACTTACCTCAAAGAAGTATTGCCTTGTATTGTGTTGGGATTTTAGGAGGCCATGCATGAGAGTCGCCCTTGGAAACTGGGATCTATGCCCAGGTTGGCTTTCCACAGAGCACTGGGAATCTTGGGAAGGATATCACATGATTTTATTCTTAAAGACTTGGCAGCCATAGTTGCAAGTCAAAACACATATGGACCTCAAATTGTAGACCTCAATAGGTCTGGCTTCATGGGACCTTTTGGCCTGTCTTTGGGAAGCCTTGCGTGTGATAGTTCTCCAGAGCTTTCATTGAAATGAGCTTCCTCTCCATTTAATCATTCCTGAATGAATTGAAACCCACAGTGCCTCCAACTTCACCCTTGAAAAATGGCTAGATAAATACCTTTAAATTTTTGACATTCCCATGACCAGGTGGACCTGGAGAACCTTTGGATGTCCTATTGATGACCATCAGTGTACCAGACAGTGCCTTGATTGACTGGGTTTCATGAAAATGGTGTGGAACGGAGATGCCAGTAATTTGGAGCCTGCTGAGTAGTCGGCCTAGAGCAGTGGTGTGCTGGTGTGTGTTAAAACATCTGTGGTTGGGTCATCTGCATCTGCCCTTCGCTTCCAAATGGTTTGTGACTGACATGGTACAAGCCCCAGATCCTTGTATGTAAAGGCATCTTGTTATATGGAGAGGATTCAGGGCAATGTTTACAATCAAATTGCTATGGTCAAGAGGGCAAGCTATGTTGGATAGAAGCCTTGTTGGTGCATTCTCCTGCAGACCCTTACCCACCACACGTGACAGAACTCCCTCCTTCACTGTGTCCCAGTTGAACTTCTTGTATTTTGTGAAGCAAATATCAAACTCCCAGTGCAGCTGCAAGAAACACCACAAAAATTGGAGGATGACCAATGGCTTCACATTCCACTCTGGGAGACACTTAGCCACCAGTGGCCACAGTTTCCCTACAAAGAGAGAATTCAGCACTGCTGCCTCATGTTCATTGGAAAATAAGAAACAATGTCCTCTAGGTCACATAGATGCTGACCCAGCTTTGATCGTCTCACTATAAAGGAAGCTAAAGCTCCTAAAAACAACCTCAGATGAAGTTTCTCAAGAAATATTTAGGCCGGCAGAGCTCCATGTTTGTGGTGTTTTTACCCTGTCCCTGACTTTTGGAAACTCCTATACCACCTCCAAGGTTGTGAACTCCTGAGCATTTTCCATTCCAGATGTGTATTCACAGATTTTCTAACTCTTCTCCTCTAATTGTGTCTTACATGGGATGAAGGTAATGTCAAGGCATTTTTCTGAATACACATTGGATTCTTTTTCCAATTTTCCATTTGAAATACTGAATCCCTGACTGTCAGGCGTAGAAGGAATTCACCTTCAGAGAATAGCCTGACACTTACAAGAAACAGCCCCCATGGAGACATCCTGTCTGGGAGACATCCTGTAGCCAACTGTGTCTCTGAGACATCCTGTTGCCATCTGTATTCCTGAAACATCCTGAGTTTATCTCACCTTGTGAAGACATCCAGGAACTTTGGATAAGAGAGCTTTCCCATCTCCAGCATATAAATGCCCCTGTGTGAAAAATAAAAGTTTGCAGCTTGATCAGAACTCCTGTCTTGCTGTCATCTCTCGTGTCTCTTGTCCCTTCATTCCTCCGCATCTAGGTTCGCTGCCCCTGTTGATGTGTCTTTCCAGCCGTGACTACTGGCACCCACTGACTGGGGCTCGAGCCTTTGACTGATTGGGAACCCCGTCCTCCTGGAAGACTTCATCAAGTGGAGCTCGCGATTGCCTCAGCAGACACCACAAAGAGACAGATCCAGGAGGAGAGTGGGGATGACGCACGGTGAGTGACCCACCATGGGACAAGCAGTTTCGTCACATGATTTGTTTTTGTCAGGCCTCAAGGAGTCCTTCAAGACATGAGGGGTGCGTGTTAAAAAAAAGGACTTAAAATTTTTCTTCTAATACATAGGAGAATTGTGTCCATGGTTTCACATTGAAGTGACCATTGATGGCAAAAGATGGCTTAGAGTAAGAGACTGTTTAAAAGATTATTATGAAACCTTTGGCCCAGAAAAAGTGCCAGTTCCCACCTTTTCTTACTGGAACTTAATTAATGAAATTCTTAAAAGTTCACCCTTTGACAATGGTACCTTACAACTTGTCAGGATTGGAGAAGAGACTATGCAAAACACCTCTCGTCTCCCCACGGCATGCCCATCAGTTAGTATAGACATTGACCCTTCTCAGTCTCCCCAGGACCCTGGGAACCTTCCTAGTCCCCCTCAAAATACCACCCTAATGAATAAGGCTCCAATGGTTACCAAACACCTTTATCGAGTTTTAAATCCCAGAGACATATTGACCCCTGGGACGGAGGCTACCTTGGAGAAGGAAGCAGCAAGCTACCATTCAGAAGATGCGCCACCTCTCAGGACCCTGCCACAGCCTATAGGACTTACACATCTACCTACCTCCTATATCCCTCCTGCCTTTTGTGCTGCAGCCTTTCAGGAGCAAAATGCAACCCAGATATTTTTCCCCACTTCCCTTGCCTAGCCTGGCTCCCTTGTGAGAGTCTCTCCAACATAGACGGGAACAGATCAAACTTTTAAAAGAATTAAGATCCCTAGACTCTGAGCTCTGTTCATTAGCCTTAGGCACGGAGTCAATGCAAGCTGGCCCACGGCGGTCTAATACAAAGGCCAAGCCACTCCATCAGCCTGTTCTCGCCTTCCCAGTCACCCGCAGTCAGATAGATAAGCCTGCCCAGGCTGAGGTCAAAGACTTAGACGAGGATCAAGAGGAGGAAGTGGGGGAAATGGATCAAGGAGATCAGGACTCAGAGGATGAGGAGTTCACCCCTAGGCAGGAGGGAACCCAGAGTGTCTACAAAAAAATTAAGCCTGCGTTTTCTTGAAAAACATAAAAAGACTTGTGCTCACAATGGCCCCACTGTGCCCTACAAGTTGACTTTATTAGAAAGCCACAGCGCACAATGGCTTACTCCCAATGATTGGAAATTTTTAGACCAAGCTACCCTCAGTGCCGGAGATTTCCTGTTATGGAATGCAGAATTCGAGGAGCACTGTCAGGAAACTGCTCAAAAAAAATTAACTAAGGCCTCCTCTAAATCCTGAACTTATATTAAGCTAGTGGGCTATGCGCCATTTGACACTAAAACTAAATAGGCACGTTTCCCTGCTGGAATTTTGGCGCAGATTCAGATGGCTTGCTTACATGCTTGGAGATGCCTCCCTCAAACTGGCTCGGCTACCACTTCTTTGGCAAAAATTTGACAAGTACCCAACGACCCTTATAGAAACCTTGTTCCCCGGCTTAACCTAGCTGCAGAATGCTTGCTTGGACCAAGCGAAAGCAAAAGAACTTTTGTAAAACATCTTGCCTTTGAAAACGCCAACCCGGCATGTCAGGATGTTCTTCGACCACATAAGGAAAAAGGGAAACTTTCGGACTTTATTAGACTCTGTGCAGGGGTGGGTGCAGCCCATGCCATGGGTCTCGCCCTACATGCCCCCTTTACAAGGCCTTTCACAATCCTGGCTCATGTACTTGCTTTACTTGTAAACAACCTGGCCATTTTGCACGCAAGTGTCTGAAAGACAAAGAAAGCCTAGGAATATCGTCTCCTCAAACTGGGGCTAAACCGCCCCCAGCTACCCATTGTTCTAGATGTGGTAAATGTCATCACTGGGCCAGTAAGTGTAGATCTAAGACAAATGGCCTCAGACAGCCTATTTCTTCCTGCTTCTCAGGAAACCCCCTGCGGGGCCAGCCCCTGGCCACGACCTCCCCCAGGACAAAACCAGGGGCAATAAGGTTTATTCCCTTCCAAACTCCAAACCTACCACAAAATTCTTCCCCACAATTGCCTCCCTCCAAGTAGCCAACCCAGGCAGCGCAGGATTGGACCTCTGTGCCACCACCGATACAATATTAGACTCAATGCAATGGCACCAGATAATACCCACTAGAATTATGGGTCCCCCTTCATCTCATACGAGTGCCCTTATTCTTGGAAGAGCCTCTGCTACCTTAAATGGTGTTCAGGTCTTCCCTGGCATTAATGATAATGATTTCACTGGAGAAATAAAAATACTAGCAACAGCTATTAATGGAGTTGCGGCCATCCCAGCAGGAACAAGACTTGCACAATTAATATTCCTTCCCTTGGATTCAGGAGGCACTTCCACCGCCCAAACATACAATGGGGGACAGCCTCCCTCGGCTCCTCTGATGTATATTGGGTTCAGCCCATTTCTCACAATAGACCCACCCTTACCTTACTTATTGAAAAAAAGGAATTCCAAGGAATTCTAGATACTGGAGCTGATGCCACAATTATTTCTCACAAATACTGGCCATCAGGTTGGCCCATCACCGCATCCTTGAATGACCTAAAAGGGTTAAGAGTCAAAAAATCCCCATGTCAGTTCTAGGGCTCTTAGCTTTACTGATAAAGAGGGTAATAAGGTGACTGTCACTCCTTTCATTGTTCCTGACCTCCCTGTTAACCTATGGGGCCGAGATATTTTGAGTCAAATGGAAGTCATTCTTGCTAGTCCCAATTCCATGGTGACTCATCAAATGCTTCGTATAAATTTTGTCCCTGGTACAGGCCTTGTGAGACTGAGACAAGGACTGGTGGGGACTATAAAACCCATAAAAAAACAAATACATATGGACTTGGGTATTCTGATTTTTAGTGTCGGTTCCTGACCCTCCTGTACCCCATGCAGATAAAATTATTTGGGAGACTCAGACTCTTGTGTGGGTGGATCAGTGGCCCCTTACCCCCCCAAAAAAATTGGAGGCTGCCTCCATGTTAGTGCAGGAACAGCTGGCAGCCGGCCATGTAGAGCCCTCAACCTCACCATGGATTACTCCCATTTTTGTTATCAAGAAAAAATCAGACAAGCAGCATCTTTTACAATATTTGTGTGCCAGTAATAAAGTTATGTGCCTGATGGGAGCACTACTGCCTCGAATTCCCACACCAATGGCTATTCCCAAAACTATTGTAAAATGGTTATTGACTTAAAAGTTTGCTTTTTTACCATTCCTTTACATCCTGAGGATAGACCCTATTTTGCCTTTAGTCTCCCTTGCATTAATTTCCACGGCCCTATGCAGAGATTTCAATGGAAGGTTCTTCCCCAAGGTATGGCCAACAGCCCTAGTCTTTGCTAAATATAAGTTGTTCAAGCAGTAGACCCTGTGAGAGAGTGATGACCACAATTTTATGTTTTACATAATATGGATGAATTTTTAATTGCTGCACCTAATTACCATGACCTTAATAATTGTTACTTGGACCTTTAGAAAACCCTCACTACCTTGAGACTACGGATAGCTCCTGATAAGGTTTAAACACAGGACCCTTATACCTATTTGGGCCTTAAACTTCAAGATAATCAGATCCAAATTCATAAAATACAACTGCGTGTGAACCATCTTCACACCCTTAATGATTCTCAAAAATTACTGGGAGATATTCAATGGCTAAGAACATATTTAAAATTATCCACTTGTGTACTTTTGCCCCTTAATGATATTTTGAGAGGTGATTCCTACCCTTCCTCCCCTCAAAAGCTTACTCCTGAGGCATGGCAGGCATTAAACCAAGTCACAGAGGCCATTGCCAAACAGTTTGTTACACAAATTTCTTATAACCTTCCTCTGGTTCTGGTTCTTTTACACACTCCTCATATACCCTCAGGAAAATTTTGGCAGTGATATCCATATTTTAAAAATAAAGGCTTCCCCTTGCTTTGGGTCCATTTATCCACCACATCCTCCAAGTTTATTACCGTTTATCTTGCTCAGGTAGCTTCTATTATTATTAAAGTCGTTTGCTTTCTCGACAACATTTTGGCAAAGACCCTGATAATATTTTAATTCCATATACTAATGACCAAACCCAATTTTTACTACAGAGAGGGGATGAATGGGGTATTGCCCAATCAGGCCATTTGGGAACAATTGATAACCACGTCCCCAATGACACCCTTTTACATTTTGTCCAGATACATCCATTTATTTTTCCCAAAATTACTCAAAAGGCTCCCAGTTCCAAGCCCTTACTGTCTTTACAGACGGTTCCAGTAATGGCTGTGTGGTCTTTGTTGTCAATAACCAGCCTACAGCCTTTGATACTGTCTATCATTCAGCACAGTTTGTGAAATTGTTTGCCATAACACAAGTTTTTATAACATTTTGTGATAATCCTGTTAATATTCATACAGACAGTGCCTACATTGCTCATTCTGTGCCCCTGCTGGAGATTTCACCCGCCATTAAAGCTTCTTCCAATGCGGCCTATCTGTTTCACCAGCTTCAGCAGCTAATTCAGGCCAGACAATACCCATTTTTCTTAGGACACATCAGGGCACACTCTGATCTTCCCGGCCCTCTAAGACAGGTAATGCTCAAGCTGATGCAGCAACTCCTACCATCTTTCCAATTTTTGGTGGCTCCATTCAATAGGCCACGGAGCTAAACAATCTTCACCAACTAAATTCCCAGAGCCTTCGATTACTTTGTAAAATTACCAGGCAACAGAAACGAGAAATAGTAAAAGAATGCCCTGCTTGCGCTCTCTCCCTCCCCATTCAACACTTGGGAGTTAACCCCCGAGGATTACTGCCAAATCAGGTTTGGCAAATGGATGTTACTCATTTTCCTGAATTTGGAAAAACCAAATATATACACGTTTCTATCGATACCTTCAGCAGCTTTATTTTTGAATCACCACATTCTGGAGAGGCTACCAAAGATGTCCTTTCTCATCTTGTTTCAGCCTTTTTCATAATGGGTAAACCAATACATATTAAAACAGATAATTGTCCTCCATATACCAGTGCCAAGTTTAAACAGTTTTGTGCTACCTTGCAATTTTGTCATCCTACTGGAATTCAATACAAACCTCAGGGCCAAGGCATTGTGGAATGTTCCACCTTACCTTAAAGACTTGGCTATTTCGCCTTAAGGCTTCCGCCCTTGTATTTACCACTCACAGGCATTGCCTTAACCATGCATTATTTGCCCTTTCTTTTCTTACCCTAGACAGTGAAGGCCTTTCGGCTGCAGACACACACTGGCATCCCTTTTCCAATTCTGATCAGCCACCTGTTATGTGGCGAAATCCCCTTACAAATAAATGGAAATGCCAACATCCTGTCCTCATCTGGGAATGTGGCTCAGCTTGTGTTTTGGACCAAGAGCTAGCAGCCCCAAGATGGTTACCAGAATGCCTGGTTAAACAGGTTAATGACTTACCTCAAACCGGGGACAGAGGCCCTCTCCCTGAGTACAAATTTTCCCCTTTTTCGGATCCATCCAACAATCTGTGTGAGGATCCTGCTTAAGGCACTTCTGCTGAACAGGTTTGTGCACGGAGGCCTGGGCCCTCCACCTTCCAACATCATGGAGTACCTTCCCCCCCCTCCCCCCGTGAAGGCAAGGGAGGATCTTGGACTCAGGCTCCCACTAGTTGGAACCAGACTGCTGACTGCATGACTAAGGTGGCTTACCTCTGTGCCGAGGTTGACCATAAATTCAGAGGAGTTCATCAGCCTAAATGGGTATGTGTTAACAAGCCAAAGATTATTCCTCCTAGTACAAGTAAAGCTCTCCAAAATTGTTCTGCAACCCGTACGCATACCCAGGCGATGCATGTCTCTTGTTTTGTGTCGGCCTCAATTTGTGTTAACAAGCAGGGAGAATGATTTTTTGAAGCCTCCCTAACTAAAACTCATGAAGCAGGGTGGACCACTATTCATTATACCCCCGTTCTCTTTGACCAGGGAGGAGAAGGCAAATACACCAAGCTACAGTCAGCTGGGTGCCAAGGCACTGTCGGAAAAACTTCCTACTGGCCCATTAAGGACCCTACAGGGGTCTCTGATGGTAGAGGACCCACTGATGCAGTCAAGCATCCTCAGATAATCAAACTTTTGAAACCCCAAATCCCTGAGCTCACATATCATCCCTTAATGTAGCCGAAATCCCAGTTCCCAGGTTTAGATACCAATACATTAGATATTTTGCAAACTACCTTCTCCTTCCTTAATAATTCCAACCCCACCCTTGCTGGTAATTGCTGGCTCTGCATGACAACAGGGGCAAGCATGCCTATGGCAGTTCCTATTAATTCTACTATGGACAATGATAATACATGCCAACCCGGATTTCCCTTTAAAGTACAGCCTATAGGCACTTTTACATTATGTCTTTTAGGCGTGATGCAGAATAATACCTATGATATGGATTTTGGAATTGCTTCCTTTGGAAATTGCTCAACAGTACAAAATTATTCCTCACCCATCCCATCTCTTTGTCCCCCCAATGGCACAGTTGTTATGTGTGGAGGAAATGTGGCCTTCCCCAGGCTTCCAGCGAATTGGAACAGTGGCTGTGTTCTTGCCTTATTACTCCCTGATATAACTATTGTCCCAGGAGACGAACCTCTAGCCTAGACACCTTAGTCAAAAGACAGAGGCGGGCGATACAGGCCTTATCACTTATTGCCAGCCTTGGAATAACAGCTGCTGTGGGCACAGGTACACTGGCTTAGGCACGGCAATACACCCTTACCATCGCCTGTCTCAACAACTTAAAATGATGTACAAACTCTATCAGAAACCATTAAAGTTTTGTAGGACCAAATAGACTTCCTGGCAAAAGTGTTCCTTCAAAACAGACGAGGCTTAGATTTGCTGACTGCTAACCAGGGAGATATTTGATTGGCCTTAGGGGAACGATGCTGCTTTTATGCCAATAAATCAGTCATAGTATGCACTAAATTTAAGCAGCTTCAAGAAGATCTAGAAAAGAGATGAAGGGAACTATTTGAAAATCCCCTCTGGACAAAGCTTAATGGATTTCTACCCTACCTTCTTCCCCTATTAGGCCCTTTGTTGTGTTTACGTTTAATGGTGACCATAGGACCCTGCATTATAAACAGTGTGGTACAATTTATTAAAGAACACATTAATATTATGGCCTCTAAGCCCCTACAAATCCACTATCATCATCTGGAGATGGAAGACCACGCTGTCAACTTTTAAAAGGATGTTCTACCCTTCTCACAGGCTTATTTCTTAAGTTTACATCCCCACAAATCTCTCTTTCTTACATAAAACTATAAGTAACAGCTCTGACAAACCATCTTCTGCCCTTGCCATAAGGGTTCGTCTACATGGGCCCTTCGGCTTGGGGGAAAACGCACCCATGGAGTGAGGACGTTAGGCCATAATATCGGAGGGTGCAGGAAGGATTGCAAAAGGATGGATCCACGGATCCCCAAACACAAGACCTGTGAGTGACATGCTCTGGTGCATGGCGGTTGGCATGCTTCCCCTTCAAGGCCATCTCCTCCAAAAACATGCCAAGGCCACCACGAAATCTGCTAGTAAAGATGCTCGCTCGGATCAGGAGATATTCTAAGGCCTCCTAGAGAAACAGAGCCTCTAACCCCCCCCCCTAAAAACATGGCCGGTAAGGTAGGTCAAATATTTTATATAAGAAAGGGGGAGATGTCAGGGGCTAAAAGGAAGTTCTCCTTCAAAGAATAGCCTGACACTTACAAGAAACAGCCCCCTGGGAGACATCCTGCCTGGGAGATATCCCACAACCATCTATCTCCCTGAGACATCCTGTCGCCATCTGTCTTCCTGAAATATCCTGAGGTTATCTAACCCTGTGAAGACATCCAGCAACTGCCGATAAGAGAGCTTTCCCATCAGCAGCATATAAACACCCTGTGAGAACAATAAAAGTTTGCAGCTTGATCAGAACTCCTGTCTGGGTGTCATCTGTCCTGTCTCTTGTCCCTTCATTCCTTCCCAAATATGTTCGATGCCCACGTTGATGTGTCCTGCCGGCCGGGACACCTGGCACTAACCCATACCCTACTAGACTATGACTACTAATCCTAATATGATGGAGAAAAATAACCCAAATAGAATAGAAATACAAGCAGTTCAGAGGAGGCATGGTGTATAGTTGGAGTTGCCTTTTGCATGATCTAGGGTAGGTGTTATAAATCTAGCTAATTTTTAAATGAAATAGTTCTCCATGTGTTTTTAAAGTTAAAAAATATGTGAATACCTGTCTCCCTTTCTCTGTAGCCTACTTGCCACATGTATTTTATATGCACATATAGAATCCTACGTGGTATCACACGTATATTCTTGTGAGGTGGCTGACTTAGCAGATTCAAATTGTGAGAAGAGATCACTTCTCCTAAACGCTGTTGGAACTGAAAATTCAACCTATGGGGGAGCCTCCTAGTAAAAAAAAAACATTATACATAAATCCATGCTAAGTAAAATTAATATTTTTGCATCAGTGGATGATATATATTTCATGAAGAATTTCGATTGGCATATATATTGCTACTTTTCATTGTCTGTGTTTGTGTTTTGTGTGTATATATATATATATATATATATATATATATATATATACTCTCCAAATTTTTCAAAATATAAAATATATGTGTCCTATATACACTACCTAAATTCATTCATGTTCATGTATGTGGATTCATAATCAACTTTTCACAAGATTATTCTCAGAAATATACATCCACCTGAAATACATATTTGTTTCCTAGTACTGAAAAGTAACTTCAGTAAATGGTGCATACAATCCTAATATTTCTACAGTAACTGACCCAGTTTAACATCAATGCAAATAGATTCCTATGGGACATGATGTGTATTTTGAAGTTCATTTTATTTAACACTGGTACATTACTATTTCTTCAGTTTATGCGCACCATAGGATATTTATTTCATCCACAGGTTCACAAATTAATAGGCATTTGTTTCACTTTCAATCATTTCCTGCTTCAGAACACATGTATTCCTCCAGGTTTCCTGACTGTTCTTCTCATGAGACTTCTTTCCAAACACATTGTTTTCGATTTCCATAAAAATTTGAAGCAAAACTCCCACACTCTTCATGATAAACGATAACCCTAATATTACCATTAGATGTATAACTTTTTGGAATGAATGATTGTATATCAATATAAGATTTCCTGTATATTTTCAGATAACAATTCAATCCATTATTTAAAGTTGGTAGCAGTTATATAATTTATGTTGAGTGTCTATATGGAAGAAGCTGAAGGCCATTTGAGAGTGTTTTGGTTTTAATTGTGGTCATTTGTTTGTGGTTGGAAGAGATGACTGGGTCCACCTGGGCTTGAACACTGGTGTGATTCCCCATAAGACTGAGTTCTGGAACTGAACTAAGAGAAGTATTGCCATGAAGTCGTGTTGGGATTTTAGGAGGCCACGCATGAGAATCGCCCTTGGAAACTGAGTTCTAGGCCCAGGATGGCTTTCCACATCGCCATGGAAATCTCATCCAGGATATTACATGATTTTATTTTTAAAGAGTTGACAGCCATAATTAAGAGACAAAACACACATGGATCTCACATTGTAGACCTCAATGGGCCTGGCTTCATGTGACCTTTTGCCCCCTCTTTGGGAAGCCTTGCCTGTGAGAGTTCTCCAGAGGTTTCATTCAAATGAGCTTCCTCAAAATTTTATGGTTCCTGGATGAATGGGAAACACACAGTGGCTCCAAATTCATCCTTGAAAAATGGCGAGAAAAATACCATGAAATTTTGGACATTCCCTTGACCAGATGGCACTGGAAAACATTTCCATGTCCTATTGCTGATCAGGAGTATACCAGACAGTGCCTTGATTGACTGGGTTTCATGAAAATGCTGTAGAACAGAGATGCCAGTAAGTTGGAGCCTTCTGAGTAGTGAGCCTTGAGTAGTGGTTAGCAAGTGTGTGATAATACATCTGTGCTGTGGCCATGTAGATCTGCCATTGGCTTCCAAATGTCCTGTGACTGACATGGTGCAGCCAGCAGACAATTATATGAAAAGGCATCTTGGTATATGGAGACGTTTCTGGGCAATGTTCAGAATCAGGTTGCTATGGAAAAGAGTGCAAGCTATGTGGGGTAGAAGCCTAGTTGGTGCGTTCTCCAGCAGACACTGACCAACCACATGTGACAGAATGCCGTGCAGCACTGCGACCAATTTGGACTCCTTGTATTTTGTGAAGCAAATACCAAACTCCCATTGTAGCAGCAAGAAAGACCATTAAAGTGGAGTATGACCAAAGGGCTTCACAGTCCACACGGGGAGACGCTTAGCCCCAATGGCCATTGTTTACCTACAAAAAGAGAATTCATCACTGCTGCACCATTTTCATTGGAAAATAAGAACACATGTCCTTCAGGTCACATAGATGCATATCTAGCTTTGATGGTCTCAAAACAAAGGAAGCTAAAGCTCCTGACAACAACATATATTTCAAGTGCCCAGCCTCAGAGGCAGTTTTTCAAAATGTCTTTAGGCCAGGAAACCTCTATATTCATAGACACAGGGTACAACTCTTTGTACCCCCAATACTAATTTATACGTCTTCAAAATATTGCTCCCAGAAATGGTACAAGAAATACTCATGTCACCTGATCTACATATACATTGTATCACAGTAATATTCTGAAAACAAAATGCAAAGGTCACACTTATGATTGTACCAAAACCTAAATGGAAAGTGAACCTGCATTACTAAAATCATCCATGTCCACTTGCCTAATGCTCTCAAATGTCAATCCTATTGACGACTACATATTTCTTTTTTCCTTAGATTATATAATTAAAGTCAAACATGTTGAATGTGTAATCCTATCACTAACTTTATGCTTTGCCTGATTTCATAATGTCTCTATTGATATCTGCTTTCCTACATGTTTTCTCCAGTTCATCATTGTGACTGACTCTTCACATGTGCTGACATTTACATTCACTCTCTATATGAAACCCTATTGCTAAAGGACTTTTTTTTCCAAATCCTATATTCACTCTTCTTCCTAAACCTACCAACTATATTCCTAATCTTACTGACTATCCCGTTTTGAATGGATGTTCTTTTCTACATTCAGTCATCCAAGTAAATGTCAGGTGAGCGTCGGAGGAAGAGACCACCCAGAATCTACCTCATGCAACAGCAAAGGGTTTATTGGGGGTCCAGCGTGCTGGTGCTCATAGCTCACTTGAATAGAGCAGAGAGCCCTGAGAACAGCTTAAGCAGAGCTTATATACTTTCCTTGGAGAGGGCAGGGAGGGATTTTTATTAATGGATCAAGGCGAGTGGGCAGTTTGCGCGTAACCGGGTGAGGGAGTGCATTCTGTAGTTTGGCAGTTGGGGACAGCACATTCTGGGAACAAGATTAGCAAACATTTCTCAAGATTTCAACAGTGTTTTGTTAAGCGTACAGAAAAACAGAAAGTGACAAGTGCCTATTTTATTAACCTTTCATTCCCCACTTTTTCTTCTGGCTACTTTTAGTCATAAAAGTGATCATTGGGGGGTGTCACATTTTATGTCTGCTAGTGGGGTATTAACATAAGTTTAACTTGTCCAATTTGAGATTGGAGAAAAGAAATTACATGGTTGAACAAACAGAGTTTATAGTTAGCAATAATATGAGGATTATTATTGGACCAGCCAGGGTTGATAAATACGTAGTTAAACAGGGGGACTGTGTGAACCAAGACTCAAACCACCCTTTTTTGGCCTCTCTCTCTCATTGACACTCTTCAAGTTGTCCTTTTAATTTACTCATAGATTTTTTTACAACTCCATAATGGTCAGCATAAACACAACATTCTTCCATCAATGCAGAACAAAGGCCCCCTTCTCTCATGAAGAGGAGGTTCAACCCTTGACTGTTCTGTAAAACAACTTCAGAGAGAGAGGTTAAAGATTTCTGCAAAGCTGTGATGGAGGTTTCTAATATCTTTAAGTTTTGGTTTATTGCTGCTTCTAATTGTGTCATTTGTTGTGTCCCATGGACCAAGACAGTGGTTCTTGTGCCCACCTCTGCTGCAACTCCTATTTCTAATAGGATGGCTAAAGTGAGGGATATATGTGCCCAGTGGAACCAGGTTTTATTTCCCCCTATTTGAATTTCAAATGAACATGCATCAGGATAAAGCACTCTGGAAAACATCTGCACCATTACACAATTAATCATATCTGTTGACAACTTCATGAAAACATAAAAAATGTTTAAGTATATAGAATTATACTGCTGTAGGGACAGACAAGGCAAGGCGCCTAAGATAGTACCGAAGACAGGGAAACAGTCCTATTCGTTTGCAACCAGATTCAGAGGGCATTACTTCTGTTGTAATCAATAAATCCCCTGAAACCCAAGTTTAGGTAGTTTCAGAATTTTGTACCCAACATGTAAAGGAAGGGGCGCAGAAGTTCACAGTCTGCAGAAGTTCACAAAAAGCAGTTTATTTTTCTGTTTTTTTCCTCTGTTCTTGGCAAGTTAACTTTTCAAGGACACCTGGGTTAGGGAGAGCTCTTTCTTCCCTTTAATTTTCACCCTGCCAGCTGTTACCATGGAGCCCAGTTTGTAACTTCTGTATCTTAGAAATGTAGCCATCTCTGTGAATCCCTAGCTCATGGCCAGAGGCCTTGTACACATATTTTGTGAAAAACTAGTAAGGGGGTGTCTACCTTAGGAGTGCAGATTTTTTAGCCAGTGGCCAAGTAGAACAGGGCAACACGTAAAGAGGAATTTTATCTACTCTGAAGTCTTTTATAGGGACTCTTTTGCTGAAAGTCCTAAAGTCAGCCATGATGAAGACTTCTGAAGAAGGTCAGATAAGACTTTTCGGTGGGCCTGGTACAGAGGGGGCAGATGGGGTAGGTGGGGCTGAGAGCAGTTCTGAAGATCTGAGAATGAGGAAGGAAAGATGTAAAGGAATAATGGAAAAGGGGTTTGGGATTTTCCTAGCAACAAAAACTTAAGCAGTAGAACAGGTAGAGCAGAGGAGAAGACTGGAGTTAGTATCACTAAAAGCCTGTAAGGGACTTTAAATTCTGAGAAACCTTTTTTCAGTGATGACAAAGAAACTTTTAAGTCCATTTTCATTACATCTTGGATAGGGGTCTGAGGGCTCTCCTCAGCTGGTTTGAGATTTGGGTTAGCTGGTAAGAGGACCTGGTTGGATCCGGTGCGGACACTGATAGGAGAAGAGAGGAGGGAGTTGGTGGAGGGGTACTTCATTACCTGCTACCTCAGCAATTGGGCAATGGTCTGAGAACTGGCAGAGGTTTGGATTTTTGATCTAGTAATTGGAGGGGAGAAATCATGTTGCTGAGGTGATAGTGACAGCAGAGAGACTGGAGCAGAAGGCTAAGGGTGAGGATCTATTGGAGAAACATAGGTCAGGATGTGAGTGAAGGAGGGAAAAGGCCTCCACATAGGGGAATCTCCTTTCACCCTTTTGAGCATGTGCAGAAGTTAAAAATGTCACGCAGAATTTGAGGACCTAGAGACCCCACTGTGGGCCATCAGTTTTGGTTATCTAATTGGTAATATGGCCAATGCTGTGTACAGAATTTTTTTTATTGGTTATTCAAAACATTACAAAGATTGCAGAATCACATTGGTTACACATCCACATTTTTACATAATTCCATAATAGTAACTGTTGTATTCTGCTACCTTTCCTATTCTCTACTATCCCCCCTCCCCTCCCCTTCCATCTTCTCTCTCTACCCCATCTACTGTAATTCATTTCTCTCCTTATTTTTTTTCCCATTCCCCTCACAACCTCTTATATGTAATTTTGTATAACAATGAGGGTCTCCTTCCATTTCCATCCAATTTCTCTTTTCTTTCCCTTTTCTCTACAGAATTTGATGAGAAGCTTGAGATCCATCAGGCAGTCCCTGTATGCTCACATCCCCATGACTTAGAGAAGAAGTCGGCTTTCCCCCCACACAGCCGTGATTTCATGTGGCTTTGATAGTCCACCAGGCAATCATAGTAATCTAGGCTAGCCAACCTGCATCTGGCTCACTTGTCCCTACATCCATTAGGTTTGTTTCCGTTGTCTATGGTTTGGAAGGGATTTAATGGAATTTTAGTGGCATCCTCTTCATCAGGGATATCCCAATAGGAAAGACGTATAGCCAGCTAATAAATGTCTGGGTAGAGAGATGGTCACTAGTTACCTAATTGGGCTGTATACGAGATAGACCATAATTCTTTTCCAGTAGGATTTGTGATCAGCCATCGCTGCTGAACGGGCTGATGAGGGTTAGGACTACTGGTGGTCAAGGGGAGAGTCTATAGCTTTATCCACATGGCGAATACACAATTTGAAAGGGTTACCAGTCTTTTCCAGTTTCCAGCCAGAGTCTCAACAGGCCGCAGGCTTGAGATGAGAGGTATGGATCCAGGAAATGATTCTGTCTACCTTTACCGCTGTAGGTGTTATAAGTAGCACCTGGTATGGTCCTTTCAAGCGGGGTTCCAGGGATGACACCTGATGTCGTCTTACATAGAAGAAGTATCTTAATTGATGTTGATTTGGAGTCCTCTCGTCCCCAGGTTGTTAGGCAGTGGCCATCTGTTTTCACAGGTATCCTGAGTTCTTTCAAGGGCTTTAAGTCTGTAAAGCAAATGGGTGTGAAAGAAATCGTTAGGTCTTAGAGTTGGGGTTAGGTCCCTTACTGGAGGAGGGGCACCATAGAAAATTTCATAGGGGGTGAGGTTACACAAAGAAACAGAGGGAGTATTTCTTGCATGAAACAGTTAATAAGGCAGGAGCATAGTCCAATATTTTATGCCGGTCTCTAAGCTTAATTTTGTTATGGTCTCTTTAATGTTTCTATTCATTCATTCTGCCTGTCCTGAACTCGGGGGTCTATAAGCACAATGTAACTTTCAATAAATCCCCAAGGTCCTGGCTAACCCCTGACTTATGTGGGTTATGAATGCCGGTCCATTATCACACCCTATTACTTTAGGCAGGCCGTATCTTGGAAAAATATCTCCCAGGATCTTCTTCACCACAATTTGCACTGTTTCTTTTTTTTCTTTTTTTCCTTTTCTTTTTTTTTTTTTTTTTTTTTTTTTGGTGGGAAAGGCTTCAATCCATCCTGAAAATGTATCTACAAAGACTAGGAGATATTTAAGTTCATAACTTGCTGGCTTTATTTCAGTAAAGTACACTTCCCAGAATTGTCCTTGTCTGGTTCCTCATAGGTGCTTTCCTGTAGGAAGCTTGGAAGGATAAGAATTAACCATTTAATGACCTGACAGGCTTTTGTTAACCATTCAGTTATTTCCTTTAACTGTGAGTCGGTTAGTGGAAAACTCTGTTCTTGATCCTTCATAAATGAATGTAGTTTCTTTAAACTAAGGTGAGTGATTTGATGTACATTATCTACTGACATAGTTAGAGCTGTGAATATAGGAGTTTTTACTGAAGGATTTAGAAATTCCACTTGGGGGCCTTCAGGGTTAAAAGTTATTTTGGCCCGGAGCTTGGTGAGCAGAACTCTGCCTATCAATGGGGCCGGGCATTCTGGGATTACTTGGAAGGAGTGATGGATTTTTCCTTTCCCCTGGTCCCAGGTCCTCTTAGTTGTCCAAGCCCGATATTTACTGCAATTAGCCCCTTGAATTAGAGACCTTTTATTTGATAGAGGGCAAAATGGAGCCTTAATGGCTGAGTATATTGCCCCTGTATCCACTTCAATGTTTACTGGGGTGCCCTCCACTTCAAAAGTTAACCTGAGCTCGAGGAGGGGATCTGATCCCCAACTTTCTTAGTCATCCTCCAGAGTCAGGATGGCTGGCTGGCGTGGCTGTCTCTTTCTAGGACTCTCTTTGGCCCAGTGTCCTTTTTATTTACAGTAGACACATTGATCTGAGGCCAGGGGTGGCCTCTAGTTTGGGCCCAGGTATCCCTTCCTGTCTCCATGTTTCTTATTTCTGGCCTATTTGTTGTTGTGACCAGGACCTGAGTCAATTCCTTAGTCTGTCTTTTGTTTCTTTTATCCACCCTTTGCTTCCTTATCTTCCTCAGTTTCTCTCGTATAGTATACGTTTTTGGCTTCTCTGACTAAATCTCTCAAAGTCATATCTTGTAATCCATCTAAGTGTTGTAACTTTCTTTAAATATCCATGGCAGCTTGCCCAATAAAGGCCATCATGACAGATGCCTTTTGAGCCTCTGCCTGAGTATCAAAAGGAGTATATCTCCTATATGCCTCCATAATTTTCTCTAGAAACATAGAGGGAGATACATCAGGCCCTTGAATAAACTCTATTACCTTGGCCAAATTAGTTGGTCGCCTAGCAGCCACTAAGATACCCGCTATTAGAGTCCGGAGATAAGTGGACAGATGCTCCCTACCTTCAAAGGTGTTGGGGTCCCAGTTTTGTCGATTCTAGGGAAAGCCGGGTTGAATATGTTGAGAAGTGGTGTCAGTCACCCATCTGGTCCGAGGATATTATTTTCTAGCTTCCAGGAGGATTCTCTTTTGTTCCTCTGTCATGAAGAGAGTCCCTAGGTGTTGTTGGCAGTCATTCCAAGTAGGCTGGTGTGAAAACATCTATGAATCAACCACACCTGAGACACGAGTGGGGTCCTCTTAAAAGGGGGGATTGTTATTTTTCCAGTTATATAGGTCTGAAGAGGAGAAAGGCCAATACTGGTAGGCTTGCAATTTTTCCCCATGGCCATCATAAATCATTGGCACATAGGGACGGAGGGGGAGCATCACGGGAGATCCAGGGTTTTCAATCTTTCATTGATGGTGAGTTCCTTTAGCTGGGCCAGGTTCCTCCAGGGGAGGAGGGGCTGTGTGTGCCGCGGGGGAGTTTTCTGGAGGGTGCTGGGCTGGCTTAGCTTCCTCCAATGGCGGAGAGGCTGAGTCAGCAGCAGGGGAATCACTTAGAGGGTGTTGGGGGTTGGGAGACCAGGGCAAGGGATAAGGAGAGGGATGAGAGTCCAGTAGAGTTAAATCTTGTGACTTAGGCAGAAAAGAGGGTGGAGGAGGAGGAGGAGCAGAGGGTTTGAGAGATCGTGGGGGAAGGATTAGGAGCGGGGGCAGGGGCAAAGAAAGGCTTCACCCATGGAGGAGATTTGCAGAGGTAATGCCGGGTTAAGATATATGGCTTTTGATCTGGATGGCTATGTGGCCCTTCCTGAAAGACAATATCTCTGACTTTTTAAATTAGTGAGAAGTAGAAAAATCCTTCTAAGGGCCATCCGAATCCAAAGGTGGGCCACTCTGAGGCACAGAGAGTCTGCCAGGTCCAGCGGTTTACTGAAAAAGAAAGATTCTGAGCCCTTAAGCCGAATTTGGTCCAGTGATCAAGGGTCAGGGACAGAGGCATTGAAGTGCTCTTTTCCATAATGAAAAATGCACAAACAGTAAAAGCAACGACACATGACACAGACAAGACAAGACAATAAAGACAGGAAATGGACGTCCAACACTGAGACGAGGACTGAGTAGCCGGCAATACCTGATGGGCTGGCAATACCGAATCTGAAACAAAATATCACTGAGTTGAGGAGACTATTGTTCCTTGATTTTCAGAGTCCTCTGGGGTGTCCCTCAGGGTGGTGGCCTGTGGCTCTGTGACACATCTGTCAGCCATCGTGAGAGAGAGCTCACACTCTTCATTGACAGCCATTTTGCCAAGCTCTAACCTGAAACCTGACACCAGAAAGAGGCGCCTTACAAATCCCTTGAGGAGCCAGTTGGGGTCTCTCGTCCGCTGCTGCCAGAACTCGGTGGAACCTCCATATGTAAAGGTCGGATGAGTGTCAGGCGAAGAGACCTCTAAGAAACTGTCTCATGCAAAAGCAAAGGGTTTATTGGTGGTCCAGCATGCTGGGGCTCAGAGCTCACTTCAATAGAGCAGAGAGTCCTGAGAACAGCTTAAACAGGGCTTATATACTTTCCTTGGGGAGGGCAGGGAGGGAAGTTAAGTATACAGAAAAACATGAAGAGACAACTACCTATTTTACTAACTTTTCACTAACGACTATACTTTGCCAGATTTCCTAATGTATCTATTGATATCTATTTTCCTACATATTTTTCCCAGTTCATCATTGTGGCTGACTCTTCACATGTGCTGACATTTACATTTACTCTATACCCGAAAAGCTATAGCTAAAGAATTTTTGGTGCAAATTCTATACTCACTCTCCTTTCTAAACTATCGACTATCTTCTTAATCTTACCGACTATCACTTTTTGACTGGAAGTTATCTTTGACAATCAATCATCCAAGGCACAAGGTCCAATGCAATTGTATATCGATGTACCTGAGACATCTGTGCAGAAAATAAATCAAAGCTAAGTATCACAATCAAGGTCCTAATACACTTCTGGGTTTTAAATCTTACATAGATTTCTGTTTTCATACTTATATTTTACCTATATATTCTTGTAATTATCGCCAGTCATCAATACCATTATTCATCCAGCTGAATGATTCCTAACCCAAATCAAACCTGTTATTAACCCTAACCATACACTGTTGCCTCAATCTAACTTTACAGAAGAGCAGGGACAGAGATGGTCTTACAATACAAAAATGTAGGATTCCTTCCAACTACTGAGAAACTCAAAGGTCCATGCAAAAATGATCCCTGCAGAAGTTGTAGGCAGCTATGTAGGAACTGAGAGAGCAAAAGTCATCTTTCATTGTAAAAAACTTGGTCAGGATGAAGGAATGTGTCTGAATCAGCCTCTGTCTTCTTAATTTAGAGAAGAAGGACCCAACCACGCCTGTGTTGAGAGCTGTTCCTGGGTGCCTATGGTTGATATACCATTCTAAGTTGTGAAAGTGTCACAGGAAGTAGGGGCAGCCTCCATTTCATGGGACTCTTTGAAGCAACTGTTAGGACAACGTGGTTGCCAAGGCAGTGACCTTATTCACTTTCTGAAGGAAGTGACCTCACCTCACAACCTTGGTGACAGAACTCTCTGAACTTGGGATCCAGGAAGCCAGTCACCAAAATCCAGTCCCAGTCCCACTCCCAGGGGTCTCACTTGCTTGGATTTACCAAGGACAGATTTAGTCTTTCTTGGTACCTACTGATGTGAGGATGGCCAAATGCCAGAAAGCTCTGAAAAGTCACCTTTACTGAGAAAGCAGGTATTGGATCACCGCTGGCTCCTCAGTAGTTCAAAATGTTGACCAAAGAGACCAGATCTGAGACAGGACAGGCCATTTTGTGGGAATAAAATATGGTCCACAATTAGAGAAACTCTGGATAGTCACAGACCTACTTCGGGGAAGGAGGTGCCTTTGTGGGTGTGGGTGTGAGTTTGTGGATTTGTCTCATGTTCTCAGAATAGGTAGGAAAGTCGGTATGTTTGGTTTGGTGTAGACTGTTTCGAGTAAGTCGTTTGACAAGGCGAGTGTTTCTATGTCTGTGTATCCCACGGTGTCCATGGTTGTAGACATTAGAAAAGAGAATGCATCAATTGATATGTCCTGTCTAGTTGAAAGCTTCCCAGCATTCATCCTGCCCAATTTATGAATGGATTTCAGCTTGCCTTATCGATGGGCAACACTTGCTATCTTTCAAAGTTTCTGCTTTCTTCCTGAATTCTGGCCACTCTCCAGAATAGGCTCATGGTTTTGTGTCCAATATATGTACCACTTCCAAGCCCTGTGACATCGCCATGTACTGGATAGCTGAAGGGAATGGCGAGCATCTCAGAAAACTCAGGTATCAGTGTGATCAGGAGAGTCTCAGTGGAGAAACCCTGCTTTGGGCCTTTTAATTACCAATTGTTCTGCTGCCCTGAATGTCTGAAAGGTCTTTGCCTCAGGCCACCCCTTTTTGAAGCCTGAAAAAAACTGTTTTCACATGGAAATGAATGGGCATCACCTGAGGCTTTTTGCTTAATTCCTTTGGAAAGGATGTGTCTGAATCAGCCTTTTGGCCCTGTGTGAGGCTTAGGCTTAGATTCTCAGCACCTGATGGATCTAAAGAAGGATCCCATGTGTGCATACAAAACCAAAATAGCCAAAAGAGCAGTCATTCTGGATGAAGTCTCTCCCCTTCCTTTGTGAGGTTCTAGACCTACATCAAGTTAGAATAGGAATGCTTTGGGTCAAATAATTTCTTCAAAGCCCTGCAGAGGCTAGCCAGTAGGAGCTTGGGTTTCCTCATGTCTCCAATTCAGACAAAGAATCTAAACCCCACAGTCAGTAGTCCTCAAATTGGAGAAGCAGAGAAGTATTAACAGCAGGCCTATGTGATCACACCAGGTTCACAGGAAGGGTGTCCAAGCCACCCTGTTTTTAGGCACATTAGGGGCAAGGGAGATTATTTTGGAGACTGTCTTGGTCTGCACCCCTCATAGAAACATTCAACCAGAGGTTATGAAGAGTGTTTATATGAAAGATCATGAGGGCCATGTGGGAGTGTGTTGGTTTTAATTGTGGTCATTTGTGTGGTGGTTGGAAGAGATGACTGGGTCCACCTTGACATGAACTCTGGTGTGATTCCCCTAAGAGACTGAGTTCTGGAACTGACCTCAGAGATGTATTGCCATGAATTGTGTTGGGATGTTATGAGTTCACGCATGAGAGTCGTCCTTGGAAACTGAGATGTATGCCCAGGTTGTATTTCCACAAAGCACTGGGAATCACAGCCAAGATATCACATGATTTTATTCTGAAAGACTTGGCAGCCATAGTTGAGAGTCAAAACACACATGGACCTCACATTGTAGACCTCAATAGGCCTGGATTCACGTGACCATTTAGCCAATCTTTGGGAAGCCTTGCCTGTGAGAATTCTCCATAGCTTTCATTGACATGAGCTTCCTCAAAATTTAATGGTTCTGGATTGATTTGAAACGTACAGTGCCTCCAACTTCATCTTTCAAAAATGGCTAGATAAATACCAAGAAATTTTTGAAATTCCCATGACCAGGTGGCACTGGAGAACCTTTGGATGTCCTGTTGCTGATCATGAGTATACCAGACAGTGCCTTGATTGACTGAGTTTCATGAAAATGGTGTAGAACAGAGATGCCAATAAATTGGAGCCTGCTGAGTACTTGGCCTAGAGCAGTAGAGGGCAGGTGTGTGATAAAACATTTGTGGTGGGGCCATGTGGATCTGCCATTAGCTTCCAAATGTCTTGTGACTGACATGGTGCAGCAAGCAGTCCCTTCTATGTAAAGGCATCTTGTAATATTGAGAAGTTTCAGGGAAAGTTTCAGAATCAAGTTGCTATGGTCAATGGGGAAAGCTATGTGGGATAGAAGCATGGTTGGTGCATTGTCCTGCAGAAACTGACCCACCACACGTGACAGAACTCCCTCCAGCACTGTGTCCCAGTTGACCTCTTTGTATTTTGTGAAGCAAATACCAAACTCCCAGTGAAGCCGCAAGAAACACCATGAAAACTTTAGGATCACAAAATGGCTTCACAGTCCACACGGGGAGACACTTAGACCCCAGGGGCCACAGTTTAGCTACAAATAGCAAATTCAGCACTGCTGCTCATGTTCAGTGGAAAATAAGAAACCATGTCCTCCAGATCACATAGATGCAGACCCACCTTTATTGGTCTCACTAGAAACGAAGCTAAAGCACTTGACAACAACATATGTTTCAAGTGCCCAACCTCAGAGGCAGTTCCACAAGAAGTCTTTAGGCCAGAAGAGCTCGAGTTTGTGGAGTGTTTACCCTGTCCTTTACTTTTGGAAACTCCTTAGCATATTCTATTCCAAATATGTATTCACAGATTTTCTAACTCTTCTCCTCTAATTTTGTCTTACTTGGGGACTAGGTAATGTCAAGCCATTGTTCTGGATGACAGTGGGAACAATTTTTTGTAGCACATATTTGTATACACATTGGATTCATTTTATAATTTTCCAGTCAAAATAGTGAATCCCTCACACTAACCCCTACGCTACTAAACTCTGAATTAGAATAATAACCCAAACAGAATTGAAATACAAGCAGTTCAGAGGAGGCATCGTGTATAGTTGGACTTGCCTTTTGCATTATATAGGGTAGGAGTTATGAATCTAGTCAATTATTTGGTTGAAAGAATTCTCCATGTTTTTTTAAAGTTAGCAAATATGTGAATTCCTGTCTCCCTTTCTCTGTAGCCTATTTAGCACATGTAGTTTTATATGCACATATAGATTCATACCTGGTATCACACGTATATTTTTGGTGAGGTGGCTGACTTGGCATATAGAAATTGTGAGAAGATATCACTCCTTCTAAAAGCTGTTGGAACTGAGAATTCAACCTATGGGTGATCCTCCTATTTAAATAGCATTATACATAAATCCATGTTCAGTAAAATAAATATTTTTGAATCTGTGGATGATATGTATTTCATGATGAATTTCGATTGGCATATATAATGCTACTTTTTAATGTCTCTCTATGTGTGTCTGTATATATATATATATATATATATATATATATATATATATATATATATCCTCCAGATTTTTCAAAATATGAAATATATGTGTCTTATTATGCACTCCCAAATTTCATTCATATTCATGTATGTGGATTTATAATCTACTTTTCAAAAGATTATTCTCAGAAATATTCATCCACCTGAAATAACATTTTGGTTTACTAGTACTGAAAACTATCTTCAGTAAATGGTGCATAGAAATCCTAATATTTTGACATTGCAAGATGGCCATGAATAGAGTGCATCACACCCTTTGTACTGCGCAACTTCACATGTGAATAAGGAGTTAGAATGACGAAAAAGTATCTTGTTAGGATCTTACAGAAAAATGGGTGTGCCTGGAACCTAGAAGAATGATTTCCACCACCGAGGTCCTGTAATTGAGTCTCAAACAAGAGCCAACTATGCGACCGAAGATCTGGGGTGGCTGATCCGTGCGGCGCATGCCGTGGCTACAGACGGCGGGCCTCCACCGTGAAGCGACCAGCATGCAGGGAGAAACGTTGCTGCGGATTCTGTGGAATCCGGCTGGCTCACCCACCACTGAGCCCGGGGCTGAGTTCGGGATTTCAGATGGGGAAGAAAGTGTTACAGTTCTATCCCCCACAACCGAAACTCCACCGAGGAAACCAACGGCCACCATCTTGGAGAGCTGAAGTATCCACCACCACTCTCCGACAGATTGCAACAACAAAACAGGTGTGTGTTACTCAGCTTATCTCCCATACAGCAGGTAATTCGCAAAAATTCTCTCTTAGGCTTTCCGGGGGAGGGATTACCAGAGAAAGCCTTCATAAAGACGGGGGGAAAACTAGTGGCACCTGACCTTCAACCTTCCTCCCATCACCGGTGAAAACAAAACTTGTCTAGCCAGCGCAATGGGTGGGGCAAGCGGAAAAAATCAAAACAATAGAGTGCCAGTGTTCCCAATAGACACCCTCCACACCCAAGGAACGGCAGGCAAAGAGTACAGTTTGAGCTGCCAAGAGGCATCACTCAGGGGAAATCTGGTGTAGCAGGAGAAATCAGGACTCGCAGAGGAAACCAGGGGACCAGAGGACAGACACGCGTGACTAGGAGGCTGGAGAACGCCTGCCCACCAGCAACCAATCACCCACTGGCTGCCTGCGCAATTGGGCAGCTAGAGATCACCCGCCCGCCGGTGACAGCCCATTCGCTGATTGCACGACTGGATGGCTGGAGACCGCCCGCCCGCCAGCGACCAGGAGGTGAAACCAACCAGAGACAGTCCAGTCCCACCCCCCCATTCAAACACCCCGGCAAGGAGCCTGGGGCCCGCCATAGCAGACAGGTGACATCACTGGAGCTCAGCTGTCGGAATTCCTTCCAAGTGGAATCCACTTTTGCAGGCATAGTCTACAAACACAAAAGAGAGACAACAGAGATATATAAAACCAAAACAAATCTATTGAAGAAAGCAGAAACACAGCAATCAAATTGAGCTGAAAAGTAACGTGAACATCATGAAAAAACAAGGGAAAAAAAGGTGTGCAAAAAATGCAGGACAACTAAATTCTAAAGGAGGACCGTGAAGCATCAGAAATAGGGATAGGGAAAAAACTCAAGGCATACCTAACTCAGATGGAAAAGAATATTAGAGAAGACATGAGGCAGCAAGTCCAAGCAATAAAAGTATATTTTGAAAATCAAATAAACAAACAAATTCAAATGGCAAAGAATGAGCTTTACCAGGAGATAGAGACATTAAAAAGAAATATCAAACAGTAATCCTAGAAATGCAGGAAAGTATAAACCAAATTAAAAACTCAAACGAAGAGTATTACAAATAGACTAGATCAAGTAGAAGTTAGAACGTCAGATAATGAAGACAAAGTTTATCAACTTGAAAAGAATAGAGTAAACACAGAAAAGATGCTTAAATCCCATGAGCAATCTATTCAAGAGATATGGGATGTCATAAAAAAAAACAAATTTGAGAGTCATCGGGATAGAAAAAGGCATAGAGATTCAAACCAAAGGAATGGACAACATATTAAATGAAATAATTCTAGAAAATTTCCCAGAGATGAAAGATGGAATGGATTGCCAAATCCTGGAAGCCTACAGGACCCCAAGCATTCAAAACCATAATAGACCAACTCCAAGACAAATATTTATGAAGATAGCCAGAACAAGGACATACAGAACAAAGAGAGAATATTAAAAGCTACGAGAGAAAGTAGGCAGGTTACATTCAGGGGTAAACCAATTAAGTTAACGACTGATTTTTTTCATCACAAACTTTGAAAGCAAGAAGATGCTGGAACAAAGTATTTCAAACGCTCAAAAAATAATGGATTCCAACCAAGAATACTGTATCCAGCAAAATTAAGCTTCAGATTTGACAATGAAATTTAAGTCTTTCACGATAAACAAAAGCTAAAAGAATTCACAGCCAGAACACCAGCAGTGCAAAGCATTTTGAGCAAAATACTACAAGAAGAGGATTTGAAAAGTAATGCCTGAAACTAGCAGCAGGAGGTATCTCAGTAAAGGGAGAGGAAAATAACCAAAAAGTAAAAACTAACCAAAATAAATAAATAAATGAATAAATAAATAAACAAACAAACAAACATGACTGGAAGTAGAAATCATATTTCAATTGTAACCTTAAATGTTAATGGCCTAAACTCACCAATCAAGAGACATAAGCTAGTAACCTTGATCAAAAAAAAAAAATCCAACAATATGCTGCCTTCAGGAGACTCATATGATAGGTAAAGACATACAGAGGCTGAAATTAAAAGTTTGGGAAAAATCATACCACTCACATGACCCTCGGAAGCAAGCAGGAGTGGCCATACTCATATCGAATAAAATCAACTTCAAATCTACGTTAATCAAAAGGGATAAAGAAGGACACTATATACTGTTAAATGGAACCTTGCACCAACAATGCGTAACCATTATCAATTTGTATGCACCAAACAATTGAGCTACAACACTCATAAAACAAACTCGCCTCAAGTTCAAGAGTCAAATAAACTACAACACAATAATTATGGGTGACTTCAACACACCGCTCTAGCCATTAGACAGATCCTCTAGACAAAAACTGAATAAAGAAACTATAGAATTCAACAGCAAAATCAGTAACCTAGACTTCACCGACATATATAGAATATATCAACCATCAAAAAGTGGATACACGTTCTTCTCAGCAGCACATGGATCCTACTCAAAGATAGACCATATATTATGCCATAGGGCAATTCTTAGTAAATATAAAGTCATGGAGATAATACCATGCAGAATATCTGATCATAATGGAATGAATCTGGAAATCAATGATAAAAGAAGGAAGGAAAAATCCTACATCACATGGAAAATGAACAACATGCTACTGAATGATCAATGGTTTACAGAAGACATAAAGGAGGAGATAAAAAAATTCGTAGAGACAAATGACAATACAGACACAACATACTGGAATCTATGGGACACAATGAAAGCAGTTTTAAGAGGGAAATTCATTTCTTGGAGTTCTTTCCTCAAAAAAAAAAGAAAAATCAGCAAATAAATGAACTCACACTACACCTCAAAAACCTAGAAATGGAAGAGCAAAACAACAGCAAATGTAGTAGAAGACAAGAAATAATTAAAATTAGAGCAGAAATCAACGAAATTGAAACAAAAAAAATTGAAAATATTGATAAAACTAAAAGTTGGTTCTTTGAAAAAATAAATAAGATTTGCAGGCCCTTAGCCATGCTAAGGAAGAGAAGAAAAGAGATAACTCAAATTACTAACATACGGGATGAAAAAGGCAATATCACAACAGACACTACAGAAATAAGAAGATAATTAGAAAGTATATGGAAACCCTATGTTCCAATAAAATAGATGATAGTGAAGATATCAATAAACTTCTTAAGTCATGCGATCTGCCCAGATTGAGTCAGGAAGACACACACAATTTAAACAGACCAATAACAAAGGAAGAAATAGAAGAAGCCATCAAAATACTACCAACCAAAAAAAGCCATGGACCGGATGGGTATACAGCAGAGATCTACAAAACCTTCAAAAAGGAATTAATACCAATACTTTCCAAGCTATTTCAAGAAATAGAAAAATAAGGAACTCTTCCAAATTCATTCTATGAGGCCAATATCACCCTGATCCCAAAACCAGACAAAGACACTTCAAAGAAAGAAAACTACAGACCAATATCTCTAATAAACTTGGATGCAAAAATTCTCAATAAAATCTTGGTGAATCGAATACAAAAGCATATCAAAAAAATTATGCACCATGATCATGTAGGATTCATCCCTGGGATGCAAGGCTGGTTCATTATACGGAAATCAATAAATGCTATTCACCACATCAATAGACTTAAAGACAACAACCATATGATCGTATCGATAGATTCAGAAAAAACATTCGACAAAGTTCAGCATCCCTTTATGTTGAAAACACTAGAAAAACTAGGGATAACAGGAACTTACCTCAAGATTGTAAAAGCTATATATGCTAAACCTCAGGCTGGCATCATCCTAAATTGAGAAAAGCTGAAGGCATTCCCTCTAAAATCTGGAACAAGAGGGATGCCCTCTATCACCACTTCTATTTAATTCAGTTCTTGAAATACTAGGCATAGCAATTAGATAGACAAAAGAAATTAAAGGCATAAAACTAGGAAAAGAAGAACTTAAATTATCGCTATTTGCGGATGACATGATAATATATTTAACAGACCAAAAAGGGTCTACAGAGGAACTGCTAGAGTTAATAAATAAATTCAGCAAAGTGGCAAGATATACAATCAACACGCATAAATCAAAGGCATTCCTGTATATCAGCAGCAAAACTTCTGAAATGGAAATGAGGAAAACCACTCCATTCAAAATATCCTCAAAGAAAATAAGATAATTGGAAAAACAATTATATAGTTGGGAATCAACCTAACAAAAGAGGTGAAAGATTTATAAATGAAAACTACAGAAACATAAAGAGATAGAAGAAGATCTTAGAATATGGAAAAATATACCCAATTCATGGATAGGCAGAACTAGCATCATCAAAATGGCGATATTACCCAAATTCTCTACAGGTTTAAATTGATGCCAATCAAAATCCCAACGACATTTCTTGTAGAAAAGATAAAGAAATCATGAAATTCATATGGAAAAACAAAAGACCCAGAATAGCAACAGCAATTCTAAGCAGGATGTTTGAATCTGGAGGTATAGCGATACCAGACTTCAAACTGTACTACAAAGCAATAGTAACGAAAACAGCATGGTACTGGTACCAAAGCAGGCAGGTGGACCAATGGTACAGAATAGAGGACACAGAAACCATTCCACAAAATTACAACTTTCTTATATTTGATAAAAGGGGCTAAAAACCTGCAACATACGAAGGACAAATGGTGCTAGAAAAATTGGAAATCGATATGCAACAAAATGACACTGAATCCCTTTCTCTCGCCAAGCAAGGAAGTTAACTCAAAATGGATCAAGGAGCTAGATATCAAATCAGAGACACTGCATCTGATAGAAGAAAAAGTTGGCTACGATCTACATACTGTGGGATCGGGCTCCAAATTCCTTAATAGGTCACCCATAGCCCAAGAGTTAATAACAAGAATAAATTAATGGGACTTACTTAAACTAAAAGTTTTTTTTTTTTTTCTCAGCAAGAGAAACAATAAGAGAGGTAAATAGAGAACCTACATCATGGGAACAAATTTTTACCCCTCTCACTTCAGATAAAGCCCTAATATCCAAAATATACAAAGAACTCAAAAAATTAAAAAGTAAGGTAACAAATAACCCAATCAACAAATGGGCCAAGGACCTGAACAGACACTTCACAGAGGAGGACATACAATCAATCAACAAGTACATGAAAAAATGCTCACAATCTCTAGCAGTCAGAGAAATGCAAATCAAAACCACCCTAGGATACCAACTCACTCCAGTAAGATTGGCAGCCATTAGGAAGTCAAACAACAGTAAGTGTTGGCGAGGATGTGGGGAAAAGGGGACACTTGTACACTGCTGGTGGGACTGCAAATTGGTGCAGCCAATTTGGAAAGCAGTATGGAGATTCCTGGGAAAGCTGGGAATGGATCCACCATTTGACCAAGCTATCACACTTCTTGGACTATTCCCTGAGGATCTTAAAACAGCGTACTATTGGGATACTGCCACATCAATGATCATAGCGGGACAATTTACAACAGCTAGACTGTGGAACCAACTTAGATGCCCTTCAATAGATGAATGGATAAAAAAAAAATGTGGAATCTACACACAATTGGGTATTACGCAGCACTAAAAAATTACAAAATCATAGAATTTGCAGTGAAATGTATGGCATTAGAGCAGAATATGCTAAGCAAAGCTAGCCAATCCTTAAAAAAACAAATGCCAAATGTCTTCTTTGATATAAAGAGAGCAACTAAGAACAGAAAGGGAGGAAGAGCATGAGGAAAAGATTAACATTATACAAAGACGTGTGGGGGGAGAGAAAGGGAGAGAGAACAGAAAGCATATGGAAATGGTAGAATACCCTCAATGATACACAAAATTACACATAATAGGTTGTGAGGGGAAATGGGGAGGAAATAATGGAGAGAATTAAACAACAGCACATGAGGTAGAGAGGGAAGATGGGAGGGCAGGGGAGGGGGGATAGTAGGGGATAGGAAAGGTAGAAGAATACAACAGTCACTAATATGCCATTATGTAAAAATGTGAATGTGTAAGCAATGTGTTTCTGCAATTCTTATTTGGGGAAAAAATGGGAGTTCATAAACCAAATGAGAAAAATGTATCAAAGATGATATATCATGAGCTTTGTAATGTTTTGAACAACCAATAAAAATAAATAAATAAATAAAGGTTTAAAATTGAGTGGGAAGAAGTCAGCTAAAAAAGGGTTGAGATGCATTCATTTTGCTAAGCAGAAACTTTGTTTTGTGTAGTTGTAACTATCACAAATTTATTTTACCAGAAATTTGGCTTTTGAAAATGCACATAAAATGAGATTAAAGGATAATTCACCTACCTTCATGGAAAATTCATAGCATTTCCTATATTTTTCATATTTCATTTTTTAGTTAATATTTTGTCATGGACCATGTCTAGCCTTAGGCTATTCTTCCAGAATACTACCTCATCTGACAAGTTCGTACAATGCATTGGATTTTTCTTTTCATCTTTTATTTAATTGTTTCTAGCTAATAATGTGTATTTCTTCTTATCTTTATGTGGACATACATACCCAACTATATCTTTGCATTTTATGTTTTACTGGGGAAGAGACTCATCAAAAGCTCTTTGTTATATGTATTAACAATCAAACATTCAGAGAAGGCAATTATTCTTAATTTTGCATGAAAATAACTTTGTACCATTTTTTTTATAAAGATTTAGAATTATTAATAATGTCCCTGCTGTAATAAGTAACTACTTACAAGAAGAATTAAACAATTGACTTTATATCAATTATGAATATGAAAAGTACTAAAATAAATATTTGGCAATTAATACACAATTGATAGAAATTGAAATCACGAGAAAGCCATTTAAATTGTCAGTGCATATGGTCCTTAAATAATAGGTTTTTTAAAAAAATTTTTCTCTAATTCATAAGATATATTATGCCATATTATAGCTTAATGTGATATAAAAACTTAAATTATCACAATGATAATAATAATCCATTGTTCCTTCCTCTACACTCTGTGGCATGCTAGTACTAAAATAAATTGTATTATAACACCAAAAAAAAAGCCAAATCATAATATTTCTATAGTAACTGACACGAGTTTAACATCAATGCAAGTAGATTAGATTCCTATGGGACATGATGTGCATTTTGACGTTCATTTTTATTCAACACTGGAACATTACTATTTCTTCAGTTTATGCACATCAGAGGATATATAAATATTTCATCCACAATTTAGCAAATTTATACGCATTTGTTTAACTTCAAATCACTTCCTGCTTCAGAACCCATGTATTCCTCCATGTTTCTTGACTGCTCTTTTCATGAGACTTCTTTCCAAACACATTATTTTCGATTTCCTTTATCATATTTGAAGCAAAACACCCGTCATGATAAACCATAACCCTAATATTACCTTTAAATGTATAAGTGGTTGGAAAGAATGATTGTATATCAATATAAGATTTCTTACTTAGTTACAGATATCAATTCAATCCATTATTTAAAGTGGAACCAGTTATATTATTTATTCACAGTATGGTCTATTCATGTATTATCTCTATATTCATAGACACAGGGTACACCTCTTTGTACCCCCAATACTAATTTATACGTCTTCAAAATATTGCTCCCAGAAATGGTGGAACAAATACATGTAACCTGATCTACATATACATTTTATCACAGTAATATTCTGAACAGAAAAAGCAAAGTTCTCACTTATGATTGTACCATACCTAAATGGAAAGTGATCCTGGATTACTAAAAACATCCATGTCCAGGTTGCCTAATGATCTCAAATGAAAATCCTATTGGTGACTACATATTTGTTTCTTCCAAAGATTATATATTCAAACTCAACCCTTTGAATACGTCTAAAGCTGTCACTCACTTTACACTTTGAATGATTTTGTAATATGTCTATTGATATCTGCTTTCCTACATATTTTCCCCAGTTCATCATTGTGACTGAATCTTCACATGTGCTATCACTAACATTCACTCTCTAACCGAAACCCTATTGCTAAAAAACTTAGGTCCAAATCCTATATTCACTCTTCTTCCTAAACCTACCTACTGTCTTCCTAATCCTACCGACTATCCCTTTTTGACTGGATGTTCTCTTCTACATTCAATCATCCAAGGTACAAGGTCCTATGCCATTGTATATCGATTTATCTGAGACATCTGTGCAGAACGTAATTCAATGCTAAGTATCCCAATCAAGAACCCAATGACCTTCTGGGCTTCAAATCTTACTTAGATTTCTCTTTTCGTTCATATATTTCACCTCTATATTCTTATAAATATCACAGGTTCCCAATACCATTGTTCATCGAGCAGAATGGTTCCTAATCAAAATTGAAAATGTTATTAACACTAACCATACACTGTTCCCTCAATCTAACTTTACAGAAAAGCAATGACAGTGTTGGTCTTACAATACAGGAATGTATGGGATCTTCCACCTGATGAGAACCTCAAAGGTATGTGCAGAAATGATCCCTGGAGAAGATGTAGGCAGCTATGAAGGACCTGAGAGAGCAAAAGTCATCTTCCATGGAAAACAACCTGGTAGGATGAAGTTTGGTGTCTGAATCAGCCTCTGTCTTCTTAATGTAGAGGAGACGGACCAAACCAGGCCTTTTGGAGAGCTGTTCCTGAGAGCCTATGGATTATATCCCATTCTAACTTATTAAAGGGTCACAGGAAGTAGGGGCAGCCTCCATCTAAAGGGACCATAAGAAGCAACTGCTAAAACAAAGTGGTTGCCAAGGCAGTGACCTCATTCAGTTCCTGAAGGAAGTGACCTCACCTCACTTCCTTGGTGTTGGAACTCTCTGAACTTGGGATCCAGGAAGCCAGGCACCCCGAGCCAGTCCCAGTCCCAGTCCCAGTTGTCTTACTTGTTTGGATTTACCAAGGAGAGGGTCAGTCTTTCTTGGTACCTACTGATTTGAAGATGTCCAAATGCCAGAAGAGCTCTGAAGAGGGGCCTTTCCTGAGAAAGAAGGTAGTGGCTCACCACTGGTTCCTGTCAACTTCACAGAGTTGACCAAGGAGACCAGATCTGAGACAAGACAGGCCATTTCGGAGGAACATAGTATGGCCCAGCAGTCAGAGAACACTCCGAATAGTCACAGACCTACTTGGGGGAAGGAGGTGCCTTTGTGGGTGTGGTTGTGGGTTTGTGATTTGGTCTCATGTTCTGAGAATAAGTTTTTTCAGATATCAGCTCCGGAGCCCAGGAATTAATTCTCATTGGGGCTAAGGTTCCCCACCAGTGAGATTTGAAATTGGCGCTGGCTGCAGAGTTAACAAGGGCGGGGACTTTTAACGCCACTGCAGAAAAGAAGAAGGTACGAAGAAGAAGTCCTTAGGTGCCATGTTGGGGTTTTTCTCTGGGGTATGGCTGCCATTTACACTTTTCCTAACATTCCTCCCTTTTTGTTTTCTTAGAAAGTGGGGCATTGTTTGTCATTTCTGGCTGCTGCCTGCTGTGTGGGGGTGCTGTGGGGCCTAGAAAGGGAAGTGGACAAATGCTCGGGGGCCAGGTCTGGGGATATCATGGCAGCCAGAAATAAAAGCCAGTGGTATAGATAGCTACTTCAGTAGGGGTAAAGTCTATGAAAGTTCCCTGATGCCACAAGTTGTCGATGGCATGAAACCAGTTCTGGATGGAGGAGATTGTTGGTATCAGCTACTGGTCCTGTAACAGAGACTCTAGGAAATACTGGAAGCGTTGCCTGGTCATGGCGTCACCAGCACTTGAAGAAGATCAGAGCGAATAAAAACAGAATGAAGATAAAAATTAAAGCAAAGGTCAATTTTTGGCAGAAGTTCCATGTTGGGGGACTGACATAGAAGAGGCCAAGGGCCATGAGGAAGCTTAGAAGGTCATAAAGACTCATGAATCCAGGATGGCAGATTAAGAGGTTCTCCAAGCTCGTTGCCTCCCGCTGTCTGATGTACATTGCATTCCATCGTGCCTGGTAGTGAGCTTCATCAGTGAGTGAACTGTTCTCTTGGAGATGTTAGGGGTTCATCGGTCATCAGAGGATGGTAGTGCCTAAGCAAAAGCTGGTTGAAATTTTGATTAGAAATTTTTTGCAGTTGGGTTTGAAGGAACTTCATTATGCATGGCAAGAGAGCAAAAAAAGGGAGCATCCCAATAAGGGGCCCCAAGATAGGTAGTAAGTACATGGCAAGATAGGATTGGAAGAACCCTGTTATGGGATTGGAGGAGCTAGGTTTGAGCAATTTGGTCAATAATTTCTGCAATTTAACAACATTTTTTTCTATCAGCCCAGATTCATTAACATAAGAGCAACATTCCTCTCTGAGGAATAGGCATGTACCCACTTTTTCTGCAGTGAGAAGATCAATTGCCCTTTGGTTCTGTAAAGCCACTTGTGCCAATGAAGTAACCTGGTGCTGCAAGGAGCCCAGAGACTCAGCAGTGGTATCGAGTGCTTCCTGCAGTTTTTGTTGCAGGTCTTTGAATGCCCATAGAGCATGACCTATAGCTCCACCAGAGAGTCCGAGACCCGCCACTGAGGTTGTTAAAGTGAGGCCTACCAGAACCGGCAGAAAGACTGCCCTACGGGTTCAGGAAGGTAGGGCCAACTGTCGGAATTCGTTGGGAGTATACAAAGACAGCTGAGGAACTACAGTAACCAAGAAACAGGTGCCAGAGACATTGATCGTTGAGGTACTTAAAGACCCATTACACCAGAGGAAATGTCCAGGTTGCATAAATGCAGGGCTCGATTGGGTGCTTAAGCTCAAGGAACAAATGGGTAAAGGATTCATTATTGGCAGGTGGAAACAGATGAAAGCAAATAAAGTATTGGTGAAATAACTTTCCCACAGTGGGATACGTGTCACATGTAGGGGTTGTCCTTTCTTAGAGAAATTGTAGGTTTTTGCTGAAATATTTCCTGCCGCTAATGGGACTAAGTGAAGCACAGAGAAAGCACTGAGACGGAGGCACAGAAAGAGGGGTGGAGTTTAATAATCGAAGAGATTGGTGTAACAAATTGAGCCATGTGTCAGGGGGACCTGAGGGGGTTGAAGGGTCTGAATCCTTTGTGGATGAGCTATGGATAAGATCTAAAAGTTTTGATTCTGACTCCTTAATGTGTTCGACTACCTGGATGGATGCCTTAGGTGGCATAATCAGGGTGCGGCCAACTGTCATCCACCCTGTGGGTCTGGCTGAGGTTGTCCGAGCACAGACAGCAAACTCAACATAGTCCCAACGTTTGGCCTTGGGGTCAGGTATATCTAAAGTATACCATCCATTGTTATCAGATAAAGAGACTTTATCCCACTTTAGGTAACTAGAAGTCCACACTTTAGGGTAACCAAGTGAGTGGTAAGAATAGCTACCATGTTCATCATGGAACCTGCATGACCAATAGGGGCACCCATTATATATCTCAGGCCACCAATGACAATAGTCTTTTGTTTGATCAAAAAGGAAGCAAATGAAAAGCCAGTTCCAGCTACCAGGGACGAAGGTCCTTGAAGGTGACAATTTTAGGGAAATAGAGGTGCAGTTGTGGATGAAGCAAGTAGTTGCATCCACTGCAAGGACCTTCTACATGCCATGTTCTGAGTATCGTTCCTGAAGAGTGAATAAATACATGGTAGGAGAGGAGGGTAAAGACCAGTCCCGATAGAGCACAGAAAATAAGCAGAGCACAAAAAACAAGCAGTTACAGAAGATTAGGGTATTGAGAGAGCCCATTGTGACTTTTTTAAGAGGAATTGGGCTGCATGGAACACCGTGTGAGCCGCAACTTAAATGGGTGAGATGAGTGTGGAGAGCAGGAGTTAATGGGAGGTTCAGGAGGTGATTCTTGGAGTTCCTCTGGGTTGGTCCTCTCGTCAGCAGGTGGGGCCTCCTGGTGATATGGCTTCAACCTAGAAATGTGAATCCAGGGAGTTAGACGGTTGTCTGGTGAGGAGAGTTTGGTGGCAGTGGGGGTACAGAGAATGACAGGATAGGGGCCTTCCCATTTTGGGGCAAGAGTCCCTTTCTCCTCTGGGGTATTATAATAGACTAGACTCCCAGGTGTTAAGGGAGGAATGTTTGGAGAGGACACTGGGTCCGGATGAAGCCAGTCCTGATATTTCCAGAGTTCCGAGCGGAGATGATACAAAAGAGGCAAAGACAAATCTCGGGTGAGAGGTCCTTGTGAAATGACCAACCCAGGGGGTATAAGAGGTCTTCCATACATTATCTCAAAGGGAGACAGTAAAGATGGTTTTTAGGGAGAGCTCTGATTCGAAGCAAATCCAAGGGAAGGAGTTTGACCCAGTCTAAGTTTAATTCCATTGTAAATTTGGTAAGGACTTCCTTTAGAGTACAATTTACCCTTTCCACTTTCCCTGAAGCTTGGGGATAATATGGACAGTGGAAATGCCACTTGAAGGAGAGGGCTTGAGAGACCTTTTGTGTGATTCTAGAAATAAACTCAGGGCCATTGTCATATTGTAGAGAAGTGGGCATGCCAAACCTGGGGATGATGTCTGTCAGTAAGATTAAAGCTACAGTGGAAGCCGTTTTATTGGAAGTGGGAAATGCCTCAATCCAACCAGAGAAAGTGTCCACAAAGACAAGGAGGTATTTAGTGTGCCATACTGTGAGCATGTTGGTGAAGTCTACCTGCCAGTCAGCAGTGGGAATGTGTCCCCGGGCTTGGTGGGAAGGAAAAGGTTTGGGCCTTAAAGGAGTATAAGTGTTGGTCCACTGACAGATCTGACAATTAGAGGCTATATTCTGTAGCATGGCTTTGTCAGAGAGGGTGAGCGAGAAGAAGCTCTGTAAAAAGAGGGTCAAAGACTGAGAATTGGAAAGGAATAGAGTATGAAGGAACTTGAAGAGATCCTTGTTCTTAGTGGAAGAAGTAGGGGCTTCAGATGAGCTGTCTAAAGTGGCCATTATATGTCCCCCAGGGGGTCCATCATTGGAAGTGGTAGCAGCCATTTGTTCCGCCTGGTCAGCTTTGGCATTGCCCTCAGTGATAAGAGAGACGTCCTTCTAATTAGACCTACAATGGACAACTCCCACCTGGGTGGGTAAGTGGGAGGCCTTTATCAGATTGGTTATAAGAGCCGAATTAGTGATCACATTACCTTTGGTGGTAAGTAGGCCTCGCTCCTTTCATATTGCAGCATGGGATAAGATATGGAAGACATATTTTGAATCAGTATAAAGGGTTAGGGATTTGCCTTGTGCTAGAAGGCAGGCACGAGTGGCTACTATAAGTTCAGACTGCTGGTTGGTAGTTCCTGAAGGCAGAGCTTTGGCCTCTATAATCTCAGTGGCTGAAACTACAGTGTATCCAAAGTAATGAGTGCAATTCTGCCTAAAGGAACTGCCATCAGTAAACCAGATAAGGTCAGGCTTGGCTAGTAGTCTCTCAGAAATGGAAGAATGACAGGGGAGGAAATCATCTAAGGTTTCCAACCAATTATGAGTTGGTGTGTTAGACGTGGGAGTCATTGAGAGCAGTGAGGCAGGGTTCTGTGCAGAGCAGGGGAGGAAAGTAATATTAGGGTTTTCCAGAAAGGAAGTGAGGAGTGACAGAACTCTGGATGGAGGAAGGGTTTGAAAGCCCTTATAAGCTAAAAGATCCTTCAAGTGATGTGGGGAGTGGATAGTTAAAGGGGCCCCAAAAGTAAGCTTAGAGGCTTCTTTGTGTAAAATTTGTCCAGCAGCCAGAGCTCTTAAGCAAGGGGCCCACTCACGGATGGTAGGGTCAATTTGCTTAGACAAATATGCCACAGGTGCAAATGTAGGCCCATAGTTTTGACCTAAGACCCCAAGTTCTTGCCTCCCTTTTTCATGGACATATACATGAAATGGTCTTGAAAGATCAGGAAGGTGAAGGGCAAGTGCCTTTAAGACAAGTTGCTGAAGCCTGCGCAAGTGATAGTTTGGGGAGGAGGCAAGAGATTCACTAGGGGGTCCCTTTGCTAGTTCATACAGGACTTGTATAGAAGAGAATAATTTGGGATCCAGGCCCTAAAATAACCTGCTAGTCCTAGGAATGATAGTATTTTGGCTTTTGTATGGGGCACTGGAAGATCAGAGAGGAGTTGCCTCCTATCCAGTGTTATTTCCTTTTTTTTGGTGTAAGGCAAAAACCAAGAAAGGTGACAGAAGACTGGGAAACCTGGGCCTTGTGGGGAGACTTCCTATTTCCCTTGTCTGCTAGGAAATTAAGAAGCTGAGCAGTGTGGGATTGAGAGTGTTCCCAAGAGGGACTACATAGAAGAAGGTCATCGACATACTGAAGGAGAGTAGAGTCAGGACAGGTCGGGTGAAAGGATGTGAGGTCCTGGGCAAGAACTTGGCCAAAGAGATGGGGCCTATCCCTGAATCCCTGTGGGAGGACAGTCCAGGTAAGCTGACGAGAATGGCGGGTGTGAGGGTCAGTCCACGTAAAAGCAAAGATATCCTGAGATTCTGATGACAAGGGAATAGAAAAGAATGCATCTTTGAAATCTAGGATCAAGAAGTGGGTAGTAGTGGCATGGATCTGAGAGAGGCAGGGGTAAGGGTTGGGCACTAGCGGGTGGATGGGGACCACAGAGGAGTTGACAAGGTGAAGGTCTTGAACCAGCCTGTAGGACCCGTTAGGTTTCTTAACTGCCAGAATGGGGGGTGTTGAAAGGAGATTGTGTAGGCCTAAGATACCCCTTTCATAATAAATCCTGGATGATGGGTTCTAATCCGAGGAAGGCTGTGGTTGTGAGTAGATATTGTGGTTGACTAATATATCTTGAAGGGTCGTGTAAGACAATATGAATAGGACTTCATTTAGCCATAGAGGGTGTAGTTGTGTCCCAAACCTCAGGGTTAACTGGTTTAGATAGTCGTGGGAGACTGCATGAAGGAGGTGTATTTGCCCCTAGGAACATCATGAGGATGAGAGGTAGAATAATGTGGGGTGATATGTGAATGGTGACTTTTAATAGTGAGAGTATGTCATTAAGACATGACGGCCATCTGGGGTTTCTGGGTCGAGTTTTGTGTACTGTTGAAGGGCCTTGGTTAGTCTATCCTGGAAATCTGAAGGTGTTTCCTCCTTCCTTTGAATGACCTCCTGCACCTTTTGAAAGTTAACAGCCTTGCGGGTGGCCTTTTTCAGCCCCGCCAAGAGACAGGATGTAAAAAGGTCACGAAACTGTAAGCCTTCACGGGTCTTGTAATCCCATAGGCGATCCTGCTCTGGGACAGCATGAGGGCCTGTGGGGTGGGTAGGATTGGTCCTATGATTTTCATCAGCATGGGCTTGGGCTAGTTCCCAGACTCATTGCCTTTCCTCGGGGAGAAGTGTATTGGCCAAGAGCATGTAGATGTCATGATGAGTGAGGCTACATACTTGCAGGACCCATTGAAACTCCCGAATGTAAGTGGTGGGTTTAGTGGTGATTGAGCCTAACTTGCTCTCTAGCTGAGTAATGTCTGACCTGGAGAAGGGCACGTGGACTTTGATGACACCCTCGGGACCAGCTACCTCACGAAGGGGTGCGATTGTCTTAGGGGTGGGAAGGAGTCCTTTAGACCTGGTAAAAGGAGGACTGAGAGAGGCAGGCGGAGGACAGGAAGGAGAGGGAGGGGAAGGGAGTGTCTCTTTGGAAGAGGAGGAAGTGGTGCAGGCAGAAGAGGACGGAAGGGAGGGGGATAAAATGGAAGGCTGAGGATCCATGGAATCAGGCAGAGGATGAGGAGGGTATTGCAGAAGAGAAGGGGCAGATGGGGCTGGGGAGAAGGTGGGGGTTCATCTGCTGGGTTGAATGAGGAAGAATCTGTGAAGTCAGAAGTAGAAGTAGGGAAAGAGAGGGGATTGCAAGCAAAGAGGACCTGAGGGGGAGGGCAGGAGGAGCAGAGACAAGGTGCTGTGTGGGAAGGCTAATACCTTCAATGCAGGGAATATCCCTCCACTTTTCCAGACGCTGGCAGTAGTTAAAAAGGTCCCAGGGGAGGTTTGGATCTAAGGAGCCTTCTGGAGGCCAATGATTGCCATTATCCAGTGGATATGGAGGCCAATCTTGGGTACAGAATTTAATTAAAAGTTTGGGCTTGATGTCTGGTGTGAGGGAGAGTGTGGCCAGATTTTTTATTAAACATTTGAGAGGTGAGTCTTCAGGTGCAGACTAAGAGGTGCCTATAGTCACAGGGAGAGATGGGAGAGAGAGAGAGAGAGAGAGAGAGAGAGAGAGAGAGAGAGAGAGAGAGAGAAAGAGAGAGAGAGAGAGAATAGGAGTAAGCAAGAAAGACAAAGAGAAAACCCGAGCTGGAATGGCTTCCAGGAAGCTCAGGGCAAACGGGGGTCAGGTGGGCGTCCCCAAAATGACAAGCCATCACGAGGAAATACAGAGGGCACTACCTGGTCATCACCAGTGAAGTGCGATCTGTGAAACCAAAAGGAATTGGAGCCAAGGGCAACCTGACGTCAGGAAAGTTTTCAACTGCAGCAGAAGAAGTCAGTAATGAAAACAAAACTCTGGCTCTGACAGAATGCAATTCCAGGTCGGGAGTTCAGTTTTTGCAGAGCAGAGAGGCAGCTTCAGCCAGACACAGCAACCCCACAGGATACAGCAACTCTAGCCGGCAGCAGCAGCGGCAGTGGAGCAGGAAAATCCATAAAGCCTCTCGTGTAAACTCAGAAGCCTCATGCCCCAAAAAGAAACGAAACACCAGAGGGTCCACTGCAACTAGTAAAGGTCTTAGTGGGAGGAATTCCCTCTCCCCTACCGGGCGTCTAGAGTGTGCTGGATGATCAGGGTCACAAAACTAGCGGTAGCCCGAAGGAAGTTGGCGAGCCGGGGTCAGGGGAAGATTACATACATCAGATCAGTGGTGAGTGCAGGAAGCTGGCGTCTGAAAAGAGCGGACCAGGACGGAGTGTCTGGGCGGAACGGGGGACGGGGCTCTTGTTGGAAAGAGCTCACCAGTATCCTCAAACGGGGCACCAGAATGAAAGAACTCCCCACTCAAAGGCACTTCGCCGGGAGAATTCCAATTTTATTGCAAAAAGCTGTGTGCTTATATAGAACTAAGGAGGAGATGAAAGGACTTAGATAAATGGCAGGCAACCCGTTTATTGGCAAGTTCTTTCAGATATCAGCTCCGGAGCCCAGGAGTTAGTTCTCATTGGGGCTAAGGTTCCCCGCCAGCGAGATTTGAAATTGGCACCAGTGGGAGAGTTCACCCGGGCGGGAACTTTTCGCGCCACTTCAGAAAAGAAGAAGGTAGGAAGAAGAAGTCCTTAGGCGCCATGTTAGGGTTTTTCTCTGGGGTATGGCTGCCGTTTATACTTTTTCCAAAAATGAGTATACCAGACAGTGCCTTGATTGACTGGTTTTCATTAAAATGGTGTTTAACAGAGATGCCAGAAAGTTGGATCCTGCTGAGTAGTGGGCCTAGAGCAATGGTGGGCAGGTGTGTGATAAAACATCTGTGGTGGGGCCATGTGGATCTGCCATTGGCTTCCAAATGGCTTGTCACTGACATGGTCAAACCAGCAGACCCTTATATGTAAAGGCATCTTGTTATATGGAGAGGTTTCAGGACGCTGTTCAAAATCAGGTTGCTATAGTCAAGGGGGCAAGCTATGTGGGATAGAAGCCTGGTTCTTGTATTCTCCTGCAGACCCTGACTCACCACACGTGACAGAACTCCCTCCCGTACTGTGTTCCATTTAAACTCCTTGTATTTCGTGAAGCAAGTACCAAACTTCCAGTGCAGCAGCAAAAAACACCACGAAAATAGAGGATGACCATATGGCTTCACAGTCCACATGGGGAGACATTTAGCCCCCAGGGGCCACAGTTTACCTACAAAGGGAGAATTCAGCAATGCTGCCTCATGTTCATTGGGAAAAAAAGAAACAATGTCCACCAGGTCACATAGATGCAGACCCAGCTTTTATGGTCTCACTAGAAAGGAAGCTAAAGCTCCTGACAACAACATATATTTCAAGTGCCCAACCACACAGAGAGTTTCCCAAGAAGTCTCTAGGCCAGCAGAATTCCATTTTTGTGGAGTGTTTACCCTGTCCCTTACTTTTGAAAACTCCTCTACTACTTCCAAGATTGTGAACTCCTGATTGTTTTCCATTCCAGATATGTATTCACGGAATTTCTAACTCTTTTCCTCTAATTGTTTCTTACTTGGGGCGAAGGTATTGTCAAGACATTGTTCTGGATAAGAGTGGGAAGATTTTTGTGTAGCACATATTTACATACACATTGGATACATTTTGCAATTTTTCATTCGAAATACTGAAACTCTGACACTAACCCATACCCTACTAGACTCTGACTACTAATCCTAATATGATGGAGAAAAATAACCCAAACAGAATAGAAATACAAGCAGTTCAGAGGAGGTATGGTGAATAGTTGGTCTTGCCTTTTGCATGATATAGGGTAGGAGTTATAAATCTTGTCAATTTTTTTCTTGAAATTGTTCTCCATGTGTTTTTAAAGTTAACACACATGTGAATTCCTGTCTCCCATTTTCTGTAGCCAATTCAGCACATGTATTTTTATATGCACATACAAAATCCTACCTGGAATACACGTACATTTTTGTGAGGTGGGTAACTTGGCAGATAGAAAGTATGAGAAGAAATCACTCCTCCTAAATGCTTTTGGAACTGAAAATTCAAACTATGAGTGAGCTTTTTAGTTGAGCAACATTATACATAAATCCATGTTCAGTAAAATTAATATTTTTGGATCTGTGAATGATATATATTTCATGATGAATTTTGATTGGAATATATTTTCTACTTTCCAATGTATTTGTGTGTGTGTGTATATATATATATATATATATATATATATATATATATATATATATATATATACACTCTAGATTTTTCAAAATATGAAATACATGTGTCTTATTATACACTCCCTAAATTCACTAATGTTCATGTATGTGGTTTTATAATCAACTTTCATAAGATTATTTTCAGAAACATTCATCCACCTGAAATACATATTTGTTTTCTAGTACTGAAAACTTACTTCAGTGAATGGTGCAAACAAATCCTTATATTTCTACAGTAACTGACCCACTTTAACATCAATGCTAGTAGATTCCTATGGGACATGATGTGTATTTTGACGTTCAATTTTATTCAACACTGGTACATTTCTATTTCTTCAGTTTTTGTACATCATAAAATGTACATTTCATCCACAAGTTCACAAATTTAAAGACATTTGTAACACATTCAATCACTTCCTGCTTCAGAACACATATATTCCTACTTGTTTTTGACTGCTCATTTCATGAGACTTCTTTCCAAACACATTATTTTCGATTTCCATAATCAATTTTGAAGCAAAACTCACACAGAATTTATGATAAACTACAACCCTAATATTACCATTAGATGTATAACTGGTTGGAATGAATGTATGTATATCAATATAAGATTTGCTATGTATTTTGAGATATTAATTTATTCCAATTTGTAAAGTTGGAACAAGTTATATTATTTATTCACAGTATGGTCTATTCAATCATTCTCTCTATATTCATACACACATGGTACACCTATTTGTGCCCCCAATACTAATTTATACCTCTTCAAAATATTGCTCCCAGAAATGGTGCAAGAAATACTCATGTCACCTGATCTACATATACATTTTATCACAGTAATATTCTGGCAAGAAAATGCAAAGTCACACTTACGATTGTACCAAAGCCTAAATGGAATATGAGTATGGATTATAAAAATCACCCGTGTCCAGGTTGGCTAATGCTCTCAAATGTCAATCCTATTGGTGACTACATATGTGTTTCTTCCTAAGATTATATATTCAACTTCAAGCCTGCTGAAAATGTCTAATCCAATCAATCACTTTATCATTTGCCTGATTTCCTATGTCTCTATTGATATCTGCTTTCCTACATATTTTCCCCAATTCATCATTGTGACCAACTCTTCACATGTGCTGACATTTACATTTTCTCTCTACCTGAAACCCTATTGCTAAAGAACTTTTTTTTCAAATCCTATACTCACTCTTTTTTTCTAATTCTACCAACTATCTTCCTAATCCTACCAACTATCCTTTTTAGACTGGATGTTCTCTTCGACATTCAATCATCCAAGTACAAGGTCCTATACCATTGTGTATAGATTTATCTGAGACACATGTGCAGAACATAATTCAAAGCTAAGTATCCCAATCAAGGATCCAATGCCCTTCTGGGCTTCAAATCTTACCTAGATTTCTGTTTTCATACATATATTTCACCTCTATATATACTTACAAATATCACAGGTTCCCAATACCATTATTCATCCAGCAGAATGATTCCTAACCCAAATCAAACATGTTATTAACCCTAACCATACTCTTTGCCCTCCATCTAACTTTACAGAAGAGCAGGGACAGAGTTGGTCTTACAATACAGGAACATAAGAGATCTTCCACCTGCTGAGAACCTCAAAGGTCCATGCAGAAATGAACCCTGGGGAAGATAGAGGAAGCTATGAAGGACCTGAGAGAGCAAAAGTCATCTTCCACGACAAACAACCTGGTCAGGATGAATGGGTGTGTCTGAAGCAATCTCTCTCTTCTTAATGTAGAGAAGATGGACCAAACCAGGCCTGTGTGGAGAGCTGCTTCCGGGTGCTATGTTTGATATACCATTCTAACTTGTGAACGTGTCACAGGAAGTAGGGGCAGCCTCCATCTATTGGGACACTTGGAAGCAAAAGTTAGGAAAAAGTGATTGCCTAGGCAGTGACCTCATTCAGTTCCAGAAGGAAGTGACCTACATCACTTTCTTGGTGATGGAACTCTCTGAACTTGGGATCCAAAAAGCCAGGCACCCAGAGGCAGTCCCAGTCCCAGTCCCAGTGGTCTCACATGATTGGATTTATGAAGGACAGAGTCAGTCTTTCTTGGTAACTACTGATGTGAAGATGGCCAAATGCCAAGAGAGCTCTGAAGAGGGGCCTTTCCTGAGAAAGCAGGTAGTGGCTCACCACTGGCACCTGACAACTTCACATTGTTGGCAAGGAGACCAGATCTGAGATAGGATAGCCCATTTTGGGGGAACATAGTATGGCCCATCAGTCAGAGGACACTCCGGATAGTTACAGACCTACTTGGGGGAAGGCGGTGACTTTGTGGGTGTGCGTGTGAGTTTCTGGTTTTGTCTCATGATCTGGGAATAGGTAGGAAAGTCGCTTTGTTTGGTTTGGATTGGATCGTTTCTAGTAAGTCTTTTGATAAGGCGAGTGTTTTTATGTCTGTTTATCCCACTGTGTCTGTGGTTGTAGATATTAGAAAAGAGAATGCATCAATGGATGTTTCCTGTCTTGTAGAAAGCTTCACAGCATTCATCCTGCCCAATTTATATATGGACTGTGGCTTGACTTATAGATGGGCAACAACTACTATCTTCCTAAGTTCCTGTTTTCTTCTTGAATTCGGGCCACTCTCCAGAATAGGCTCATGGTTTGGTGTCCACAATATGTACCACCTCCAGGCTCTGTGACATGGCCACGTACTGGATAGCTGAAGGGAATGGGATCATCTCAGAAAACTCAGATATCATTCGAGAAACCCTGCTTTGGGCCATTTTCTTACCTATTGTTCTGTTGCCCTGAATGTCAGAAACGTCTTTGTCTCAGTCCACCCCTTTGTGAAGCCTGAAAAAATGGTTTTCAATGGAAATTAATGGGCATCACCTGTAGCTCTTTGCTTAATTGCTTTGGAAAGGGATGTGTCTGCATCAGACTCGTGGCAATGTGTGAGGCTGTTGCATAGATTCTCAGAACCTGATGGATCTAAAGAAAGATTACATGTGTGCTTCCAAAACCAAAATGGCCAAAAAAGCAGTCATTGTGGATGAAGTCTCTCGCCTTCCTCTGTAAGGTTCCTGACCTCCATCAATTGAAAATAGGGATCCTTTGTGTCAAATGAGTTCTTCAAACCCTGCAGAAGATAGCCCATAGGTGCTTGGGTTTTCTCATGATTCCAATTCACATAAAGAATATATACCCGAGAGTCAGTAGGCCTCAAATTCGGGAAGCAGAGCAGTATTTATGGCAGGCCTATTTGATCACTCCTGGTTCTCAGGAAGGGTGTCCAGGCAACCCTGACTTTAGGCAAATGAGGGGCAAGGGAGGTTATTTTGTACACTGTCTTGGACTGATCCCCTCATGGAAACCTCGAACCACAGGTTATGATGAGTGTCTATATGGAAGAAGATGAGGGCCTTGTGGGAGTGCTTTGGTTTTAATTGTGGTCATTTGTGTGGTGGTTGGAAGTGATGACTGGGTCTACCTGGGCTTGAACTCTGGTGTGATTCCCCTTAAAGTCTGAGTTCTGGAACTGATCTCAGAGAAATATTGCCATGAACTGTGTTCAGATTTTAGGAGGCCACGCATGGGATTCGCCCTTGGAAACTGAGATCAAGGACAGGGTGGCTTTCCACAGAGCCTTGGAATCTCAGCTAGGATATCACATGATTTTATTCTGAAAGATTTGGCAGCCATAGTTGAGAATCAGAACACCCTTGGACGTCACATTGAAGACCTCAATGGGCCTGGCTTCATGTGACCTTTTGAAGACTCTATGGGAAGACTTGCCTGTGAGAGTTCTCCAGAGCTTTCATTGAAATGAGCTTCCTCACCATTTAATGGTTCCTGAATGAACTGAAACCCACAGTGTCTCCAACTTCATCCATGAAAAATGGCTAGATAAATACAATGAAATTTTTGAAATTCCAATAATCAGGTGGCACTAGAGAACCTTTGGATGTCTTGTTGCTGATCATTAGTGTACAAGAGAATGCCATGATTGACCGGGTTTCATGAAAATGGTGTAGAACAAAGATGCCAGTAAGTTGGAGCCTGCTGAGTAGTGGGCCTATTGCAGTGGTGGGCAGGTGTGTGATAATACATCTGTGGTGTGGCCATGAGGATTTGCCATTGCCTTCCAAATGGCTTGTGACTGACATTGTGCATCCAGCAGAACCTTCTATGTAAAGGCATCTTGTTGCATGGAGAGGTTCCAGGGCAAAGTTCAGAGTCAGATTTCTATGTACAAGGGGGCAAGCTCTGTGAGATATAACCTGGTTGTTGCATTCTCCTGCAGACCCTGACCCACCACAAGTGACAGAACTCCCTCCAAAACTGGGTCCCAGTTGAACTCTTTGTATTTCATGAAGCAAATACCAAACTCCCAGTGCAGCAGCACGAAACACCACGAAAAGTGGAGGATGAAAAAATGGCTTCACAGTCCACACGGGGAGACACTTAGCACCCAGTGGCCACAGTTTACCTACAAAGAGAAAATTCAGCACTGCTGCCTTATGTTCATTAGAATACAAGAAACCATGTCCTCCAGGTCACATAGATTCAAACCCATCTTTGATGGTCTCACTAGAAAGGAAGCTAAAGCTCCTTACAACAACATATATTTCAAGTGCCCAACCTCAGAGGAAGTTCCTCAAGAAGTCTTTAGGCCGTCAGAGCTCCATGTTTTTGGAGTGTTAATTGTTAGACCACGACACAAGAAAAGACCACTGACTCTAATTAAAATCATATTAAATTAATCTTATTATTTCTACCTTTCATGCTGCCTCCCCTCCCAAAACAGCCGGAACAAGACAGCAACCCCAGCTTTCCTACAGCCCAGCTTTATAGCCCAGAAAGTTACACAAAAGGGGTGTTACAGATAACAGAACTCTGACAAGCATCACACTAATGGTAGTTTAGGTTTTTTTTGCTGTCCCTACATCAGAATTCAGAGGACCATTAGAGCCTCAGAGAGGGATGTTGTCTGGCCAGAGAAGGCAAATATTTATGATGTGTCACTAAAGTTTCAGAGAGGGCTGCTATCTGGTCAGAGAGCTGGGCATGCGTGAGTTCAAGGCACGGGCAGGCATTTCAAGCAGGTTCAGAATTTGCAGTAATTTATGGTAAAGCCAAAATTACCTTTTCATGGCTTTGTGGCAAGATGGCTCTCAATTTTAATAAAAGATCAGGTTGGGTCTATCATTTCCCCCTTTTCTCTGTGTCCCTTTCAAATCTTTAATAGATTAGGGGAAGAGCACTGAGGAAATTTTAATCCCTCAGGTAAGATTCTCCAAATTTTTAGAACTTACCCAAAACCGATCTCCCTGATTTTACCAGACTTAATTAATTACTTATATTGATAGTCTACTTATCTTTCTCTCCATTGTTGTAAGAAGAGTGGCGTCAATCATTATTTCTTCTTCTGACCTGAGACAGGGTGAAGTGAGTGGGCATGGCGTGAGGGACATGAGTTGCCTTTTATAAGTCAGTTGGGGGACATGAGTTGCCTTTTAGAAGTCATTTTGGATTGAAGTCTGGTTGGGGAAGAACAGGTTGTAAAGTCATCTGGGGATGGGTTCTTCTATGAGAGAAACAAAAACCATGAGTACTGAATAAATGTTGCAGCAGCCGGAACATGTTACTGTATAGAAGTTCCCTCACCAGTCTTTAATGTCCCCAGTTATCAGGACTATCAAATTAATATTTAACTTTTAGTGTTACAGTTGTCCTTCCCCATAAGATACAGTTTAACAATGTAATGTCATCTGATCTTGTAAAATCCTTTTTCTAGTATGACCTCTGCGTCTAATAGAGAAACCTTTAATTCTGTTACTCAGGGCTGGATAATCGTACTAGCAAACACCAAGCCTACCTGTGTTGGTTAGGAATATCTGCAGGCCTTAAATTAAAAATTTCTGCCTGTGGCAGCTCTTCTTGATAGTCTCTTTTTATAAGTATCAGGCATTCCTGTCTGAGAATCCTTCTTTGTAGCCTCCAGTCTTACTTATTTTGGGAGGCTAAAATAAAGTGCATACCTTAAAATATTATTATTATTATTATTATTATTATTATTATTATTATTATTATTATTATTTAAAATGCCCAGGAATGGCTGAATTTTCGTCTTAACTGTCTTTCCAAAGTGTTTAAGATGAAGCAGTCAAACGGATTTTTGTTTCTATCTATTGTTAACAGTCAGCTGAGCTTTATGGGAGTCAATTCTGGAAAAATGAGAGCACATTTTCAATTCTGCTAGTGCCAATTGCGCTAGGTGGGTCCAGGTCTTGCTTGACCATTTATCTTCCCTCAGAAGCATCAGGGATATCTCCTTTCTCTGATGACTCTCCTCTTCATAACAAATGCACTGATTGGCTTTCTGTTCTCCAGTGGTCTCATTAATCTCCCTGATCAGGAGTTTATGTGGCTCAGAGTTGCAAAGCTCTTTAGAGAAGTCCCCTGTTCCCTGGATTCAGATTGACTCAGAGGGTAAGAGCCAAATATTGGTTTTCTTGGCCCTTTTCATTTAACTTTAATTTTAAATCCTAATCTTAAACATCCAGCAAATTAATTTTAACAGCCTTATATTAAGAGTACTGGACTTTAATGTCTATAACTTTATAATTATCTTTTTATTAATTGGGATCTGTATTATTCTGTCTGTATTGTAGGTGATGACTTATTATCTTGAATAAACCCATGTTGTGTTCTTTAAGCAACACATTTGTAAAACACTAACAGGGAATCTTTAGATAACTTATAAGAAAATTTCAACTAAAATTAACAAAAGTAAAAATACTTAGTTCGTGTAATAGCTACCCTAAATTTTTTGGCTGAGTATTACATTATATCCCCTGTTTGAGATCCTAGGAATCTTGACATTTTTTATGTTTTTAACATAACTTTAAAGAAATATTATCTGACGTACTTGTTTCATAGTCATTCTCACATATAGTAAGATGGGACACACAGCCTTATCTCAGGTAAGGCAGGGCTCTTTATAAATCTTAAGCATTTTAGTTCTAAAGCTGATCTTTATTTTTTTTTTGTTTGTTTGGGGGTCTGGGAAGATCTACTCCTTAAGAAACTAATAGTTCATACTCAGGATTGGTTTTTGGTAGGAAAAATTATGATAAACATGGATTATTAGAATTACTTTATAATTTGGAAGGGTTTCTAGAAAACAGTATACCAGATCTGTAAGTTTCTATGTGAGGAGCCTCTAGGTCATTGTGGTGTTTGTGAACTTCCATTTTAGTGTACTGTGGCCAAGGTCAAAATGTACAGACAGTGAAGGTGTAACCCATCAACTTCATCTTCAGACACTTGCAAAATAGTTCCCAATTTCAGGTTTGGCTCTATGAGCAAGTGAATGTGCAGGTTGAGGGCTCAATCATTGGTTTTAAGAAGTATATGAACCTCTCATCAGATGATGCAGAAGAAATTGATTTAAAACAAAGTAAAGAACAGAACTGGGTCACTGTGTACCAAAAGGAGATAATATTACTCTGCTACCAAGTGTCTCTAACTAGAAATGATCAATGAAGTCATGAATTATTGAGAAGGCAGTTTTGTTTTTTTAGGTGTTTTTGTTTAGAAGTATAATCCTAAAGTATTTGTTTATATTGCTTTGATTACCCTTTTGTTATTACCAGATGACAATAATGGTATGGGGTTGTTTTTATTAAAAAGTAAAAATTAAAAGCAACATTGACAAAGTTTACATAAATTGTTTGTGGTCTCATGAACATTAGCTAACACCATATGATATCACATTTAAAACATGAATTAAAGAAAGCCTGAAAGTTTTCAACTTTTACATAGATTAGGCTCTCATTAACTTAAAAATACATTTAAATTGTTCCACAATGTAAAAAGTAACATAAAACTTTACATATCTTATTGATAACAGGTAAATAAATCTCCAATATATTTTTTTACCATACAACTTCAGAACACCAGCTTGATATAATGATCTTTTAAAGTTTCTACCTTACAGACTTGCATACCTGTAAGATATGAAAACATTAATAGCATCACAATTACATTGATGTTTCTACATTAACCAAGTTTAGCTTTTAAAGAAATGGCAGTACAATGCTCTAAAATAACACTTCTGATTTAATAAATTTTTTGATTTTTATGGTTCCTTGCTCTAGAAAAAATAAAACTTAATAAACACAATGTTATGGGTAAACTTATGTTTCAAAAAAATTTTTGTCTCATTAACACATGACTGATTTTTAAAACCTTATATAGAGTTTAGTAAAAACTCATACAGACCTTAGTAAATGAATCAGATTTCTAACAAAAGTACTCACGAATGAGTAATCCCATATCAAATTTACTTTACTTATTTCTCAAAATATTAGAGAAATGTATTGAACAGTGTAAACCATTTTTATGTTGAAGAAAATGTTCTAGAACCAAGGCACATTAGACGTTTTGTAGATATTAATATTTTATTAGATTTTTGAACACCTTGAAAAATTTGTAAGCTTAAATTTAAAAACATTTATTTTTATCTGTTTATCCGATTTAAATTGAAACATTTAAACCACGTGAACTAAAGATCTTTGAATCCACTTTTTAAAATTTGTTTTTATGAGCGCTTTTTTTAATGAGCGCTCCTTATATATGTTAATTTGTGTATCATATATATGATATACGGATATATGTCTATATAGACAGACAACACATAACAAAATTGTGCACACATAATAATAGTAAAGGCCTTGTAGTTTTTCACAGGTTAAATATCTATTGCAATGTTTCAAAAAGTCCACACTTGGTCAAAGATAGAACTGATCAGAAAAACATTAACCTAGGTCTGTATGCTCAGAATCATGAGCTCAAAAATAATAAAGTATCTAAGGAAAACAATAAGAGTCCTAGAAAAAATGACTGGCCAGTAATTAGTAAATACCATACAATTTACTTTTTTTTCCGTTAGGCATCAAATCAGTCTCCTACTAAGCTTGCAGGCTTTTTTCATTTGCATTTCAACATGAGTCATGGCTGAGGTCTGGAAGGAGCAGGAAAAAAACTGCTATTCTGAGCAGACACCTCAGGCCTAAGGCATATTAACCATAATTTTCCGGTTGGGGTGTTGAAAATTATGATACAAGTTCAAGATACAATTCACAAAATTTTATGTCTTTACATCTTATTTTGTCAACAGATACCATACTATGGTTTACTATCCTTGTCCAAATTAATGCACTGGTACACACAGTGACATTTTCTCTGGCTACCGAATTCAAAATTGGTTAAAAAAAAAAAAAAGTGAATGATTGGGAAGTTACTTGCCAACTTGGAAGTAGAGTTCTTCAGTTTTCCATCCTAAGTATTTAAGTTCTCTGGCATGAATTACCTGAAATCTTAAACTAAACAATGACCTAAACCCGACTTTTAACTGCAAGATTGTGCAATGCTTCAAAAACCCATTCAGATACCAGTTTTTTTATGATAAAACATCATCATTTAGACACACATTCAGCTAAGATCATTCCCAAGAAAAAATTTATAATATCAACACCTTATTGCACATGTCTTAAAGGACCAGAAACAAAGACACAAGACAGACAGAAAGGAGGTAGAGACTATTGTTGTCAGACAGAATCCTTTAAACCAGAGCAGATAAGAGAAAAAATCTACTACACCAGTGGCACCACGGGGGGGACCAGATGTTTTAACAGAGGGGCAACCTGAAATGTAAAATAAAGTGTCTATATGGTGACTTTACTGAATTTAGTGTCCCCTTTTTCTTTTTCTCTTTTTTAACAAGACAGAGGTGGCATAATCCTTACAGTGCACGGAAGGAAGGAGGGTATTCCCTGAATCAACAGGGCTTTGGCAGCTGCTGGGGGTCCCTCAGTCCCTTCTTTTACTTACAGGATTAGCTCCTCTGGTTCAGTTCCACCCCAAGCAAGCTCCATCTCCTAACATTTCAGTAGACAACTCTCACAAAGTTCTGGGGCGGAGGGGGGGTACCAAATTTGTAACTTAAAGTTCGGTTCCTGACCTAGAAGCCAATTTATACCAATTAAATAATGAGGAATGGGTTCTGAGAAAAAGAAAAGGGGAGGCTAATTGCTTTGCTAACAAAGGAGAAACACAGGGGACTCTGCCAAATGTTGTGACTCTCTTGATCTGGAGGGACAAGGGGTTTTAAAGGAGTTTCACTTGTTAACCTGGGAGATACTCAGTTCTTAGGTCCCCAGCAGGCATTGCCACCTGCAATGGTTGTGCTCCAGGCAGCCAGCTAGGGGCTTCTATCATCCTGCTAAACAAAGGGGGGTAAAGTTCATCACAGTTCCTTAAAACACAGTTCAAACGGGTGTCAGGCTTACTCTCTTTATTACCCATTTTCACGTCCAATATCCTTAAGTTTTTACAACCAAAATCACACAACAAAATGAACAAAAGCAAACAAACAAACAAAAAAAAATAGAATGCAGAACAAAACACACACACACACACACACAAAAAGAAAAACAGAACCTGGCGCCTAAACAGAAAAACAGTGGTACAGTGCAACATCTTGCTAAAGCTCCAGGGTAGGAGCGCGTGCGTGCCCGTCGGCACCTCTCTACACTTCCAGAGGAATTTCCTACAGAACAGAACAGAGGACAGAACGATTCTTGTTACTGTCCTGGACAGGAGTATATGTGAGCCTCCCCAGGCCACATCTCTGTCATCAGAAGAGATCTCCCTTAACCGGATATCAGATGTTATAAAGGCGCCACTTACCTATGGAGGCCTCCTCCATCAGGTGCTTGCTAATAGTTTTAGTGCAGAGGTTCACTGCAATGCTCCCGGGACTAAAGGCTCTCTTCCTAATATAGAGAAGATGGACCAAACCAGGCCTGAGTGGAGAGCTGTTCCTTGGTGCCTATGGTTGATATACCATCCTAATTTGTGAAAGTGCCACAGAATGTAGGGTCAGCCTCCTTTTCATGGTACTCTTGGAAGCAACTGTTTGGACAAAGTGGTTGCCAAGGCAGTGACCTCATTCAGTTCCTGAAGGATGCGACCTCACCTCACTTCCTTGGTAATGGAACTCTCTGAACTTGGGATCCAGGAAGCCAGGCACACAGAGCAAATCCCAGTCCCAGTCCTAGTGGTCTCACTTGCTTCGATTTAGCAAGGACAGAGTCAGTCTTTCTTGGTACCTACTGATGTGAGGATGGCCAAATGCCAGGAAAACTCTGAAGAGGGGCCTTTTTTGAAAAAGCAGGTAGTGGCTCACAGCTGGCTCCTGACCACTTCACAGAGTTGGAAAAGGAGACCAGATCTGAAACAGGACAGGCCATATCGGGGGAACACAGTATGACCCAGCAGTCAGAGGACACTCTGGAGAGTGAGAGACCTACTTGGGGGAAGGAGGTGACTTTGTGGGTGTGGATGTGTGTTTGTGGTTTTGTCTCATGTTCAGACAATAGGTAGGAAAGTCGGTTTGTTTGGTTTGGAGTGAACTGTTTCTAGTAAGTTGTTGGACAAGGCGAGTGTTTCTATGTCTGTGTATCCCACTGTGTCCGTGGTTGTAGACATTAGAAAAGAGAATGCATCAATGGATGTTTCCTGTCTATTAGAAAGCTTCCCAGCATTCATTCTGCCCAATTAATGAATAATCTAGGGCTTGCCTTATCAATGGGCAACACCGGCTATCTTCCTAAGTTCCTGTATTCTTCCTGAATTCTGGCCACTCTCCAGAATAGACTCATGCTTTTGTGTCCACGATATGTAGCACCTCCAAGCACCGTGACATGGACATGTACTGGATAGCTGAAGGAATTGGCAAGAATCTCAGAAAACACAGATACCAGTGTGACCAGGATAGTCTCAGTGGAGAAACCCTGCAATTGGCCTTTTTATTACCTATTGTTCTGTTGCCCTGAATGTCAGGAAGGTCTTTGCCTCAGGCCACGCCTTCGAGATTCCTGAAGAAAAGAGTTTTCAAACGGAAATGAATGGGCATCACCTGTGGCTGTTTGCTTAATTCCTTTGGAAAGGGATGTGTCTGAATCAGCCCTTTGGCCCTGTGTGAGCCTAGAGCTTAGATTCTCAGCACCTGATGGATCGTAAGAAAGATCCCATGTGTGGATCCAAATCAAAATGGCCAAAAATCAGTCATTGTGGATGAAGTCTCTCGCATTCCTCCATAAGGGTCTTAACCTCCCTCAAGTGAGAATAGGGATCCAATGGGTCAAATGAGTTATTCAAAGCCCTGCAGATGCTAGCCCATAGGTTCTTGGGTTTTCTTATGAATCCAATTCAAATAAAGAATCTAAACCGACAGTCAGTAGGCCTCAAATTGGAGAACAGAGCTGTGTTAACGGCAGGCATATTTGATCACTCCTGGTTCACAGGAAGGGTGTCCAGGCCACCCTGACTTTTGGTAAATGAGGGGAAAGGGAGCTTACTTGGGACACTGTCTTGTGCTGCGCCTCTCATGGAATCCTCCTGCCAGAAGTTATGATGAGTGTCTATATGGAAGAAGATGAGTGTCATGTGAGAGTGTTTTGGTTTTAACTGCGGTCATTTGTGTGGAAGTTGGAAGAGATAACTGGGTCCAACTTGGCTTGCACTTTGGTGTGATTCCCCTTAGAGACTGTGTTTTGGAACTGACCTCCGAGAAGGTACAAGGTCCTATGACATTGTATATCCATATTTCTGGGACATCTCTACAGAACGTAATTCAATGCTAAGTATACCAATCAAGGGCCAAATGAACTTCTGGACTTCAAATGTTAACTAGATTTCTGTTTTCATATTTATATTGAAAGGTTAATAAAATAGATACTTGTCATTTCCTGTTTTTCTGTATGCTTAACAAAACACCATTGAAATCTTGAGAACTGTTTACTATTCTTGTTCCCAGAATGTGCTGTCCCAAACTGCCAAACTGCAGAATGTACTCCGTCAACCAGTTGCTCGCAAACTGACACTCGCCATTACCCATCAATAAATTTCTCTCCCTGCCCTCTCAAAGAAAAATATATAACCATTTCTTAAGCTGTTCTCAGGGCTCTCTGCTCTGTTCAAGTGATCTCTGAGCCCTTCATGCCGGACTCCCAATAAACCCTTTGCTGTTGCATGAGACAGTCTCTTAGTGGTCTCTGCCGCAGATGCTCGCCCAACCTTTACATCTGATGGCCCTAGCAAGATCCGGAAGCTGCAGACAAAATACCCCCAACGGGCTCCTCTGGGGGTAAATAAGGCCCATCTTTCTCGTTTCAGGCTTCAGGTTAGGGTATGGCAAAACGGCTATTGGTAAAGAGCGTGAGCTCTCTCCCATGGTGGCTGACACACATGTCACAGAGCCACAGGCCATGTCCCTGGGGGATAGACTCAGGAAATCGTGGAACAATAGTCTCCTCGACTCAGTGATATTTTGTTTCTGATTCGGTATTGCCAGCCCTTCAGGTTTTGCCGACTAGTCAGTCCTGGTCTCAGTATTGGACGTCCATTGCCTGTCTTTATTGTCTTGTCTTGTCTGTGTTGTGTGTCGTTGCTTTCAGTGTCTGTGTATATTTCATTATGGGACAGATCATTTCAATGCCTCTGTCCCTGACCCTTAATCACTGGACCAAAATCTGCTTAATTGCTCAGAATCTTTCTTTTTCAGTAAAACGCCAGACCTGGCAGATTCTGTGTCTCAGAATGACCCACCATTGCAGTCGGATGGCTCCTAGAAGGATCTTTCAACTTCGCACTTATTTGAAAAGTCCGAGATATTGTCTTTCAGCAGGTGCCACATAGACATCCAGATCAACAGCCATATATCTTAACTTGTCAGTACCTCTACAAATCTCCTCCATGGGTCAAGCCTTTCCTTGTCCCTGCACCTGCTCCTACTCCTTCCCCCACAATTCTATCTCAACCTCTCTGCTCCTCCTCCTCCACCCTCTGTTCTCCCTGAGTCTCAAGACTCTACTGGACTCACCACCCCCTCCTTATCATCTACCCTCGTCTCCCAACCCCTAACACCCTCTAAGTGATTCCCCTTCTGCTGACTCAGCCTCTCCACCATTCGAGGAAGCTAGGCTGGCCCAGCGTCATCCAGATGACTGTCCCACGGCACACACAGCCCCTCCTTCCCTGGAGGAAGCTGGCCCGGCTAAAAGAACTCAGAGAACTCACCGACGTTTTCACACCTTCCTACTTGAGGTGACTGCCAACACCACCTAGCGACTCTCTTCATGACAGAGCAATGAGAGAAAAATCTCCTGGAATGTAGAAAAAAATATCCTCAGACCTGATGGGCGACCAACACAACTTCCCAACATAATCAAAGCTGGCTTCTCCTTAAACCCACCCAACTGGGACCCCAACACCTTTGAAGATAGGGAGCATCTGTTCAATTATTGCCAGGCTCTAACAGCGGGTCTCCAAGTGGCCGCTGGGTGACCAACTAATTTGGCCATGGTAAGAGAAATTATTCAAAGGCCTGATGAATCTCCATTTATGTTTCTAGAGAGAATCATGGAGGCATATAAGAGATATACTCCTTTCGATCCTCAGGCAGCAGATTAAAAGGCATCTGTCACGATGGCCTTAATTGAGCAAGCTGCCATGGATATTAAAAAAAAAAAAATAAAAGAGAGATTTTGTCAAAGAAGCCAAGAAAGTATACTATAAGAGAGAAACAGGGAGAAAGAAAGGGAGCAAAGGGAGGATGAGAGAACCAAAAGACAGACTAAGGCATTGACTAAGGTCCTGATCACAACAAGAAAGAGGCCAGAAATTAAGACATAGGGTGACAGAAAGGGCCCATGCCAGAGGCCACCCGTGGCCTCAGATCAGTGTGCCTACTCTAAAGAAAAAGGATACTGGGCCATAGAGTTCCCTATAAAAAGACAGCCACGCCAGCTGGCCATTCTGACTCTGGAGGATGACTAAGAAAGTCAGGGCTCAGAACCCATCCCCTAGCTCAGGGTAACTTTTGAAGTGGAGGGGACTCCAGTAAACTTTGAAGTGAATACAGGAGCAGTATACTCAGCTTTTAAGGCCCCATTGGGCCCTCTATCAAATAAAAGGTCTCTAGTTCAAAGGGATGATGACAGTAAATATCAGGCTTAGACAACTAAGAGGACCATGGACCTGGGGAAAGGAAAAATCCATCACTCCTTCCTAGGAATCCCAGAGTGCCTGGACCCATTGATGGGCAGAGATCTGCTCATCAAGCTCCGGGCCAAAATAACTTTTAACCATGAAGGCCCCCAAATGAAATTTCTAAATACTTCAGCAAAAACTCCTCTAGTCACGGCTTTAACTATATTAGTAGAAGATGAACATCCACGATTCACATGCCCCAAGTCTGATCAAACAGGCAAGCTACCCCCAAAATGGATAACAGATTACCCAGATGCCTGGGCAAAAACTGCTGGGTTAGGCCTGGCCGTGAAACAATCTCCAATAACAGTGGAGTTAAAAACCTCAGTCTCCCCAGTCAATGTCAAATAATATCCTCTAAGCAAAAAAACTAAAGGTGGGATAAGGCCCCATATTCAGAAATATCTGGCATTAGGGGTCCTAAGGCCCTGTCAATCGGCCTGGAACACTCCCCTGCTACTAGAAAAAAAAAGCCAGGGACCGGGAACTATCGCCCCATTAAAGAGCTAAGAGAGATCAACAAAAGAGGGCAGGACATTCACCCCACAGTACCTAATCGGTACAATCTGCTTAGCACTCTGAACCCTGAGGGGAAATTATATACTGTTCTGAACTTAAAAGATGCTTTCTTTTGCTTGCCTCTGCATAAAGATAGTCAGTTGCTGTTTGCTTTCTGGTGGGTAGACCCAGAAACCAAAACGTCTGGTCAACTAACTTGGACTAGACTCCCACAGGGGTTAAAAAACTCCCCCACTCTCTTTGATGAAGCCCTCCACAGAGATCTCAACAACTTCAGAACTACGCACCCTGAATTTACCCAGCTTCAATACGTGGATGTCCTGCTACTGGCAGCCAACACCAAGGAAAACTGTGAGTCTGGGACCCAAGCACTATTATATGAGCTTGCTCAACTCGGGTATAGAGTTTCGACCAAAAAGGCCCAAATTTGCTAGCATGAAGTAATCTTCCTGGGCTATTCCCTTAGGGGCAGTAAACAATGGCTCACTGAGCCCAGAAAACAAACCATTATGTAGATACCACCCCCATCTTACAGCAGACAACTCAGAGAATTTCTTGGGACTGCTGGCTTTTGCAGGTTATGGATGCCTGGGTTTGCGTCCTTAGCTGCTCCATTATACCCGCTGTTAAAGGAAGATGCCCAATTCCAATGAAACCCTGAGGACCAGGAAGTTTTTGATAACATCTAAGGACACTGACACTGAACGCCTCAACTTCACTGAGCTCAGCCTGCAATTAGAGCAAGCCTTACACTACGTTAAAAATGTACATCAACTCACTCACCTTGGTTCAAAGAAACTGCAGGCATTACTGTAAGATTAAGAACAGAGTTTTCCACTAACCAACTCACAGTGAAAGGAAATAACTGAACGGGTAACAAAAGCCTGTCGGGTCCGTCAATTGGGTAATGCTTACCCTTCCAAGTTTCCTAGAGGAAAGCACCTATGAGGAACCAGACCAGGACAATTCTGGGAAGTGGACATTACTAAAATTAAGCCAGCAAGGTATGGATTTAAATATCTCCTAGTCTTTGTAGATACATTTTCAGGATGGATTGAAGCCTTACACACACACACACACAAAAAAAAAAAAAAAAAAAAAAAAAAAAAACGGCGCAAATGGTTTTCAAGAAGATCCTGAAAGATATTTTTCCAAGATACCATCTGCCTAATGGACTGATAATGGACTGGTTTTCATGGCCCAGGTAAGTCAGGTGTTAACCAGGACCCTGTGGATTAATTGGAAGTTACATTATGCTTATATACCCCAGAACTCAGGACAGGTAGAAAAAATAAATAGAACCATTAAAGAGACCTTAACGGCCCCCTTAGGGACCTGGTGACTATCTCTCCACCCAGACATTTTTCAGCTCAGTATAGGTCTTTCCTATTGAGACATGCCTGATGAAGAGGATCTCACTAAAATTCCATTAAATCCCTTCCGTACCATAGATAATTGAAACAAACATTATGGATGCAGGGACACGCGAGCCAGATGCAGGTTGGCTAGCCTATATTACTATGTATGCCCTGCAGACTATCAAAGCGACAAACAGCCATCGCTGTGTGGGGGAAAAGCCGACTTCTTGTGTAAGTCATGGGGATGTGAGCATAGAGGGGCTGCCTGGTGGAACCCAAACTCCTCATCAAATTCAGTACACAGGATTGGCCATATTACCAATTAGACAACCAAAAACTATGGCCCCCAGAGGGTTCTCTAGATCCTCAAATTCTGCATGACATTTTTAACTTCGGCAAGTGCTCAAAAGGGGGAAATTCCCCTATGTGGAATCCTTTTTCCTCCTTCGCTCACATCCTGTACTATGCTTCCCCAATGGTTCCTCACCCTCAGCCTTCTGCTCTAGACTCTCTGCTTTCACTCCCACCTCAGCAACCTGATTTCTCCCCTCCAATTACTAGATCAAAAACCCAAACCTCCGCTGGATCTCAGAACATTGCCCCCTTGCTGAGGATGCAGGTACCGAGGTACCCCTCCACCCACTCCTCTCTTTTCCTGTCAGTGTCTGCACTAGGTCCCACCAAGTCCTCTAGCAAGCTTAGCCAAAGCTCAAACCAGCTGAGAAGAGCCCTCAGACCCCTATCCAAGATGTAATGAAAATGACCTTTAAAGTTGATTTGTCATCACTGAAAACAGGTTTCTAAGAATTTAAAGTCCCTCACAGGTTTTTTGGAATACTCACTCACGTCTTCCCCTCTGCTCTACCTGTTCTACTGCTCAAGTTTTTGTTCTAGGAAAATCCCAAACCCCTTTCCCATTATTCTTTGGCATCTCTCCTTCCTCATTCTCAGATCCATGGAGCTGCTCTCAGCATCGCCTTCCCTGTCATCCCCCTCTGTACCAGGTCCACAGAAATGTCTTAAATGACCTTCTCCAGTAGTCATTACCAAGGTTTACTTTAGGGCTTTCAGCAAAAGAGTCCCTCTGAAAAAGTTCAATGGAGATAAACTTCCACTCTTCATGTTGCCCTGTTCTACTTGGCCACTGGCTGGAAAAATCACCACCCCTAAGCTAGACATCGCCTTACCAGTTTTTCACAAAATATGTGAACAAGGACTCTGGCCTTGAGCTGGGGCTTCAGAGAGATTGCTACATTTCTAAGATAAAAAAGTTACCAACTGGGCTCCATGGTGACAGCTGGCAAGGAGGAAAAAAAAGAGACAAAAAAGCTCTCCCATTCCAAGGTGTAATTGAAAAGTTAACGTGCACAGAACAGAGGAAAAAAAAACAGAAACAAAAACTGATTTGTGTGAATTTCTGCAGACTGTGAACTTCTGAGCCCCTTCCCTTACATGTTGGGTACAAATACTAAAACTACCAAAACTTGGGGTTCAGGGGATTAATTGATTACAACAGAAGCAATGCCCTCTCAATACGGATGCAAACAAATAAAACTCCTTTCCTGTCTTTGGTGCTATCTTAGGTGCCTTTCCTTGTCCGTCTCTACAACAGTATAATTCTATACACTTTAACATTATTTATGTTTTCATAAAGTGGTCAATAGTTGCGATTAATTATGTAATGATGCAGATGTTTTCCAGAGTGCTCTATCAGGACGCAGGTTCATTTAAAGATCAAATAGGGGGGGCATACAACCCGGTTCCACCAGGAACCTGTATCCCTCACTTTAGCCATCCTATTAGGAATAATAGTTGCTGACGGGGTGGGCACAGGAACAACTGCCCTAGTCCATGAGACACAACAAAGACACAATTAGAAGCAGAAATAGACCAAAGCTTAAAGACATCAAAAACCGACATCACAGCTTTACAGGAATTTTAACCTCTCTCTCTCTGAAGTTGTTTACAGAGCAGGCGAGTGTTGGACCTCCTCTTCATGAGAGAAGGGTGCCTTCTTGCTTGCTTTGAGGAAAGAATGATGTTTTTTATGCCGACAATACTGGAGTTGTAAAAGAATCTATGAGTAAATTAAGAAAATTACTTGAAGAGTGTCAAAGAAAGACAGAGGCCCCCAAAGGGAGGTTTGAGTCTTGGTTCACATAGTCCACCTAGTTAACTACACTTTTATCCACCCAGGCTGGTCCATTAATAATTCTCATATTATTGTTAACTGTAGGACCCTGTTTTCTCAACCATGTAGTTTCTTTTCTCACCCAAATTGAACCTGTTATTAACCCTAACCATACACTGTTCTCTCAATCTAATTTTACAGAAGAGCGGGGACAGAGTTGGTCTTAAAATACAAAAATATAGAGGATCTTCCACCTGCTGAGAACCTCAAAGGTCCTTGAAGAAGTGATCCCTGGAGAAGATGTAGTCAACTATGAAGGACCTGAGAGAGCAAAAGTCTTCCATGGCAAACAACCTGCTCATGATGAAGGCATGTGTCTGAATCAGCCACTCTCTTCTTAATGTAGAGAAGATGGACCAAAGCAGGGATGTGTTGAGAGCTGCTCCTGCGTGCCAATGGTTGACATACCATTCTAACTTGTGAAAGTGTCACAGAAAGTAGGGGCAGCCTCCTTCTCATGGGAACCTTGGAAGCAACTGTTAGGACAAAGTCGTTGTCAAGGCAGTGACCTCATTCAGTTCCTAAAGAAAGTGACCTCACCTAACTTCTATGGTGATGTAACTCTCTGAACTTGGAGTCCAGGAAGCCTGGCACCCAGAGCCAGTCCCAGTCCCAGTCCCAGTTGTAAAACTTATTTTGATTTACCAAGGACAGACTCAGTCTTTCTTGGGACCTACTGATGTGAGGATGGCCAAATGCAAGAAAAGCTATGAAGAGGGGGCTTTCCTGAGAAAGCAGGCATTGGCTCACCACTGGATCCTAAAAACTTCACAGAGTTGGCCAAAAAGACCAGATTTGAGAAAGAACAGGATATTTCCTGGAACATAGTATGGCCCACCAGTCAGAGGACTCTCCGGATAGTCACAGACCTACATGGGGGAAGGAGGTGCCTTTGTGATGTGGGTGTGAGTTTGTGGTTTTGTCTCATGTTCTGAGAATAGGTATGAAAGAAGGTTTGTTTTTTTTTGGAGTGAACGGTTTCTAGTAAGTCGTTTGACAACGCGAGTGTTTCTATGTCAGTGTATCCCACTGTGCCCGTGGTTGTAGACATTAGAAGAGAGAATGCATCAATGAATATGTCCTGTCAGCTAGAAAGCTTCCCAGCATTCATCCTTCCCAATTTATTAATGGACTGCAGCTTGCCTTATTGATGGGCAACACTTACTATCTTTCTAAGATCCTGTTTTCTTCCTGAATTCTGGCCACTCTCCAGAATAGGCTCATGGTTTTGTGTTTAAGATATGTACAACCACGAAGCTCTTTGAAATGACCATGTACTAGATAGCTAAAGGGAATGGCGAGCATCTCAGAAAACTCAGATATCAGTGTTACCAGTAAAGTCTCAGTGGAGAAACCCTGCTTGGGGCCTTTTGATTACCTAATCTTCTATTGCCCTGAATGTCAGGAAGGTCTTTTCCTCAGGCCACCACTTTGTGAAGCCTGAAGAAAACAGTTTTCAAATGGAAATGAATGGGTATTACCTGTGGTTCTTTGCTTAATTGCTTTGGAGAGGATGTGTCTGAATCAGCCTATTTGCCCTGTGTGAGGCTGTGGCTTAGATTCTCACCTTCTGATGGATATAAAGAAAGATCCCATGTGTACATCCAAGACCAAAATGGCCACAGAGCAGTCCTTGTGGATGAAGTCTCTCGCCTTCCTCTGTAACTTTCCTGAACTCCATCAAGTCAGAATAGGGATCCTTTGGGTCAAATGAGATCTTCAAAGCCCTGCAGAGGCTAGCCCATGGTTGCTTGGGTTTTCTCAAGACTCCAATTTACATAAAGAATCCAAACCCCACAGTCAGTTGACCTCAAATTGAAGAAGTGGAGCAGTATTAATGGGAGGCCTATTTGATCTCTCCTGGTTCACAAGAAGGGTGTCCATGCCACCCTGAATTAGGCAATTTAGGTGCAAGAGAGCTTATTTTGGACACGGATTTGAGCTGTGCCCCTCATGGAAAACTCTAGCCACAGGTTATTATGTGTGTCTATATGGAAGAAGATGGGCGCCACGTTGGAGTGTTTTGGTTTAAATTGTGGTCATTTGGGTGGCGGTTAGAAGAGATGACTTGGTCCACATGTGCTTGAACTCTGGTGTGATTTCCTTAGAGACTGAGTTCTGCAACTGAACTCAGAGAAGTATTGCCATGAATAGTGTTGAGATTTTAGGAAGCCAGGCATGAGTGTCGCCCTTGGAAACTGAGTTCTAGGCCCAGGGTGGCTTTCCACAGAGCACTGGGCCTCTCAGCCAGGATACCACATGATTTTATTCTGAAAGACTTGGCACCCATCGTTGAGAGTCAAAACTCATATGGACCTCACATTGTAGAGCTAAATGAGCTAAACATCATGTGATCTTTTCACCATTCTTTGGGAAGCCTTACCTGTGAGTGTTCTCAAGAGCTTTCATTGAAATGAGCTTCCTAACCATTTAATGGTTCCTGAATGAATTGAAACTCACAGTGCCTCCAACTTCATTCTTGAAAAATGGCTAGATAAATGCCATGAAATTTTTGAAATTCCCATCACGAGGTGGCACTGGAGAACCTTTGGATGACCTGTTGCTGGTCATGAATATTTCAGTGTCTTGTTTTACTGGGTTTCATGTAAATGGTGTAGAACAGAGATGTCAGTAAGTTGGACTCTGTTGAGTAGTGGGCCTAGAGCAGTGTTGGGCAGGTATGTGATAAAACATCTGTGGTGGGGCCATGTGGATCTGCCATTGGCTTCCAAATGGCTTGTGACTGACATGGCACAGCCAGCAGAACCTTCTGTGTAAAGGCAACTTGTTATATGGAGCGATTTCAGGATATTGTTCAGAATCAGGTTGCTATGGTCAAGGGGTCAAGCTATGTGGGATAGAAGCCTGGTTCTTGTATCATCCTGCAGACCCTGACCCACCACACGTGACAGAACTCCCTCTTGCACTTTGTCGCAGTTGAACTCCTTGTATTTCGTGAAGCAAATACCAAACTCCCAGTGCAGCAGGAAGAAACACCACGAAATGGAGGATGACCATATGGCTTCACAGTCCACACTTGGAGACACTAAGCCCCAGTGGCCACAGTTTACCTACAAAGAGAGAATTCAGCACTGCTGCCTCGTGTTCATTGTAAAATAAGAAACTTTGTCCTCCTGGTCACATAGATGCAGACCCAGCTTTGAGGGTCTCACTACAAAGGAAGCTTAACTCGTGAAAACAACCTATATTTCAGTGCCCAACCTCAGTGGCAGTTTCTCAAAAAGTTTTAGGCAAGCAGAGCTCCATGTTTGTGGAGTGTGTACCCTGTCCTTATTTTTGGAAACTCCTATTCCACCTCCAAGTTTGTGCACTCTTGAGCATTTTCCATTCCAAAAATGTAATCACAGATTTTGTAACTCTTCTCCTCTAATTGTGTCTTACTTGGGGCGAAGGTAATGTCAAGGCATGGTTCTGGATGAGACTGGGAAGATTTGTTGTAGCACATATTTGCATACACATTGGATTAATTTTCCTATTTTCCATTCGAAATTCTGAATCCCTGACACTAACCCATATTCTACTAGACTCTGACTACTAATCCTAATATGATGGAGAAAAATAACCCAAACAGTACATAAGTACATGCAGTTCAGAGTTCGACTTGCCATTTGCATGATAAAGCGTAGGTGTTATAAATTTAGTCAATTTTTAATTGAAATAGTTCTCCATGTGTTTTCAAAGTTAACAAATATGTGAATTACTGTCTCCCATTCTCTGGAGCCTATTCAGCACATGTATTTTTATATGCACAAATAGAATCCTGCGTGATATCACACGTACATTCTTGTGAGTTACATGACTTAGCAGATACAAAGTGTGAGAAGTGACCACTCCTCCTAAACCCTGTTGGAACTGAAAATTCAACCTATGGGTGAGCTTCCCAGTAGAACAACAGTATACATAAACCCATGTTCAGTAAAATGAATGTTTTTGCATCTTTATGATATATATTTCATGATGAATTTCGATTGGCATATATATTGCTACTTATTAATGTCTCTGTTCGTGTGTGTGTGTGTGTGTGTGTGTGTGTGTGTGTGTATATATATATATATATATATATATATATATATATATATATATATATATATTCTCCAGATTTTTAAAAATATAAAATATATGTGTCTTATATACAATCCCTAAATTCATTCATGTTCATGTATGTGGATTAATAATCAACTTTTCACAAGATTATTCTTAGAAATATTCATCCACCCGAAATACATATTTGTTTCCTTGTACTGAAAACTAACTTCAGTGAAAGGTGCATACAAATCCTAATATGTCTAACTGTTTAACTGACCCAGTTAAACATCAATGCATGTAGGTTACTATGGAACATGATGTGTATTTTGACGTTAATTTTTATTCCACACTGGTACATTACTATTCCTTCAGTTTATGTACATCATAGAATATATATTTTATTCACTAGTTAACAAATTTATAGGCATTTGTTTCACTTTCAATCACTTCCTGCTCCAGAACACATGAATTTCTCTACGTTTCTTCAGTGGTCTATTCATGAGACTTTTTTTCCAAATACGTTTTTTTCGATTTCCATAATCAATTTTGAAACAAAACTCACAAACCCTTCATGATAAACCATAACCCTAAGATGATCATTAGATATATAACTGGTTGGAATGAATGATTGTATATTAATATAACATTTCTTATATATTTTCAGATATCTATTCAATCCATTATTTAAAGTGGATCCAGTTATATTATTTATTCACAGTATGGTCTATTCATGCATTATGTGTATATTCATAGAAACAGGGTACACATCTTTGTACGACCATACTAATTTATAAGTCTTCAAAATATTGCTCCAAGAAATGGTGGAAGAAATACTCATGTCACCTGATCTACATACACATTTTATCACAGAAATATTCTGGACACCAAAAGCAAAGGTCACACTTACAATTGTACCAAAGCCTAAATAGAAAGTGAGCATGGATTACTAAAAACATCCATGTCCAGGTTGCCTAATGCTCTCAAATATCAATCCTATTGGTGACTACATATTTGTTTCTTCCTAAGATTATCTATTCAACCTCAAACCTGTTGAAAATGTCTAACCCTATCACACAATTTATACTTTGCTTGATTTCCTAATGTCTCTATTGATATCTGCTTTCCTACATGATTTCCCCAGTTCATCATTGTGACTGACTCTTCACATGTACTGACATTTACATACACTCTCTACCCGAAACCCTATTGCTAAAGAACTTTTGGTCCAAATCCTATACTCACTCTTCTTTCTAAACCTACAGACTACCTTCCTAATCCTACCGACTATCGCTTTTTTGACTGGATGTTCTTTTCAACATTCAATCATCCAAAGTACAAGGTCCGTTGCCAGTGTATATTGATTTATTTGAGACATCTGTGCAGCACATAACTCAAAGCTAAGTATCCCACTCAAGTCCCCAGTGCCCTTCTGGACTTCAAATCTTACCTAGATTTCTGCTTTCATAGTTATATTTCACATATATACTCTTATAAATATCACAGGTTGCCAATGCCATTATTCATCCCGCAGAATGATTCGTAACCCAAATCAAACCTATTATTAACCTTAACTATACACTGTTCCTTCAATATAACGTACAGAAGAGCAGGGACAGAGTGGGTCTTACAATATAGGAATGTAGATGATCTTCCACCTGCTGAGAACCTAAAAGATCCATGGAGAAATGATCCTTGGAGAATATGTAGGCAGCTATGTAGGACCTGAGAGAGCAATAGTCATCTTCCATGGCAAACAACCTGGTCAGGGTGAATTGATGTGTCTGAATCAGCCTCTGTCTTCTTAAAGTAGAGAAGATGGACCAATCCAGGCCTGTGTGGAGAGCTGTTCCCGGGTGCCTATGGTTGATATACCATTCTAACTTCTGAATGTGTCACAGGATGTTGGGGCAGCCTCCATCTCATGGGAACCTTGGAAGCAACTGTTAGGACAAAGTGGTTACCGAGGCAGTGACCATATTCAGTTCCTGAAAGAAGTGACCTCACTTCACTTCCTTGGTGATGTAATTCTCTGAACTTGGGATCCAGGAAGCCAGGCACCCAGAGTCAGTCTCACTCCGAGTCCCAGTGGGCTAACTTGTTGCTTTTCCCAAAGACATACTCAGTCTTTCTTGGTACCTACTGATGTGAGGATGGCCAAATTCCAGCAGAGCTCTGAAGAGGGGCCTTTCCTGAGAAAGTAGGTAGTGGCAAACCACTGGCTCCTGACAACTTCACAGAATTGGCCAAGGAGACCAGAACTGAAACAGGACAGGACATTTTTGGGGAACATAATATGGCCCACCAGTCAGAAGACACTCCGGATAATCACAGACCTACTTGGGAGACAGAATTGCCTTTGCCATTGTAGGTGTGAGTTTGTGTTTTTTTCTGATGTTCTGAGAATAGCTAGGAAAGGTGGTTTGTTTGGTTTGGAGTGGATTATTTCTAGTAAGTCGTTTGACATGGTGAGTGTTTCTATGTCTGTGTATTCCACTGTATCCGTTGTTGTAGACATTAGAAAAGACAATGCATCAATGGATGTGTTGTCTCTAGTTGAAAGCTTCCCCGCATTCTTACTGCCCAATTGATGAATGGACTGCAGCTTGCCTTATGGATGGGCAACATCTACTATCTTCTTAAGTTCCTGTTTTCTTCGTGTTTTCCAGCCACTCTCCAGAATAGGCTCATGGTTTTGAGTCCCAGATATGTAACACCACAAGGCTCTGTGACATGGCCATGTACTGGATAGCTTAAGGGAATGGGAGCATCTCAGAAAAATCAGATATCAGTGTGACCAGTAAAGTCTCAGTGGAGAAACCCTTCTTTGGGCCATTTGCTTACTTCTGTTTCTATTACCCTGAATGTCAGGAAAGTCTTTGCCTCAGGCCACCCTGTTGTGTAGCCTTAAGAAGACTGTTTTCATATGGAAATGAATGGACATCACCTGTGGCTCTTTGCTTAATTGCTTTGGAATGGAATGTGTCTGATTCAGCCTCTTGTCCTTGAATGAGGTTGTGGCTTAGATTCTCAGCACCTGATGGATCTAAAGAAAGATCCCATGTGATTTCAAAACCAAAATGACAAAAAGAGAAGTCATTGTGGATGAATATTTTTGCCTTCTTGTTTTATGTTCCTGACCTCCATCAAGTGAGAATAGGGATCCTTTGGGTCAAATGAGTCTTTGAAATCCCTGCAGAGGCTAGCCCATATGTGCTTGGGTTTTCTCATGACTCCAAATCACATGAAGAATTTATAGGCTTCAGCCAGTAGGCCTCAAATTGGAGAAGCGGAACACTTTAACAGCAGCAATATTTGATCACTCCTGGTTCACAGGAATAGTGTTCAGGCCACCATGTTTTTTGGCAAATGAGCGGCAAGTGAGCTTATTTTGGACACTACCTTGTGCTCATTGAAACCTCCAGCTAGAGGTTATGATGAGTGTCTACAAGGAAGAAGATTATGGCCCTGTGGGAGTGATTTCATTTTAATTTTGGTCATTTTTGTGGCAGTTGAAAGGGATGACTGGGTCCACCTGGGCTTGAACTCTGGTATGATTTACCCTTAGAGACTGAGTTCTGGAACTGACCTCAGAGAAGTATTGTCATGAATTGTGTTGGGATTTTAGGAGGCCACGCATGAGACTCACTCTTGGAAACTGAGATCTAGGCCCAGGGTGGCTTTCCACAGAGGCCTGGGAATCTCAGCCAGAATATCACATGATTTTATTCTGAAAGACTTGGTAGCCATAGTTGAGAGTCAAAACACACATGGACCTCACATTGTAGACGTCAATTGGCCTGGCTTCATGTGACCTGTTGGCAACTCTTTGAGAAGCCTTGACTTTAGAGTTCTCCAGAGCATTCATTGAAATGAGCTTTCTCAACACTTAACGGTTCCTGAATGAATTGAAACCCACAGTGCCTCTAACTTCATCCTTGAAAACTTGCTAGATAAATACCATAAAATTTTGGAAATTCCCATGACCAGGTGGCACTGCAGAAACGTTGGATGTCCTGTTGCTGATCATGTGTATACCAGAAAGTGCCTTGTTTGACTGGGTTTCATGAAAATGGTGTAGAATACGAGATGCCAGGAATTTGGAGCCTGCTGAGTAGTGGGCCTAGAGCAGTGGTGGGCAGGTGTGTGATGAAACATCATGGTGGGGCCATGTGGATCGGCTATCGGCTTACAAATGGCTTGTGACTGATATGGCGCAGCCCCCATTCCCTTGTATGTAAAGGCATCTTGTTATATGGAGAGGTTTCAGGGCAATGTTCATAATCAGGTTGCTATGGTTATTGGGACAAGCTATGTGGGATAGAAGCCTGGTTGGTACATTCTCCTGCAGATGCTAACCCACCCCACGTGACAGAAAACCCTCCAGCACTGTATCCCAGATGAACTTCTTATATTGTGTGAAGCAAGTACCAAATTCCCAGTGTAGCAGAAAGAAACACCACGAAAATTGGAGGATGATCAAATGTCTTCACTGTCCCCACCGGGAGACACTTAGCCTCCAGTGGACACAGTTTACCTACAAAGAGAAAATTGAGCACTGCTGCCTCATGTTCATTGAAATATAAGAAATCATGTCTTCCAGGTCACATAGATGCAGACCCAGCTTTTATGGTCTCACGACAAAGGAAGCCAAAGCTCATGACAACAACATATATTTCAAGTGCCCAACCTCAGAAGCCGTATTCCAAGAAGTCTTAGGCCAGCAGAGCTCTTTGTTTGTGGAGTGTTTACCCTGTCCTTTACTTTTGGAAACGCCTCTACCACCTCCAAGGTTGTGAACTCCCGAGCATATTCCATTAAATATATGTATTCATAGATTTTCACACTTTTCTACTATAATTGTGTCTTACTTGGGTGAAGGTAATGTCAAGGCATTGTTCTGGATGTGAGTGGGAAGATTTTTGTGAAGCACATATTTACACACACACTGGATTCATTTTTCAATTTTTATTTTGAAATACTGAATCCCTGACACTAACCCATACCCTACTAGACTCTGAATTATGATCCTAATATGATGGTGAAAAATAACCCAAAAAGAATAGAAATATAAGCAGTTCAGAGGAGGCATGGTGTATAGTTGGAATTGCCTTTTGCATTATATTTTGTAGGAGTTATAAATCTTGTCAATTTTTTGTTGAAATAGTTCTACATGTGTTTTTAAAATTAACAAATATATGAATCCCTGTCTCCCTTTCTCTGTAGCCTATTCAGCACATGTATTTTTATATGCACATATAGAATCCTACCTGATATCACTCGTATGCACTTGTGAGGTGGCTGAATTTGCAGATGCAAATTGAGAGAAGAGATCACTCCTCCTAAACGCTGTTGGAACTGAAAATTCAACCTATGGGTGAGCTTCCTAGTTGAATAACATTATTCATAATTTCATGTTCAGTAAAATTAATATTTTTCAATCTGTTGATTATATATATTTCATGATAAATTTCTATTGGCATATATATCACTACTTTTTTTATTGGTTGCTCAAAACATTACAAAGCTCTTGACATATCATATTTCATACATTAGATTCAAGTGGGTTATGAACTCCCATTTTTACTCCAAATACAGATTGCAAAATCACATCAGTTACACATCCATATTTTTACATAATGCCCTATTAGTTAATGTTGTATTCTGCTACCTTTCCTATACTCTACTATACCCCCTCCCTTCTCTTCCCATCTTTTCTCTCTACCATACCTACTCTAATTCATTTCTCCCGTTGTTTATTTTCCCACAACCTCTTATATGTAATTTTGTGTAACAATAAGGGTCTCTCTCCATTACCATGCAATTTCCCTCTTCTCTCCCTTTCCCTCCCACCTCATGTTTCTGCTTAATGTTAATCTTTTCTTCTTGCTCTTCCTCCCTGCTCTGTTCTTAGTTGCTCTCATTATATCAAAGAAGATATTTGGTATTTGTTTTTTAGGGATTGGCTAGCTTCACTAAGCATAATCTTCTCTATTGCCATGCATTTCCCTGCAAATTCCATGATTTTGTCATATTTTAGTGCTGCGTAATCCTCCATAGTATACAAAGGTCACTTTTTTTTTATCCATTCATCTATTGAAGGGCATCTGTGTTGGTTCCACAGTGTAGCAATTGTGAATTGTGCTGCTATGAAAATCGATGTGGCAGTATCACTGTAGTACGCTCTTTTAAGTTCTTCAGGGAATAGTCCAAGAAGGGCAATAGCTGGGTCAAATGGTGCTTCCATTCCAAGCTTTCACAGGAGTCTCCATACTCCTTTCCAAATTGGCTGCACCAGTTTCAGTCCCACGAGCAATGTACAAGAGTACCCTTTTCCTCACATCCTCGCCAGCACTTGTTGTTGTTTGACTTCATTATGGCTGCCAATCTCACTGGATTGAGATGGTATTTTAGGGTGGTTTTTATTTGCATTTCTCTTACTGCTAGAAATGGAGAGCATTTTTTCATGTACTTGTTAATTGATTCTATGTCCTCCTCTGAGAAGTTTCTGTTCAGGTCCTTGGCCCATTGGGTTATTGGTTATATTATTGTCTAATTTTCTGAGTTCTTTGTATACTTTGTATACTCTAGATATTAGGGCTCCATGTGAAGAGTGAGGACTAAAAATTTGTTCCCATGATGTAGGCTCCATATTTACCTCTCTTATTGTTTCTCTTTCTGAGAAAAAAAAAATCAGTTTAAGTAAGTCCCATTTCTTGATTCTTGTTATTAACTCTTGTTCTATGGATGTCCTATTAAGGAATTTGGAGCCTGACCACACAATATGTAGATCTGAGCCAACTTTTTCTTCTATCAGACGCAGAGACTCTGATTTGAATCTAGCTCCTTGATCCACTTTGAGTTAACTTTTGTGCAGGGCGAGAGGAGGGGATTCAGTTTCATTTTGTTGCATATGGATTTCCAGTTTACCCAACACCATTTGATGAAGATGCCATCCTTCCTCCATTGCAGGCCATTAGCTCTTTTATCAAATATAAGATAGTTGTAGCTTTTTGGATTAGTCTCTGTGTCCTCCATTCTGTACCATTGGTCCACCCGCCTGTTTTGGTACCAGTACCATGCTGTTTTTATTATAATTGCTCTGTAATATAGTTTGAAATCTGGTATTGCTATACTACCTGATTCACACTTCCTGCTTAGAATTGCTTTTGCTATTCTGGGTCTTTTATTTTTCCATTTGAATTTCATAATTGCTTTATCTATTTCTACAAAAAATTCCTTTGGGATTTTGATTGGCATTACATTAAACCTGTAGAGAACTTTTGGTAATATAGCCATATTGATGATGTTAGTTCTTCCTATCCATGAACGGGGTATATTTTTTCATCTTTTAAGATCTTATTCTATTTCTCTTTTTAGGGTTCTGTAGTTTGCATTATATAAATCTTTCACCTCTTTTGTTAGGTTGATTCCCAAGTATTTAATTATTTTGAGGAAATTGGGAATGCAGTGTTTTGACTCATTTTTGTTTCAGAAGTTTTGTCGCTAATATACAGAAATGCCTTTGATTTATGCATGTTGATTTTCTATCCTGCCACATTGCTGCATTCATTTATTAGTTCTAGTAGTTTTTTCTGTAGATCCTTTTGGGTCTTCTATGTATAGAATCATGTCAACTGCAAATAGTGATAAGTTAAGTTCTTCTTTTCCTATTTTTATGCCTTTAATGTCTTTCATCTCTCTAATTGCTCTGGCCAGTTTTTTGAGAACTATATTTTATAGAAGTGGTGATAGAGGACATCCCTGTCTTGTTCCAGATTTTAAAGGGAATGCCTTCAATTTTTCTCCATTCAGAATGATGCTAACCTGAGGCTTAACATAGATAGCTTTTACAATGTCGAGGTAAGTTCCTGTTATCCCTAGTTTTTAAAATGTTTTGAACATAAAGGAATGCTCTACTTTGTTGAATGTTTTTTCTGCATCTATCGAGATGATCATATGGTTCTTATCTTTAAGTCCAATGATGTTGTGAATAACATTTATTAATTTCCATATATTGAACCAGCCTTGCATCCCAGGGATGAATCCTAGTTGATCATGGTGCACAATTTTTTTGATGTGCCTTTGTATCAAATTCGCCAGAATTTTAATGAGGATTTTTGCATCTAGGTTCATCAGAGATATTTGTCTGTAGTTTTCTTTCTTTGAGGTGTCTTTGTCTGGTTTCAGAATCAGGGTGATGTTGTCCTCATAGAACGAATTTGGCAGAGCTCCCAGTTTTTCTGTTTCCTGAATAACTTGAAAAGTAATGGTATTAATTCTTCTTTAAAGGTTTTGTAAAACTCTGCTGTATACCCATCCGGTCCTGGGCTTTTCTTTTTTGGTAGTCTTTTGATTGCTTCTTCTACTTCATCCATTGATATTGGTCTGTTTAAATTGTGTGTTCCCTTATGACTCAGTGTGGGCAAATCATATGACTTAAGAAATTTATCGATGTCTTCACTATTTTTTATTTTATTGGAATACAGGTTTCCAAATAATTTCTAATTTTCTTCTGTATTTATGTTGCATCTGTTGTGATATTGCCTTTTTCATCCCATATGTTAGTAATTTGAGTTCTCTCTCTTCTTCTCTTCATTAGCATGGCTAAGGGTCTGTAGATCTTATTTATCTTTTTGAAGAACCAACTTTTAGTTTTGTTAATTTTTTCAATAGTTTCTTTTGTTTCAATTTCGCTCTGATTTTAATTATGTCTTGCCTTCTGCTACATTTGCTGTTGTTTTGCTCTTCCTTTTCTAGGGCTTTGAGATAAAGTGTGAGCTCATTTATTTGTTGTTTTTTTTTCTTTCTTTTTTTGAGGAATGACCTCCAGGAGATGAATTTACCTCTTAAAACTTCTTTCATTTTGTCCCATAGAATCTGATATGTTGTGTCTGTATTTTCATTTATCTCTAAGAATTTTTTGATTTCCTCCTTTATGTCTTCTGTAACCCATTGATCATTCAGTAACATATTGTTCATTTTGCATGTAATGTATGATTTTTTCTTTTTTCTTTTATCATTGGTTTCCAGTTTCATTCCATTATGATCACAAAAAATTCATGGTATTATCTCCTCCCCTTTATATTTACTGAGGGTTGCCCTATGGCAAAACATATGGTCTATTTTTGAGAAGGATCCATGTGCTGCTGAGAAAAAAGTATATTCACTTGATGATGGTTGATATATTCTATATATGTCACTTAAGTCTAGGGTATTGATTGTGATATTGAGTTATATAGTTTCTTTATTCAACTTTTGTTTGGAGGATCTGTCCAATGATGAGAGACGTGAGTTGAAGTCACCCATAATTATTGTACTGTGGTCTATTTGATTCTTGAACTTGAGGAGAATTTGTTTAATGAACGTCGCAGCACCATTATTTGCTGCGTGAATATTGATAATTGTTATGTCTTGTCAGTGAATGGTTTCTTTTAACAGTATATAATGTCCTTCCTTATCCCTTTTGATTAAATTAGTCTTGAGGTCGATTTTATTCTATAGGAGGATGGCCACCCCTGCTTGGTTACGAGGACTGTGTGCATGGTATAAATTTTCCCAATCTTTCACCGTCAGCTTGTGTATGTCTTTTCCATTCAGATGTGTCCCCTGGAGGCAACATATTGTTGGATTTGTTTTTTTTAATTCAAGTTACAAGCCTATGTCACTTTATTGGAGAGTTTAAGCCATTAACGTTTAGAGTTACTATTAATATATGGTTTTTACTGCCACCCATGTTTGCTTATATCTTTTTTTTAAATTAGTTTGTTTCTCCATGATTAGCTTTTCCCGCCCTCTGTCATTACTGAGGCACTTCCCACTGATGGTTTACATTGTTGATTTTCATTTCTTCCTCGTGTAGTGTTTTGCTCAAGATGCTTTCCAATGCTGGTTTTCTGGCTGCAAATTCTTTTAGCTTTTGTTTATCATGAAATATTTTTATTTTGTTGTCTTACATTAAGCTTAATTTTGCTGGATACATAATTCTTGGTTGGCATCCATTGTCTTTCAGTGTTTGAAGTACGTTGTTCCAGGATCTTCTCACTTCCAGCATCTGTGATAAAAAAAAAAACCATTGTTAAGCTTTTTGTTTTACCCCTGATTGTAATCTGCCTCTTTTCTCTGGTAGGTTTTAATATTTTCTCTTTGTTTTGTATATTGGATATCTTCATAACAATGTGTCTTGGCATTGGTCTACTGTGATTTTGTGTGCTCAGTGTTCTGTAAGCATCTACAATTTGTTTATCTGTTTCCATTTTTATTTTTGGAAAGTTTTCTCTAATTATTTCATTCAGCAGGTTACTCATTCCCTTGGTTTGAATCTCTGTACCTTCCTCTTTCGGGATGACTCATAAGTTTGTTTTTTTAATGTTATCCCATATCTCTTGGATGTTTTCTCATAATTTTTTACAGCATTTCTTTCTTGGATAGAGTTTTTTCAAGATGATATATTTTGTCTTCATTATCTGACATTCTGTCTTCTACTTGCTCCACTCTGTTACTGATACTCTCAATTGAGTTTTTAATTTGGTTTATCATTTCCTTCATTTCTAGAATTATTGTTTGATTTTTCTAATAATCTCTATCTCCTGATAAAGATGCTTAATTTCTTATTTTATCTGTTTATGTAATTCATTTTCAATGCGTTCTTTCACTGTTTGTTTTTGTTGTCTCGTATCCTCTTTAATGTTCCATTACATCTGTCTAAGGTATTCCTTGAGTTCTTTATATGACCATTTTTCTGATGACTCCAGATGCTCTTGAATATTTAGGCTGTCCTTCATTGTTTGTACTTTTTTTCTTCCTTGCTTTTTTATGCTGCTCATGTTACTTCTTGTTCTGTTTGACTACTGAGTTACTGCTTACTCTTATAAATTTATTTGATGCTTGGAAGGAAAGATATTAGAAGGGAAGGGAAGAAGTCACTAAAGAGAATGAGAGTAGCCAGGTAGAATTCAAGGAAGGGGGTATAATAAAATTGAAAAGAAATGAAAAGACAAAAGAAAAAAATAGAAAATAAAGAAAGAAAATTTTAAGTAATAATGATAATTAAAAAATGAAAATTAAAATTTAAAATAATAATAATAATAATGAAATAAAAAATTAAAAAAATAAAAAACATTAAAAAAGTTAAAGAACAACAACAAAAATGAAAATGAAAGAAAAAGAAAAACATACAAATAATATAATAATAATAATACATGCAGTACTAGAGTTCAATTAACTTCTCTTCCAGTAGTTGGAGCTGTGTGCACTGGGCCAAGCTTCTCCTCTAAATAAGTGGGAACAAATCACTGTGCAGCAGCTCTTCCTCCCAGACTCGGTGGGTCTCCAATCCTGAGTGCCTAGGGCCTTCTCTTGTGCTTCCTCAAGCCAGGCCCCGCTCACCTTTGACGCTCACCACAATACTGGTTACACGCCAGGCCTCTGCTCCTGGTAGCCCTGTTTTAATGAACGCCTGGGCACACTCTCCCTGTTTGCCTCCCTCAGACCCTAAGTTTGTAGAGCTTTGTCCTGAGAACCGCCAGCGAATTTTCTTGTCTTCCGGGAGCCATGCCCCTGGTAGGTGGTGTAAGAGACCTCAATTGTCAGCACTGGTGGGAGTGGTAGCCGGGAATTCCACGCCGCAAGTCCCAAGCCAATCCTGTTTCCCTAGGTCTGGCTATCGTGCTCCTGGGAGACCTGGGAGGGGCCCTTGAGGTTTCCCCGTGGTGTTGAGAGAGATGGCAATGGGATTACACACTTGTCGCGTTGGTTTCAATGAAGTTATCTCCTCCGCCTGTAATGTCAGTTCTATGCCATGGTGGTATCCCATTAAAATGGTGACCGTTCGTTCCCTTTGCTGGGTGACCAATGCAATGGGTGGGTCCTGACTATCTCTCCCAAGCCCCATTTCAATCCTGTGGCCACTGCCTATGAAGGCTCAGTTGTCTTTTAACTCTGTCAATTCAGAAAGCCCAACCAGTTATTTCAGCGGGAATGTTAGTGCTGAGTCACAAAAACCAGACGAATCTAAGCTTGAATGCAGCCAATCCGGGCTCTGTGTGTGTTCTGAGGGGCCCAGACTGTTCGCCCCAGATTCACAACAGGTCAACATTGCCTAGTGATTCTGAGCAAACAGCATTTAGACAGTTTACGACTTCCTATGCCCGTGCAGCTGAAGAGATCAGAGACTTGATTTCTCCATGCCTGCCTTAATAATGGATCTCCTGTATTGCTACTTTTTAATATCTGTGCATGTGCGTGTTTGTATATATATATACATATATATATATGTATATATATATATATATACATATATATATATATTCATATTTATATATATACACACTCTTCAGATTTTTCAAAATATGAAATATATGTGCCTTATTATACACTCCCTAAATTCATTCATATTCATATCTGTGGATTTATAATCAACTTTCCACAAGATTATTCTCATAATAATCATCCACCTGCAATACATATTGTTTCCTAGTACTGAAAACTAAATTCAGTGAATGGTGCATACAAACCCTATTATTTCTACATTTACTTAGCCAGTTTAAAATCAATGCAAGTAGATTCCTAGGGGACATGATGTGTATTTTGACTTTCATTTTTATTCAACACTTGTACGTTACTATGTCTTCAGTTTATCCACATCATAGGATATATATTTCAGTCACAAATTAGAAAATTTATAGGCATTTGTTTCACGATCAATCACTTCCTGATTCAGAACACATGCATTCCTCCATGTTTCTTGACTGGTCTTTTCATGAGACTTCTTTCCAAAAACATTACTTTCGTTTAACATCATCACTTATAAAGCAAAACTCAAACACCATTCATCATAAATCATAATCCTAATATTACCATTAGATATATAACTGGTTGGAATGAATGATTGTATATCAATATAAGATTTCTTATATATTTTCACATGTCAATTCAATCCATTATTTAAAGTGGAATCAGTTATGTTATTTATTGATAGTATGGTCTATTCATGCATTATCTCTATATTCATAGACAGAGGTTACACCTCTTTGTGCCCCTAATACTAATGTATGCGTCTTCAAATTATTGCTCCCAGAAATGGTGAAAGTAATACTCATGTCACCTGATCTACATATACATTTTATCACAGTAATATTCTGAACAACAAAAAAATAAAATATCACACTTATGATTGTACCAAAGCCTAAAAGGAAAGTGAATGTTGATAACTAATAACATCCATGTCCAGGTTGCCTAATGCTCTCAAATGTCATTCCCATTCATGACAACATATTTGTTTTTTCCTATGATTATATATTCAAACTCAAGCCTGTTGAAAATGTCTAATCCTATCCCTCACTTTATACTTTGCCTGATTTAGTAATGTCTCTATTGACACCTGCTTTCCTACATATTTTCCCCAGTTCATCATTTTGGCTTACTCTTCACATGTGCTGACATTTACATTCACTCTCTAAACGAAACCCTATTGCTAAAGAAGCTTTTTTTTTTCCAAATCATATACTCACTCTTCTTCCTAAACCTACTGACTATCTTCCTAATCCTACCAACTATCCCTTTTTGACTGGATGTTCTCTTCTACATTCAATCATCCAAGGTACAAGGTCCTATGCCATTGTATTTCGATTTAACTGAGACAATTGTACAGAACATTATTCAACACTAAGTATCCAAACCAAGGGCCCAATGCCCTTCTGGGCTTCAAATATTTCTTAGATTCCCGTTTTTATACATATATTTCACCTATATATTCTTATAAATATCACAGGTTCCCAATCCCATTATTCATCCGGCAGAATGATTCCTAACCCAAATCGAAAATATTATTAACCCTAACCATACACTAACTTTGCAGGAGAGCAGGAACAGTGTGGGTATTAAACTACAGGAATCTAGGGGATCTTCACCTGCTGAGAAACTCAAATGTTCATGCAGAAATAATCCCTGGTGAAGATGAAGGCAGCTATGAAGTACCTCAGAAAGCAAAAGTCAACTTCCATGGCAATCATCCTGGTCAGGATGAAGGGTTGTGTCTGAATCATTCTCTCTCTTCTTAATGTATAGAACATGGACCAAACCAGTCCTGTGTGGAAGCTGTTCCCGGGTGCTTATGGTTGATATAACATTCTAACTGGAGAAAGTGTCACATGAAAATCGGGGCAGCCTCCACCTCATGGTACTTTTGGAAGCAACAAAGTGGTTGCCAAGGCAGTGACATCATTCAGATCCTGAAGAAAGTGATCTCACCTCACTTCCTTGGTGAGGGAACTCTCTGAACTTGGGATCCAGGAAGCCAGGCACCCAGAGACAGTCCCTGTTCTAGTCCCAGTGGTCTCACATGTTTGGAATTACCAAGGACAGAGTCAGTCTTTCTTGGTACCTACAGATGTGAGGATGGCCAAATGCCAGGAAACCTCTGAAGAGGGGCTTTCCCCGAGAAAGCAGGTAGTGGATCATTTTCTGAGAATAGGTAGGAAAGGCGGTTTGTTTGGTATGGTGTGGAATATTTCTATTAAGTCCTTTGACAAGGTGAGTGTTTCTATGTGTGTGTATCCCACTGAGTCCATTGTTGTAGACATTAGAAAAGACAATGCATCAATGGATGTGTCCTGTCTAGTAGAAAGCTTCCCAGCATTCATCCTGCCCAATTCATGAGTGGACTCTGGCTTGCCTTATGGATGGGCAACACCTACAAGCTTCCCAATTTCCTGTTTTCTCTCTCAATTCAGCCCACTCTCCAGAATAGTATCATGGTTTTGTGTCCAAGATTTGTACCACCTCCAAGATCTGTGACATGGCTATGTACTGGATAGCTGAAAGAAATGGCTAGCATCTCAGAAATCTCAGATATCTGTTGACCAGGAAAGTCTCAGTGGAGAAACCCTGCTTTGGTCCTTTTGCTTAACTATTGTTCTGTTGAATGTCAGGAAGTTTTTTGCCTCAAGCCACCACTTTGTGAACCCTGAAGAAAACAGTTTTCAAATGGAAATGAATTGGCATCACCTGTGGCTCTTTGCTTAATTGCTTAGGATTGGGATATGTCTGAATCAGCCTGTTGGCCCTGTGTGAGGCTGTGGCTTAGATTCTCATCACCTGATGGATCTAAAGATAGATCCCATGCGTGCATCCAAAACCAAAATGGCAAAAAGATCAGATATTGTTGATGAACTCTCTTGCCTTCCTCTGGTAGGTTCCAGATATCCATCAAGTGAGAATAGGGATTCTTTGGGTCAAATGAGTTCTTCAAAGCCCTGCAGAGGCTAGGCCATAGGTGCTTGATTATCATGACTCCAATTCACTTAAAGAATCTAAACTCCAAAGCTAGAAGGCCTCAAGTTGGAGAAGCCAAGCAATATTAAAGGTAGGCCTATTTGATCACTCCTGGTTCACAGGAAGAGAGTCCAGGCCACCCTTACTTTAGGCAAATGCGGTGCAAGGAGCTTATTTTGGACACTGTCGTGGGCTGCGTCCCTTATGGAAACCTCCAGCCAGAGGATATAATGAGTGTCTATATGGAAGAAGATGAGGGCCATGTGAGAGTGTTTTGGTTTTAATTGTGGACATTTGTCTGGCGGTTGGAAGAGATCACTGGGTCCACCTAGGCTTGCACTCTGGTGTGATTCCCCTTAGAGACTGAGTTCTTTTACTGATCTCAGAGAATTATTGCCAGGAATTGTGTTGGAATTTTAGATGGCCATGCATGAGAGTTGCCCTTGGAAAGTGACATCTAGGCCCTAGTTGACTTTCCACAGAGCACAGGGAATCTCAGCCAGGATAACACATGATATTATTCTTAAAGACTTGGCAGCCATATTTGAGAGTCAAAACACACATGGACCATACATTGTAGACCTCAATGGGCCTGGCTTAATCTGACTTTTGGCCACTTTTGGAAGCCTTGCCTGTAAGAATTCTCCAGAGTTTTCATTTAATGGTTTCTGAGTGAATTGTAATCCACAGTGCCTCCAACTTCATCCTTGAAAATTGGCTATATCAATATCATGAAATTTTTGAAATTCCCATGACCGGGTAGCACTGGAGAACATTTGGATGTCTTCTTGCTGATCATGAGTATACAGGACAGTGCCTTGATTGACTGGGCTTTATGAAAATGGTGTAGAACAGAGATTCCAGTAAGTTGGATCTTGCTGAGTAGTTGTTCTAGAGCAGTGGTAGGCAGGTGTGTGATAAAACATCTGTGGTGGGGGCATGTGGATCTGCCATTGGCTTCCAAATGGATTGTGACTGACATTTTGCAGTCAGTAGAACCTTATATGTAAAAGCATATTGTTATATGGAGAGGTTTCAGGGCAATGTTCAGAATCAGGATGCTATGGTCAATAGGGCAAGTTATGTGGGATAGAAGCCTGGTTGGTGCATTCTCCTGCAGAACTCGACACACCACACTTGACAGAACTCACTTCAGCACTGTGTCACAGGTGAACCCTTGTATTTAATGAAGCAAATACCAAACTCCCAGTGCAGCAGCAAGAAACACCACGAAAGTGGAGGATGACCACATGGATTTACAGTCCACACGGGGAGACACCTAGAATCCAGTGGCCACAGTATACCTACAAATAGAAAATTCAGCACTGCTGCCTCATGTTTATTGGAAAATAAGAAACCATGTCATCCAAGTCACATAGATGCAGAACCAGATTTGATGGTCTCACTACATATGAAGCTAATGCTTCTGACAACAGCATATATTTTATTGCCCAACCTCACAGGCAATTTCTTCAGATGTTAGGCTGGCAGAACTTCATGTTTTTGGAGTGATTACCCTGTCCCTTACTTTTGGAAACTCCTCTACCAACTCCAAATTTGTGAACTTCTGAGCATTTTCCATTCCACATATGTATTCACAGATTTTCTAAATGTTCTCCTCTAATTGTGTCTTATGTAGGGCGAAGGTAATGTCAAGGCATTATTCTGAATGAGAGTGGGAAGATTTTTGTGTAGCACATATTTGCATACACATTGGATACATTTTCCAATTTTCCATTCGAAATACTGAATCCCTGACACTAACACATACCCTACTAGACTTTGACTTCTTATCCTAATTTGATGGAGAATAATAACCCAAACAGAATACAAATACAAGAGGTTCACAGGAGGCATGGTGTATAATTGGACTTGCCTTTCGTATGATAAATTGTAGGTGTTATAAATCTAGCGAATTTTAATTGAAGTAGTTCTCCATGTGTTTTCAAAGTTAACAAATATGTGAATAACTGTCTCCCTTTCTCTGTAGCCTATTCATCACATGTATTTTTATAAGCACATACAGAATTCTACCTGGTATCAGTCGTACATTTGGTGAGGTGGCTGGCTTGGCAGATACAAATTGTGAGAAGAGATCACTCCTACTTAACGCTGTTGGAACTGAAAATTCAACATATGGGTGAGCTTTTTAGTTAAACAACATGAATCCATGTACATTAAAATGAATATTTTTGGATCTGTGGATGATATATATTTCATGGTGAATTTCAATTCACATACATAATGCTACTTTTTAATGTCTGTGTGTGTGTGTGTCTGTGTATATATATATATATATATATATATATATATATATATATATATATATATATATATATTCACTCTCCAGATTTTTCAAAATATTTAGTATATTTTTCTTTTTATACCCTCCCTAAATTCATTCATATTCATGTATGTGGATTTATAATCAACTTTTCACAAGATTATTCTCAGAAATATTCCTCCAACTGAAATACATATTTTTTCCTTGTACTGAAAACTAACTTTGGGGGATCACATGATGGTGGCGAATGGAGTGCATTACCCCCATGTACCGCGTCACTGTGTGGGAAAATGACGAGTTAGAACGGCTAAAACCTATCTTGTTAGGAATTTCCAGCAAATTTGGGGTGCTCCACAACCTAGTGGACATATATCCATCTCACGAGGATCAGCTACGGGGGCTCAAACGCGAGTGATTTTTCCGCACGGAGGGTCATGCTGCTTATTCAGAAAATTGCCCTGCAGCTAGAGTGTGTGGCGCGCACTGGGAAAAGACGAGATAGCATCGCAAATATACAGTGGTGCGGATTCTATGGGCTCCTGCCCGCTATGCAATTACTGTGCTCAGTGCTGAATTCTGTGATTGAGACGGGGATGGATGTGGTCCAATTCCGTTCTCCATACCGGTCAGACCACAGAGGTAGCCAGCGTCCACCATCTTGAAGAGCTGACGTCACCATCCCTGTTTTCGACTGATCGCAGCTCATTCAGCTATAGAACAGGTAATTTCAGGATTCCATTCACCTTTGCTTCGCAGACAAATTACTCAGGCTCAGTGCTAAAGAACCCGCAGAAACTGCGTCTTGGAGCCTGCTCCTATTAGAACATACACTGAGCCCAGAGCGGCCAAATTTGGCCTCCCTGAACTGATCTGGCCCAGGGCTCAAGAACCCGTGGAAACTGCTTCCCGGTGTGGGTCTTGCTGAATAATGTGGAGGTAAATATCAACCGAGCCTTCATAGGCAGTGGCAACAGGATTGAGACGAGGCTTGTGAGGGCAAGTCAGGACTCACCCATTGCTTTGTTCACCCAGCAAAGGGAACGAAATGCTGCCTTTTGCATGGGATACCAACATGGCAGAGATCTGATGTCATCAGAAAGCAGCGGAGGAGATAACTTCATTAATACCAGCGGTGACAGAAACAGTTGGTCTCCTGGTAAAGAAAGTGAGTCAGAAACACCCAAGTCTCTCTCACTTTGTCATCAAGCCAGAGGGGCAGAGCAGAGCCGCTGCCCATGCCTGGAACAGGCCCAGCGACACACCTGCATGATACTCACTTCACCCCAATTGGAATAGAGGCAGAGCAGATTTGCCACAGGTGCCCAGAACAGGCTTAGCGACCAGCAGGCATGGTAGTCACGTCACCTCAATTGGAGTAATTGCAGACCAGAGCCTTCTCCAGCACCTAGTACAATACAAGTGGCCCAAAGGCATGGTAGTCACATAACCCCAATAGGAGTAGGGGCAGAGCAGAGTCTTTGCCCATGGTGCCCGGAACAGGCCCAGCAACCTGCCGGCTTCGTAGTCACGACACTCCAATTGGAGTAGCGGCAGAGCAGAGCCACCACCCGCGCCCTCAAGGTAGACAAATCTGCACCCGACCAGCAGAAGAGGCCCAGCCACCCGTCAGCGCGGCAGACACTTCACCCCATTTGGACTAGGGGCAGAGCAGATCCATCGCCCATGCCCGTAAGGTAGGCAGACCTGCGACCGATGGCAGAACAGGCCCACCCACCCGCCGGCGTGGTAGTCACGTCACCCCAATTGGAGTAGGGGCAGAGCAGAGCCGCCGCCCACGCCTCTAAGGTAGGCAGACCTGAGACCGACTGGCAGAACACCCCAGGGGTCCATGGGTGTGGTACACACGTCACACCAATTAGAGGAGGGGCTTAGCAGAGCCGCTTCCCGCGCCTGCAGGGTAGGCAGACCTGCGACCGATCAGGAGAACAGGCCCAGCGGCCCATCAGCATGGTAGATAGATCACCCCAATTGGAAGAGCACAACAGCCACCCCCGCCCCTGCAAGGAAGACTTTTCAAATATACAAGAGCAATATAAATGTATAGGGGGAAAATTTCAAAATCACAACAGTTTCACCAAGCAGAAAGAAACGCGAGCCGTATGAAAAGACAAAGAAAAAAGGACCACAAGCAATGCAGGTCAACACAACTTTAGAAGAGGTAATAGCTGCAGCAGATGGAATGTCAGATAAAAAACTCAGGATATACATGCTTCAGATAATCTGGAGTCTCAAGGAAGACATTAGACAGCAAAATCAGACAATGAAAGATCACTTCGACAATGAATTACACAAACAAATCCAAGAAGCAAAAGATCAATTATACAGGGAGATAGAAGTTGTAAAAAATGACAAACAGAAATCCTAGAAATGCAGGAAGCAATAAAACAACTTAAAAACTCAATTGAGAACACTACCATCAGAGTAGAACACTTAGAAGATAGAACATCAGACAATGAAGACAAAGTATTTCAACTTGAAAAGAACATAGACAGCTCAGCAAGACTGTTAAGAAACCATGAACAGAACATCCGAGAAATAAGGGATAACATAAAGAGACCAAACTTAAGAGTCATTGGGATACAGGAAGGTATAGAGGTCCAAACCAAAAGAATGAGCAATGTATTTAATGAAATAATACGAGAAAACTTCCCAGACTTGAAGAATGAGACAGACTCCCAAGTCCTAGAAGCCAACAGGACGCCGAATGTGCAAAATCATAAGAGATCCACACCTAGACTCATTATAATGAAGATACCCAACGTACAGAATAAAGAGAGAATTTTAAAAGCTACAATTGAAAGGAAGCAGATTACATTTAGGGGTAAAGCAATCAGGATAACAGCTGATATTTCAACACAGACTCTGAAAGCTAGAAGATCCTTGAAATATATGTTTTTTCAGGAGCTTTAGCTTCATTTCTAGTGAAAGCATCAAAGCTGTGTCTGCATCTATGTAACCTGGAGAACATGGTTTCTTATTTTCCAAAAGACATGAGGCGGCAGTGCTGAATTCACTCTTTGTAGGTAAACTGTGGCCACTGAAGGCTAAGTGTCTCCCCGTGTGGACTGTGAAGCCATTTGGTCATCCTCCACTTTTCATGGTGTTTCTTGCCGCTGCACTGGGAGTTTGGTATTTGTTTCACTAAATAAAATGAGTTCAACTGAGACCCAGTGCTGGAGGGAGTTCTGTCATGTATGGTGGGTCAGGGTCTGCAGGAGAATTCACCAACCAGGATTCTATCCCACATAGATTGCCCCCTTGATCATAGCAACCTGATTCTGAACATTGCCCTGAAAATCTCCAAATAAAAAGATGCCTTTACATGGAGAGGTTTCAGACATATAAGGTTCTGCTGGATGCACCATGTCAGTCTCAAGCCCTTTGGAAGTAATGGCAGATCCACATGGCCCCACAAGAGATGTTTTATCACACACCTGCACACCACCTGCACACACACCACTATTCAGTAGGCTACAAGTTACTGGCATTTTTGTTCTACACCATTTTCATGAAACCCAGACAATCAAGGCACTATCTGGTACACTCATGATGAGCAAAAGGACATCAAAGGTTCTCCAGTGCCACCTGGTCATTGGAATGGCAAAAATTTCATGGTATTTATGTAGCCACTTTTCAAGGATGAAGTTGGAAGCACTGTGGGTTTCAATTCATTCAGGAACCATTAAATGGTGAGGAAGCTCATTTCAATAAAAGATCTGGAGAACTCTCACAGGCAATTTTTCCCAAGGAGTGAGCTAGATCTCAGTTTAGAAGGGCGAATCTCATTAGTGGCCTATTCCACTGCCACACAAATGACCGCAATTGAAACCAAAACACTCCCACATGACCCTCATCTTCTGCCATAGAGACACTCATCATAACCTCTTGCTGCAGGTTTTCATGAGGGATGCAGCCCAAGACAGTGTCCAAAATAAGCTCACTTACCCCTCAATTGCCTAAAGTCAGGGTGGCCTGGACACCCTTCCTGTGAACCAGGAGTGATCAAATAGGCCTGCCCTTAATACTGCTCTGCTTCTCCATTTTGACTGTTACTGATTGTTGAGTATAAATTCTTTGTGTGAATTGGAGTCATGAGAAAATCCAAGCACCTATGCATTAGCCTCTTCAGGGCTTTGAAAAACTCATTTGACCCAAATGATATCTATTCTCACTTGATAGAGGTCAGGACTTACAGAGGAAGGCAAGAGACTTCATCCACATTGACTGCTCTTATGGCCATTTTGGTTTTGGATTCAGAGATGGGATCTTTCTGTAGATCCGTCAGGTGCCGAGAATCTAAGCCCCAGCCTCACATAGGGCCAAGGGGCTGATTCAGACACATCCCTTTTGAAGCAATTAAGCAAACAGCCACAGGTGATGCCCATTCATTTTCATTTGAAAACTGTTTTCTTCAGGCTTTACAAAGGGGTTGCCTGAGGCAAAGAAATTCCTGACATTCAGGGCAACAGAACAATAGGTTAGCAAAAGGCCCAAAGCAGGGTTTCTCCACTGAGACTTTACTGGTCACACTGATATCTGAGTTTTCTGAGATGCTCCCATTGCCTTCAGCTATCCAGTACATGGCCATGTAACAAAGCTTGGAGGCGGTACATATCTTGGACACCAAACCATGAGACTATTCCGGAGAGTGGCCAGAATTCAGGAAGAAAACTGGAGCTTAGGAAGATAGTAGGTGTTGTCCATTCATAAGGCAAGCTGCAGTCCATTCATCAATTGCGCAGAATGAGTGCTGGGTAGCTTTCTACTAGACAGGGCACTTCCATTGATGCATTCTCTTTTCAAATGTCAACAACCACGGACACAGTGGGATACACTTTTAGAAACCCTCCCCATGTCAAACGACTTTCTAGAAACAATCCACTCAAAAACAAACAATCCACCATCCCTACCTATTCTCAGAACATGAGACAAAACCACAAACTCACACCCACACCCACAAAGCACCTCCTTCCCAGAAGTAGGTCTTTGATTATCCGGAGTTTCCTCTGACTGGTGGGCCATACCATGTTCCCCCGAAATGGCCTGTACTTTCTCAGATTTGGTGTCTTTGCCAGAACAACTACCTGCTTTCTCAGGAAACACCTGTCTTCATAGCTTTCCTGGCATTTGGCCATCCTCACATCAGTTGGTACCAATAAAGACTGACTCTGTCCTTGGTAAATCCAATCAAGTGTGCCAACTGGGACTGGCACTGGCTCTGGGGGCCTAGCTTCCTGGTTCCCAAGTTAAGAGAGTTCCACTACAAAGGAAGTGAGGTGAGGTCACTTTTTTCAGGAACTGAATGAGGTCACTGCCTTGGCAACTACTTTGCCCTAACAGTTGCTTCCAAGGGTCCCATGAGATGGATGCTGCCCCAATTCCTGTGACATTTTTACAAGTTAGAATGGTATATCAACCATAGTCACCCAGGAACAGCTCTCCACACAGGCTTGGTTTGGTCCATCTTCTCTACATTAAGAAGAGAGAGGCTGATTCAGACACAACCCTTCATCCTGACCAGGCTGTTTGCCATGGAAGATGACCTTTGCTCTCTCAGGTCCTTCATACCTGCCTACATGTTTTCCAGGGATAATTTCTGCATGGACCATTGAGGTTCTAAGTAGGTGGAAGATCCCCTCCATCCCTGCATTGTAAGACCAACTCTGTTCCAGCTCTTCTGTAATGTTATATTGAGGGAACAGTGTATGGTTATGCTTAATAACCAGTTCGATTTGGGTTAGGAATCATTCTACGGGATGTATAATGGTATTGGGTAACTGCAATACTTACAAGAATATATAGGTGAAATATAAGTATGAAAACAGAAATCCAGGTAAGATTTTAAGTCCAGAAAGTCATTGGGTCCTTGATTGGATTACTTAGCTTGAATTACGTTCTGCACAGGTATCTCAGATAAATTGATATACAATGGCATAGGAACTTGTACCTTGGATGATTGAATGTAGAAGAGAACATCCCCTCAAACAGAGATAGTCAGTAGGATCAGGAAGATAGTCGGTAAGTATCGGAAGAACAATGAGTATAGGATTTGGACCAAAAGTTATTTAGCAATAGGGTTTCGGTTAGAGAGTGAATTTCAATAACAGCACATGTGAAGGGTCTCTAACAATGATGAAGTGGGGAAAATATGTAGGAATGCAGATATCAATAGAGACATTAGGAAATCAGGCAAAGTATAAAGTGAGTGATAGGATTAGATATTTTCAACAGGGTTGAGGTTGAACATATAATCTTAGGAAGAAACAAATATGTAGTCACCAATCGGATTGACATTTGAGAGCATAAGGCACCCTGGACATGGATGTTTTTAGTAATCCATGTTCACTTTCTATTTAGGATTTGGTAGAATCATAAGTGTGACCTTTGAATTTTGTGTCTAGAATATTACTGTGATGAAATGTATATGTAGATCAGGTTACATGAGTATTTCTTCCAACATTTCTGGAAGCAATATTTTGAAGATGTATAAATTTGTATTGGGCTACAAAAAGGTGCACCCTGTGTCTATGAATACAGAGGAAATGCATGAATAGACCATACTGTGAATAAATAATAAAACTGGTTTCAACTTGAAATAATAGATTGAAATAAATTTGAAAACAAATAAGAAATCTTATATTAATATAAAATCATTCATTCCAACCCATTATACATCTAATGGAAATATGAGGATTTTGGTTTAACATGAAAAGTGTGTGACTTTGCTTCAAATTGATTATGAAAATCGAAAATAATTTGTTTGGAAAGAAGTCTCATGAAAAGACCCGTCAAGAAACCTGGAGGAATACATGTGTTCTGAAGCAGGAAGTGATTGAAAGTGAAACAAATGCCTATAAATTTGCGAAATTGTTGATGAAATATATGTCCTATGATGTCCATAAACTTAAGAAAGAGTAATGTACCAGTGTGGAATAAAAACGAACGTCAAAATACACATCACGTCCAACAGAATTCTGCATGCATTGATGTTAAACTGGTTCAGTTACTGTAGAAATATTAGGATTTGAAGGCACCAATCACTGTAGTTAGTTTTCAGTACTAGGAAACAAATATGTACTTCAGGTGGATGAATATTTCTGAGAATAATCTTGTGAAAATTTTATTATAAATCCACATACATGAACATGAATGAATTTTGGGACTCTAAATAAGACACAAATATTTCATATTTTGAAAAATATGGAGACTATATATATATATATATATATATATATATATATATATATATATATATATATATATACACACACACACACACACACACACACAAAACACACACACAGACTTTAAAATGTAGTAATATATGCCAATCGAAATTCATCATGAAATATATATCATCCACAAATGCAAAAATATATATTTTACAGAATATGGATTTATGTATAATTTTGTTCAACTAGGAAGCTCACCCATAGGTTGAATATTCAGTTCCAAAGCGTTTAGGAGGAGTGATCTCTTCTCACAATTTGTATTTGCTGAGGAAGCCACCTCACAAAAATGTAGGTGTGATACCAGGTAGCTTTCGGTATGTGCATATAAAAATACATATGTTGAATAGGCTACAGAGAAAGGGAGTCAGTAATACACATATTTTGAACTTTAAAAACACATGGAGAACTATTTAATTAAAAATTGACTAGATTTATAACACATAAACTTTATCATGTAAAAGGCAAGTCCAAATATACATCATGCCTCCTTTGAACTGCTTGTATTTATATTCTGTTTGTGTTATTTTTCTCCATCATATTAGGATTAGTAGCCAGAGTCAAGTAGGGTATGGGATAGTGTCAGGGATTCTGTATTTTGAATGGAAAATTGGAAATTGTATCAAATGTGTGTGCAAATATGTGCAACCCAAAACTTCCCACTCTGATCCAGAACAATGCCTTGACATTACCTTCGCTCCAAGTAAGACACAATTAGAGGAGAAGAGTTAGAAAATTTGTGAATACATGTCTGGAATGGAAAATGCTCAGGAGTTCACAAACTTCGAGATGGTAGAGGAGTTTCCAAAAGCAAGGGACATGGTAAACACAACACCAACATGGAGCTCTTCTGGCCTAAAGACTGTTTGAGAAACTGCATGTGAGATTGGGCACTTGAAATATAAGTTGTTGTCAGAAGTTTTAGCTTTCTTTCTAGTGAGACCATCAAAGATGGGTCTGCATCTATGTGACCTGGACGACATGTTTTCTTATTTTCCAATGAACATGGGGCAACAGTGCTGAATTCTCTCTTTGTAGGTAAACTGTGGCTACTGGGGGCTTAGTGTCTCCCCGTGTCGCTGTGAAGACATTTGGTCATCCTCCACTTTTCGTGGTGTTACTTGCTGCTGCACAGTGAGTTTGATATTTTCTTTACAAAATACAAGGAGTTCAACTGGGACACAGTGCTGCAGGGAGTTCTGTCACTTGTGGTGGGTTAGAGTCTGCAGGAGAATGCACCATCCAGGCTTCTATCACTCATTTCTTGCTACATTGCCCCCTTTTCCATTGCAACCCAATTCTGAACATTGCCCTGAAACCTCTCTATATAACAAGGTGCCTTTACATAAATGGGTCTGCTGGCTGCTGCAAGTCAATCACATGCTATTTGGAAGCCAATGGCAGATCCACATGGCCCCACCACAGATGTTTTGTCACACACCTGCCCACAACTGCTCAAGGCGCACTACTCAGAAGGTTCCAACTTACTGGCATCTATGTTCTATGCCATTTTCATGAAACCCAGTAAATCAAGGCCCAGTCTGGTACACTCATGATGAGCATCAGGAGATCTAACTGTTCTCCAGTGCCACCTGGTCATGGGAATTTAAAAAATTTCATGGTATTTATCTAGCCATTTTTCAAAGAGGAATTTGGAGCCACAGTGGGTTTCAATTCATTCATGAACCATTAAATGTTGTGGAAGCTCATTTCAATGAAAGATCTGGAGAACTCTCACAGGCAATGCTTCCCAAAGAGTGGCCTAAAGGTCACATGAGGCCAGGCCCATTGAGGTCTACAATGTGAGGTCCATGGGTGTTTTGACTCTCAAATATGCCTGCCAAGTCTTTCAGAATAAAATCCGGGTATATCCTGGCTGACATTCTCAGTGCTTTGTGGAAAGCCACCCTGGGCTTAGATCTCAGTTTCCAAGGGCAAGTCTAATGCGTGGCCTCCTAAAATCCCAACACAATTCATGTGAATACTTCTCTGAGGTCAGTTCCAGAACTCAGTCTCTAAGGTGAATCAAACCCGAGTTAAAGCCCAGGTGGACCCAGTCTTATCTTCCAACAGCCAAATAAATGACCACAATTAAATCCAAAACACTCCCACATTGCCCTCATCTTCTTCCATATAGACACTCATCATTACCTCTGGCTGGAGGTTTCCATGAGGGGTAAAGCACAAGACAGAGTCTGAAATAATCTCCCTTGCCATCATTTGCCTAAAGTCAGTGTGACCTGGACACCCTTCCTGTAAACAAGGAGTGATTTAATAGGCCTGCCACTAATACTGCTCTGCTTCTCCAATTTGAGGCCTACTGACTGTCATGTATAGATTCTTTATGTGATTTGGATTCATTAGAAAACCCAAGCACATATGGGGTTTCTGCAGGGCTTTGAAGAACTCGATTAATTCAAAGGATCCCCAAATTCACTTGTTGGAGGTCAGGAACCTAACAGAGAAAGGCAATAAACTTCATCTACAATGACTGATTTTTTAGACATTTTGGTTTTGGATGAACACATGGGATCTTTCTTAAGATCCATTAGGCGCTGAATATCTAAGACACAGCCTCACACACGGCCAAGAGGCTGATTCACACACATATCTCTCAAAGCATTTTAGCAAACAGCCACAGGTGATGCCCATTCATTTCCATTTGAAAACTGTTTTCTTCAGGATTCACAAAGGGGTGGCCTGAGGCAAAGACCTTCCTGACATTCAGGGCAACAGAGGAATAGGGAAGCAAAAGGCCCAAAGCCGGTTTTCTCCACTGAGACTTTCCTTGTCACACTGATATCTGAGTTTTCTGAGATGCTCCCTTTCCTTTCAGCTATAGAATACATGGCCATGTCACAGAGGTTGGAGGTGGTACATAACTTGGACAAAAAACCATGAGCCTACTCTGGAGAGTGGCCAGATTCAGAAAGAAAACAGGAACTTAGGAAGATAGTACGTGTTGCCCATTGATAAGGCAAGTCACAGTCCATTCATAAATTAGGCAGGATAAATGCTGGAATTCTTTCTACTAGACAGGACACATCCATAGATGAATTCTCTTTTCTAATGAATACAACCACGGACACAGAGAGTTACACAGACATAGAAACACTCACATTGTCAAAGGAATTACTAGACACAGTCCACTCCAAACCCAACAAACTGCCTTTCCTACTTATTCTCAGAACATGAGAAAAAACCACAAACTCACTCCCACACCCACAAAGACACCTCCTTCCCCCAAGTAATTCTGTGACTATCCTGAGTGTCGTCTGACTGGTAGGCCATACTATGTACCCCCAAATGGCCTGTCCTGTCTCAGATATGGTCTCCTTGGCCAAATCTGTGACGTTGTCAGGAGCCAGAAATGGGAAAGTACCTTTTTCTCAGGAAAGGCCCCTCTACAAAGCTCTCCTGGCATTTGGCCATCCTCACATCAGTAGGTTCCAGGAAACACTGATTCTGTCCTTGGTAAATCCAATCAAGTGACCTCAATGGGACTGGGACTGGGACTGGCTCTGGTTGCCTGGCTTCTGCACACAAGTTCAGAGAGTTTCATCACCAAGGAAGAGAGGTGAGATCACTTACTTCAGGTAGTGAATGAGGACACTGCCTTGGCAATCACTTTGTCCTAACAGTTGCTTCCAAGGGTCCCATGAGATAGAGGCTGCCCCTACTTCCTGTGACACTTTCACAAGTTAGAATGGTGAATCAACCATAGGCACCCAGGAACAGCTCTCCACACAGGCCTGGTTTGGTCCATTTTCTCTACATTGAGAACAGAGAGGCTCATTAAGATACAACCCTTCATCCTGACCAGGTTGTTTGCAATGGAAGATGAGTTTTGCTCTTTAAGGTCCTTCATAGCTGCCTATATCTTCTCCAGGGATCACATCTGCATGGACCTTTGAGTTTTTCAGCATATGGAATATCCCCTACATTCCTGTATTGTAAGACCAACACTGTCCCTGGTCTTTTGTTAAGTGAGATTGTGGGTACAGTGTATGTTTAGGGTTTAATAACATGTTTGATTTGGGTTAGGAATCATTCTGCTGGATGAATAATTGTATTGGGAACCTGTGATATTTATTAAAACATAGACATAAAATATAAGTATGAAAACAGAAATCTAGGTAAGATTTGAAGCTCAGAAGGGCATTGAGCTGTTGATTGTGATACTTAGCTTTGAATTATGTTCCGCATATATGTCTCAGATAAATCGATAATCAATGGCATAGGACCTTGTACCTTGGATGATTGAATGGAAAAGAGAACTTCCACTCAAACAGGGAAACTCAGTAAGATTAGGAAGATAGTCAGTAGCTTTCAGAAGAAGAGTGAGTACAGGATTTGGACCAAAAATTCTTTATCAATAGGGTTTCGCTTAGAGAGTGAAAGTAAATATCATCACATGTGAAGAGTCACTCACATGGTGAACTGGGGAAAATATTTAGGAAAACAGACATCAATAGAGACATTAGGAAATCAGGCAAAGTATAGAGTGAGTGATAGGATTAGACATTATTAACTGCATTTAGGTTGAATATATAATTTTAGGAAGAAACAAATACGTAGTCACCAATAGGATTGATATTTGAGACTATTAGGCAAACTGGACCTGGATGTTTTTAGGAATCCATTTTCAGTTTCCATTTAGGCTTTGGTACAATCATAAGTGTGAGTTTTGCTTTTTGTGTCCAGAATATTACTATGATACAATGTATATGTAGATAAGGTGACCTGAGTATTTCTTCCACCATTTCTGGGAGCAATATTTTGAAGATGTATAAATTAGTATTTGGGGTACAAACAGGTGTACTCTTTGTCTTTGAATATGGAGAATATGCATGTATAGACCATACTGTGAATAAATAATATAACTGGTTCCAACTTCAAATAATGGATTGAATTGAAATGTGAAAATATACAGGAAATCTTATATTGATATACAACCATTCATTCCAACCCGTTTTACATCTAATGGTAATATGAGGATTATGGTTTATCATGAAGAGTGTGTGAGTTTTGCTTAAAATTGATTATGGAAATTGAAAATATTTTTTTTGGAAAAAAGTCTCATAAAAAGACCAGTCAAGAAACCTGGAGAAATACATGTGTTCTGAAGCAGGAAGTGACTGAAAGTGAAACAAATGCGTATAAATTTGTGAAATTATAGATGAAATACATATCCTCTGATGTGCATTAACTGAAGGAATAGTAATGTACCAGTGTTGAGTAAAAATGAACGTCAAAATAAACATCATGTCCCATAGGAATCTTCTTGCATTGATGTTAAACTGAGTCAGTTAATGTAGAAATATTAGGATTTGAATGCACCATTCACTGAATTTAGTTTTCAGTCCTAAGAAACAAATATGTATTTCAGGTGGATGAATATTTCTGAGAATAATCTTGTGAAAATTTGATTATAATTCCACATACATGAACATGAATGAATTTTGGGACTGTACACAAGACACATCTATTTCATATTTTGAAATATATGGAGAGTGTGTATATATATATATATATATATATATATATATATATATATACAAGAGTGTGTATACACACACACACACACACACAAAACAGACATTAAAAAGTAGCAATATATATGCCAATTGAAATTCTTCATGAAATATATATCATCCACAGATCCAAAAATCTTCATTTTACTGAGCGTGGATTTATGTGTAATATTGTTTAACTAGGAAGCTCACCCATAGCTTAAATTTTCAGTTACAACATCGTTTAGGAGGAGTGATCTCTTCTCATAATTTGTATCTGCCAAGTCAGCAACCTCACAAAAATGTACGTGTGATACCAGGTAGGATTCTATATGTGCATATAAAAATACATGTGCTGAATATGCTACAGAGAAAGGGAGACAGGAATTCACATATTTGTCAACTTTAAAAACACATTGAGAGAGGGAGGGGCAGATCTGCCAATCGCTCCTTCAAGGTAGGCGGACCTGCGACCCACCGGCAGAACAGGACCAGTGGCCCGCCACTGTGGAAAACACATCGCCCTGGTTGGGTTAGGGGCAATGCCGCCGGGCCTGCAAGGTAGGCAGACCTGTGACCCACAGCAGGACAGGCCCAGCAATCTGCGGAGGGGCAGAGACGCCCTCTGCGCCTGCAAGGTAGGTGGACCTGCAACCACCGACAGACCAGGCCTATGGCCCGCCAGCATGGTATACACATCGTCCCGGTTGGGGGAGGGGCGGAGCAGCCACAGGCGCCTGCAAGGTAGACAGACCTGCAAGGGACAGACAAAACAGACCCAGTGGCCCGCGGATGGTCAAAGCTGCCGCCCACGCCTGCAAAGTAGCCCGACTTGCGACCCACTGGCAGAACAGGCCCAGTGCCTGCAGAGGGGCAGAGCTGCTGCTCACACCTTCAAGGTAGGCGGACCAGCTACCAACTTACAGAACAGGCCCAGCAGCCTGCTGGTGTGGTAGGCACATTGTCCCAATTGTAGGAGGGGCAGAGCCACCACCCGTGCCTGCGAGGGAGACTTTGAAACTATACAAGAGCAATATAAATATATAGGGGAAAAATTCAATAACACAACAGTTTCACCAAGCAGAAAGAAATATGAACAGTATGAAAAGACAAGGAAAGAAAGGACCATAAGCAATGCAGGTAAAGTCAACGTTAGAAGAGGTAATATCTGCAGCAGATGGAATGTCAGATAAAGAACTCAGGATATACATGCTTCAGATGATCTGGAGTCTCAAGGAAAACATTAGAGAGCAAAATCAGACAATGAAAGATCACCTTGATAATGAATTACATAAAAAAAAATCCAAGAAGCATAAGATCAACTATACAGGGAGATAAAGATTATAAAATCAAACAAACAGAAATCCTAGGAATGCAGGAATCAATAAACCAACTTAAAAACTCAATTGAGAATACTACCAGCAGAGTAGAACACTTAGAAGATAGAACATCAGACAATGAAGACAAATTATTTCAACTTGAAAAGAACACAGACAGCTCAGCAAGACTTTTAAGAAACCATGAGCAGAACATCCAAGAAATATGGGATAACATAAAAATACCAAACTTAAGAGTCACTGGGATACAGGAAGGTATAGAGGTCCAAACAAAAGGAATGAGCAATATATTCAATGAAATATAGGAGAAAACTTCCCAGACTTGTAGAATGAGACAGAATCGCAAATCCTAGAAGCTTACAGGATGCCAAATGTGCAAAATCATAAGAGATCCACACCTAGACATATTATAATGAAGATGCCCAACATACAGAAAAAGGAGAGAATTTTAAAAGCTACAAGATAAAGGAAGCAGATTACATTTAGTGGTAAACCATTCAGGATAACAGCTGATCTTTCAACACAGATTCTGAAAGCTAGAAGATCCTGCAATAACATTTTTCAAACACTGAAAGAAAATGGGTTCCATCCAAGAATTGTGTATCCAGCGAAATTAAGCTTCAGGATAGAAGATGAAATTAAAACTTTCCACGATAAACAAAAGTTGAAAGAATTTGCAGCTAGAAAACGATTTCTTAAAAACATCCTTGGCAAAACATCACAGGAAGGGGAAATGGAAAATAACAATGAAAACCAACAGTGGGAGGTAGAGGAGTAAAGGGGGGAAAATAATCAAGGAGGAAAACAAACCATGTTTAGTAACATAAATATACAAATATGGCTGGAAGAACAACCCATATCTCAATAATAACCCTAAATGTTAATGGCTTAAACTCACCAATTAAGAGACACAGGCTAGTAGAATGGATCATAAAACAAGACCCAACAATATGCTGCCTACTGGAGACGCATTTGTTAGGAAAAGATATACATAGACTGAAGGTGAAAAGTTGGGAAAAATCATATCACTCATATGGACTTCGGAAACAAGCAGAAGTGTCCATACTCATATCAAATAAAATAGATTTCAAGCCAAAGTTAATCAAATGGGATAAAGAGGGACACTACATACTGCTCAAGGGAACCATACACCAACAAGACATAACAATCATAAATATATATGCCCCAAACATTGGTGCAGCTATGTTCATCAAACAAATTCTTCTCAAGTTCAAGATTCTAATAAACCAATATACAATACTCATGGGAGACTCAAACACACCTCTCTCACTAATGGACTGATCTTCCAAACAAAAGTTGAATAATGAAACTATAGAACCCAATAACACAATTAATAACCCAGACTTATGATATATATATAGAATATACCACACAACATCAAGCAGTTACACTTTTTTCTCAGCAGCACATGGATACTTCTCAAAAAATAAATGATATATTATGTCACAGAGCTACTCTTAGACAATATAAAGGAGTAGATATAATACCAGGCATCTTATCTGATCATAAGGAAATGAAACTGAAAATCAACAATGAAAGAAAGAAGGAAAAATCATGTATCACATGGAGAATGAAAAATAGGTTACTGAATGATCAATGGGTTATAGAAGACACCAAGGAGGAAATTAAAAAATTCTTAGAGATAAATGAAAACACAGACATTACATATCAGAATCTATGGGACACATTGAAAGCAGTTCTAAGAACAAAATTCATTGCTTGGATTTCATTCCTTAAAAAACGGAAAAAAAAAAAAGACAAATAAATGATCTCATACTTCATCTCAGAATCCAAGAAAAAGAAGAGCAAAACAACAGCAAAAAAAGTAGAAGCCAAGAAATAATTAAAATCAGAGCTGAAATTAATGAAATCGAAACAAATAAACAATTGAAAAAATTGACAAAACTAAAAGATGGTTCTTTGAAAAAATAAATAAAATCGACCGACCCTTAGCCAAGCTAACAAAGAAAAGAAGAGGGAGAATTCAGTATCACAACAGATAGTTCAGAAATACAGAAGATAATCCGAAATTATTTTGAATTCTTATTCTTCAATAAAATAGAAGATAGTGAAGACATCGATAAATTTCTCAAGTCATATAATCTGCCCAGATTGAGTCAGGAGGATATAGGCAACCTAAACAGACCCATAACAATTGAGGAAATAGAATAAACCATCAAAAGACTACCAACTATGAAAAGCCCAGGACCGGATGGGTATACAGCAGAGTTTTACAAAACCTTTAAAGAGGAACTAATACCAATACTTTTCAAGCTATTTCAGGAAAAATGCAAAAATCCTCAATAAAATTGTGGCGAATCGGATACAAAAACATATTAAAAAAATTGTGCACCATGATCAAGTAGAATTCATCCCTGGGATGCAAGGCTGGTTCAATATACAGAAATCAATAAATGTTATTCATCACATCAATAGACTTAAAAATAAGAACCATTTGATCATCTCGATAGATGCAGAAAAAGCATTCGACAATGTACAGCATCGCTTTATGTTCAAAACTCTGGAAAAACTAGGGATAACAGGAACATACCTCAATAATGTAAAAGCAATCTATGCTAAGCCTCAGGCTAGCATCATTCTGAATGGAGAAAAATTGAAGGCATTCCCTCTAAAATCTGGAAGAAGATAGGGATGCCCTCTCTCACTACTTCTGTTCAACATAGTTCTCGAAACACTGGCCAGAGCAATTAGAGAGATTAAAGAAATCAAAGGCATAAAAATAGGAAAAGAAGAACGTAAATTATCACTATTTGAAGATGACATGATTCTATACTTAGCAGACCCAAAAAGGTATACAAAGAAACTATTAGAGCTAATAAATGAATTCACCAAAGTGGCAGGATATAAAATCAAAACGCATAAATCAAAGGCATTCCTGTATATCAGCAACAAATCCTCTGAAATAGAAATGAGGACAACCATTCCATTCAAAATATCCACACACACACACACACAAAAAAAATACTTGGGAATCAACCTAACAAAAGAGGTGAAAGACTTATAAAATGAAAACTACAGAACCCTAAAGAGAGAAATAGAAGAAGATCTTAGAAGATGGAAAAATATACTGTGTTCATGGATAGGCAGAACTAACATCATCAAAATGGCAATATAACCAAAATTCTCTATATGTTAAATGCAATGTCAATCGGGTCTAAAAGCATGCAATGGAGGAAGGATAGCATCTTCAACAAATGGTTCTGGGAAAACTGGAAATTCATATGCAACAAAATGAAACTGAATCCATTTCTCTCGTCATGCACAAAAGTTAACTCAAAATGGATCAAGGAGCTTGATATCAAATCAGAGACACTGCACCTGATACAAGAAAAAGTTGGCTATGATCTACATACTGTGGGGTTGGGCTCCTAATTCCTCAATAGGACATCCATAGCACAAGAGTTAATAACAAGAGTTAATAACTAGAATCAACACATGGGACTTACTCAAAGCAAAAAGTTTTTTCTCAACAAAAGAAACAATAAGAGAGGTAAATAGGGAGCCTAAATTCTGGGAACAAATCTTTTCTCCTCACACTTCAGATAGAGCCCTAATATCCAGAGTATACAAAGAACTCAAAAAATTAAACAATAAGAAAACGAATAACCCAATCAACAAATGGTCCAAGGACCTGAACAGACACTTCTCAGATGAGGACATACAATCAATCAATAAGTACATGAAAAAATGCTCACCATCTCTTGCAGTCAGAAAAATGGAAAACAAACCCACCCTAAGATACCATCTCACTCCAGTATGATTGGCAGCCATTATGAAGTCAAACAACAAGTGCTGGCGACGATGTGGGGAAAAGGGTACACCTGTACATTGCTGGTGGGACTGCAAATTGGTGCAGCCAATTTGAAAGAAGTATGGAGATTTCTTGGAAGCTAGGAATGGAACCACCATTTGACCCAGCTATTCCCCTTCTCAGTGTATTCCCTAAGACCTAAAAAGTGCATGCTGCATTGACACTGCTACACTGATGTTCATAGCAGCACAATTCAAAATAGCAAGAGTGTGGAACCAACCTAGATGCCCTTCAATAGACGAAGGAAAAAAAAAAATGTGGCATTTATACACAATGGAGTAATACTCTGCATTAAAAAATGTCAAAATCATAGAATTTGCCGGGAAATAGATGGCATTAGAACAGATTATGCTAAGTGAAGCTAGCCAATCCCTAAAAAAAAAAAAACAAATGCCAATAGTTTTATTTGATATAAGGAGAGTAACTAAGAACAGAGTTGGGAGGAAGAGCATGAGAAGAAAATTAACATTAAACGGGGGTGAGAGGTGGAAGAGAAAAGGAAAGAGAAGGAAAATTGCATGGAAATGGAAGGAGACCCTCATGGTTATACAAAATTACATACAAGAGGAAGTGAGGGGAAAGGGGGGAAAAAACCAAGGGGGAGAAATGAATTACAGTAGATGGAGTAGAGAGAGAAGATGGGAGGGGAGGGGATGGGGGATAGTAGAGGATAGGAAAGACAGCAGACTACAACAGACACTACTATTGCAATACGTACAACAGTGGATGTGTAACAGATGTGATGCTGAAACCTGTATACGGGGTAAAAATGGGAGTTCATAACCCACTTGAATCAAAGTATGAAATATGATATGTCAAGCAAAAGGTAAAGTTTTGAACAACCAACAATAAAAATTAAAGGAAAAAAACACATAGAGAACTATTTCAATGAAAAATGGACTAGATATATAACACCTACCCTTTATCATGCAAAAGGCAATTCCAACTATACACCATGCTTCCTCTGAACGGCTTGTATTTCTATTCTGTTTGTGTTATTATTCTCCATCATAGTAGGATTAGTAGTCAGAGTCTAGTAGGGTATGGGTTAGTGTCAGGGATTCAGTATTTTGAATGGAAAAAAGGAAAATGAATCCAATGTGCATGCAAATATGGGCTACACAATAAATTTCCCACTCTCATCCAGAACAATGGCTTCACATTACCTTCGCCCCAAATAAGACGCAATTAGAGGAGAAGAGTTGGAAAATCTGTGAATATATATCTGGAATGGAAAATTCAAAGGAGTTCACAACCTTGGATGTGGTAGAGGAGTTTCCAAATGTAAGGGACAAGGTAAACACTCCACATACTTGTAGCTCTTCTCGCCTAAAGACTTCTTGAGAAACTGCCTCTGAGGTTGGGAACTCAAAATATATGTTGTTGTCAGGAGCTTTAGCTTTCTTTTTAGTGAGACCATCAGAGCTGGGTCTACATCTATGTGACCTGGAGGACGTGGTTTCTTATTTTCCAATGAACACTAGGCTACAGTACTGAATTCTCTCTTTGTAAGTAAACTGTGACCACTGGGGTCTAAGAGTCTCCCAGTGTGGACTGTGAAGGCATTTGGTCATTCTCCACTTTTCGTGGTGTTTCTTGCTGCTACACTGGGAGATTGGTATTTTCTACATGAAATACAAGGAGTTGAACTGGGACACAGTGCTGAAGGGAGTTCTGTCATGTGTAGTGGGTCATGGTCTGCAGGAGAATGCACCAACCAGGCTTCTAGCCCACATAGATTGTCCCCTTGTCCATAGCAACTTGATTATGAACATTGCCCTAAAAATTCTCCATATACCAATATGCCTTTACATATAAGGGTTTCCTGGCTGCACCACGTCAGTCACATGCCATTTGGAAGCAATGGCAGATCCACATGGCCCCACCACGGATGTTTTATCACAAACCTGCACACCAAAGCTTGCGCCTACAATTGAGGAGTATCCAACTTACTGGCATCTCTGTTCTACACCATTTTAATGAAACTCAGTCAATAAAGGCACTCATGATCAGCAATAGGGCATACAAAGGTTCTCCAGTGCCACCTGGTCATAGGAATTTCAAAAATTTTATGGTATTTATCTAGCCATTTTTTAAGGTGGAAGTTGGAGGCACTGTGGGTTTCAATTCATTTAGGAACCATTAAATTGTGAGGAAGCTCATTTCAATGAAATCTCTGGAGGACACTCAAAGGCAAGTCTTCCCAAAGAGTCGCCAAAAGGTCACATGAAGCCAGGCCCATTGAGGTCTACAGTGTGAGGTCTATGTGTGTTTTGACTATGGCTGCCAAGTCTTTCAGAATAAAATCTTGTGATATCCTGGGTGAGATTCCCAGTGCTCTGTGGAAAGCCAGCCTGGGCCTAGGTCTCAGTTTCCAAGAGCGAGTCTCATGTGTGGCCTCCTAAAAACTCAACACAATTCATGCCAATACTTCTCTGAGTTCAGTTCCATAACTCAGTCTCTAAGGGGAATCACACCAGATTTCAAGTCCTGGTTGACCTACTCATCTCTTCCAACCCCAACACAAATGACCAAAATTAAACCAAAACATTCCCACATGACCCTCATCTTATTGCATATAGACACTCATCTTAACCTCTGGCTGGAAGTTTCCATGAAGGACACAACCCAAGACAGTGTCCAAAATAGGCTTCCTTGCCCCTTATTTTCCTAATGTCAGGGTGGCCTGGACACCCTTCCTGTAACCCAGGAGTGATCAAATAGGCCTGCTGTAATACTGCTCTGCTTCTCCAATTTGAGGCCTACTGACATTGGGGTTTAGAATCTTTATGTGAATTGGAGTCATAAGAATACACAAACACCACTGGGCTAGCATGTGCAGGGCTTTGAAGAAATCATTTGACCCAAAGGATCCCTATTCTCACTTGATGGAGTTCAGGAACCTTACAGTGGAAGGCAAGAGACTTTATCCTCAATGACTCCTCTTTTGGGCATTTTGGTTTTGGATTCACACATGGCATCTTTCTTTATATCAATCAGGTGCTAAGAATCTAAGCCACAGCCTCACACAGGGCCAAGAGGCTGATTCAGACACACCCCTTTCTAAAGCAATTAGGCAAAGAGCCACAGGTGAGGCCCATTCATTTCCATTTGAAAAGTGTTTTGTTCCGGCTTCACGAAGGTGTGGCCTGAGGCAAAGAAATTCCTGACATACAGGGGAATAGAACAAAAGGTAAGCAAAAGGCCCAAAGCACGGTTTTTCCACTGAGACTTTACTGGTCACACTGATATCTGAGTTTACTTAGTTGCTCGCCATTCCCTTCAGCTATCCAGTACATGGCCATGTCACAGAGCTTGAAGGTGGTACTTCTCTTGGACACAAAACCATGAGCCTATTCTGGAGAGTGGCCAGAATTCAAAAATAAAACCAGAACTTAGGAAAATAGCAGGTGTTGCCCATCGATAAGGGAAGCCGCAGTGCATTCATATATTCGGCTGGATGAATGCTGGGAAGCTTTCTACCAGACAGGACACATCCATTCATGCATTCTCTTTTCTAATGTCTACAACCACGGACACAATGAGATACACAGACATAGAAACACTTGCTTTATCAAATCACTTATTAGAAACAGTTCACTCCAAACCAAACAAACCGCCATTCCTACCTATTCTGAGAACATGAGACAAAAGCACAAAAACACACCGACACCCACAAAGCACCTTCTTCCCCCAAGTAGGTCTCTGACTATGCGGAGTGTCCTCTGACTATTGGGCCAAACTATGTTCCCCCGAAATTGCCTGTCCTGTTTCAGATCTGGTTTCCTTGGCCAACTCTGTAAAGTTGTCAGGAGGCAGCGGTGATCCACTACCTGCTTTCTCAGGAAAGGCCACTCTTCAGAGCTTTCCTGGCTTTTGGCAATCCTCATATCAGTAGGTACCAACAAAGACTGATTCTGTCCTTGGTAAATCCAAAGAAGTGAGACCACTGCTACTGGGACTGGAATGGGATTTAGGTGCCTGGATTCCTTGATCCCAAATTCAGAGAGTTCTATCACCAAGGATGTGAGGTGAGGTCTGAGGTCACTTCCTTCAGGAACTGAATGAGCTCACACCATTTGCAACCACTTTGTCCTAACAGTTGCTTCCAAAGGTCCCCTGAAATGAAGGCTGCCCCTACTTCCTGTTACAGTTTCACAAGTTTGAATGGTATATTAACCATAGGCAACCGGGAACAGCTCTCCACAAAGCCTGGTTTGGTTCTTCTTCTCTACATTAAGAAGAGAGAGGCTGATTCAGACATATCCCTTCATCCTGACCAGGTTGTTTGCAAGAGAAGATGACTTTTGCTCACTCAGTTCTTTCATAGCTGCCTACAACTTCTCCAGGGATCATTTTTGCATGTACCTTTGAGTTTCTTAGCAATAGGAAGTTCCCCTACATTCCTGTATTGTAAGACCTACTCTGTCCCTGCTCTTCTGTAAAGTTATATTGAGGGAACAGTGTATGGTTAGGGTTAATAACAGGTTCAATTTGCATTAGGAATCATTCTGCTGGATGAATAATGGTATTGGAAACCTGCGATATTTACAAGAATATATAGGTGAAACATAAGTATGAAAACAGAAATCTATTTAAGATTTGAAGCCCAGAAGAGCATTGGGACCTTGATTGTGATACTGAGCTTTGATTTATTTTCTGCACAGATGTCTCAGATACATCAATATACAATGGCAAAGTTACGTGTATTTTGGATGATTGATTGTCAAAGAGAACTTCCAGTCAAAAAGGGATAATCAGTAGGATTAGGAAGATAGTCGGTAGGTTTAGAAAGGAGAGTGAGCATAGGATTTGGACCAAAAGTTCTTTAGCTATAGGGTTTTGGGTATAGAGTGAATGTAAATGTCACCACATGTGAAGAGTCAGTCACAATGATGAACTGGGGAAAATATGTAGGAAAGCAGATATCAATAGAGACATTAGGAAATCTGGCAAATGTAGTCGGTAGTGAAATGTTAATATAATAGGTACTTATCACTTCCTGTTTTCTGTATGCTTAATAAAACACTGTTGAAATCTTGAGAACTGTTTGCTAATCTTGTTCCCAGAATGTTCTGTCCTCAACTGCCAAACTGCAGAAAGTACTTCCTCACCCAGTTGCCCAAAAAACAGCTCACTCGCCCGGACACATCAATAAACATCCTGCCCTGCCCTCTCAAAGGAAAGTATATAAGCTCTGCTTAAGCTGTTCTCAGGGCTCTCTGCTCTATTCAAGTGAACTCTGAGCCCCAGCATGCTGGACCCATAATAAACCCTTTGCTTTTGCATGAGACAGTCTCTTGGTGGTTTCTTCCCCGGACGCTCGCCCGACCTTTACATATGGAGGTTCCACCGAGATCCAGCAGCGGCAGATGAGAGACCCCAACGGGCTCCTCTCGGGGTATGTAAGGCGCCTCTTTCTGGTTTCAGGTTTCAGGTTAGGGCTTGGCAAAATGGCTGTTGATGAAGAGTGTGAGCTCTCTCCGACGATGGCTGACAGACATGTCATAGAGCCACAGGCCACGTCACTGGGGGACTCCCCAGAGAACTCGGGAAATCGAGGAACAATAGTCTCCTCGACTCAGTGATATTTTGTTTCAGATTTGGCATATCCAGCCCATCAGGTTTTGCCGGCTACTCAGTCCTGGTCTCAGTGTTGGACGTCCATTGCCTGTCTTTATTGTATTGTCTTGTCTGTGTCGTGTGTCGTTGCTTTTACTGATTGTTTGTCTTTCATAATGGGATAGAGCACTTCAATGCCTCTTTCCCTGACCCTTGATCATTGCACCAAAGTCCACTTAAGGGCTCAGAATCTTTCTTTTTCAGTAAAATGCTGGACCTGGCAGACTCTCTGTGCCTCAGAATGGCCCACCTTTGGATTCAGATAGCCCCTAGAAGGATCTTTCTACTTCCCACTAATTTAAAAAGTCAGAGATATTGACTTTTAGCCAGCGCCACATAGACATCAGGATCAAGAGACATATATCTTAACTTTTCAGGACATCTGCAATTCTCCTCCTCCATGTGTGAAGCTTTTCCTTGCCCCTGCCCCCACTCCTGCTCCTTCCCTCATGCTCTCTCAAACCTTCTGCTCCTCCTCCTCCTTCAACCTCTGTTCTCCCTGAGTCACAAGATTTGACTCTACTGGACTCTCGTCCTACTACTTATTCCCTGCCCTCGTCCCCCAACCCCCAACACCCTCTAAGTAATTCCCCTGCTGCTGACTCAGCCTGTCCGCCATTGGAGGAAGCTAAGCGAGCCCAGCGCACTCCAAATAACTCCCCTGCAGCAAACACACCCCCTCCTCCCCTGGAGGATGCTGGCCCGGCTAAAGGAATTTGCCGGCGTTGAATGATTGAAATCCCTGGAACTCCCGTGATGCTCCCTCTCCATTTCTAAGGAACAATGATTGATGACAACCATGGGGGAAAAATGCAAGCCTACCAGTTTTTACCTTTCTCCTCTTAAGACCTAAATAACTGGAAAAATAACAATCCCCCTTTTACCGAGGACCCCACCTGGGTCTCAGGTGTGGTTGAATCATTGATGTTTTCACACCAGCCTACTTGGGATGACTGCCAACAACTCCTAGGGACTCTCTTCATGACACAGGAACAAAAGAGAATCTTCCTGGATTCTAGAAAAAAATATTCTCGGACCAGATGGGTGACCGACAAAACTTCCCAACATATGCAAAGCCGCCTTTCCCTTGCACAGACCCAACTGGGACCCCAAAACCTGTGAAGGTAATGAGCATCCTTCCTCTTATTGCCGGGCTCTAATAGTGGGTATCTTAGTGGCCGCTAGGCGATCAACTATTTTGGCCAAGGTAAGAGAGATTATTCAAGGGACTGATGAATGTCCCTCCATGTTCCTACAGGGAATTATGGAGGCATATAAGAGATTTACTCCTTTCGATCCTCAGGCAGAGAATCAAAAGGCATCTGTCATGGTGGCCTTTATTGGGCAAGCTGTTCTGGATATTAAAAGACAGTTACAATGCTTAGATGGATTACAAGATATGACTTTGAGAGGTTTAGTCAGAGAAGCCAAGAAGGTATACTAAGAGAGAAACTGAGGAAGAGTATGGAGCAAAGGGAGGATAAAAGAAACAAAAGACAGACTAAGGCATTGACTAAGGTCCTGGTCACAACAACAAATAGACCAGAAATTAAGAAACATGGAGACAGGAAGGGACACCGGGGACCACACTAGAGGCCACCCCTGGCCTCAATTCAATGTGCCTACTCTAAAAAAAAGGACACTGGGCTAAAGAGTGCCCTAGAAAGAGACAGCCAGGCCAGCTGGACATTCTGACTCTGTAGGATTACTAAGAAAGTCGGGGCTCAGATCCTCTCCTCGAGCTCAGGTTAACTTTTGAAGTGGAGGGGACCCCAGTATACATTGAAGTGGATACAGGGGCAATATATTCTGCCTTTAAGGCCCCATTGGAACCTCTATCAAATAAAAGGTCTCTAATTCAAGGGGCTAATGGCAGTAAATATCAGGCTTGGACAACTAAGAGGACCATGGACCAGGGGAAAGGAAAAATCCATCACTCCTTCCTAGTAATCCCAGAATGCACGGCCCCATTGATTGGCAGAGATCTGCTCACAAAGCTCTGGGCCAAAATAACTTTTAACCCTGAAGGCCCCCAAGTGGAATTTCTAAATCCTTCAGTAAAAACTCCTATAATCACGGCTCTAACTATGTCAGTAGAAAATGTACATCAAATCACTCACCTTGGTTCAAAGAAACTGCATTCATTTTTGAAGGATCAAAAACAGAGTTTTCCACTAACCGACTCACAGTGAAAGGAAACAACTGAATGGATAACAAAAGCCTGTTGGGTCCATCAATTGGTTAATTCTTACCCTTCCAAGCTTCCTGCAGGAAAGCACCTACGAGGAACCAGACCAGGACAATTCTGGGAAGTGGACTTTACTGAAATTAAGCCAGCAAGGAATGGACTTAAATATCTCCTAGTCTTTGTAGATACATTTTCAGGATGGATTGAAGCTTTCCCCCCCAAAAAAAAAGAAAAGAAAAAAAATGAAACAGCACAAATGGTGGTCAAGAAGATCCTGGAAGATATTTTTCCAAGGTATGGCCTGCCTAAAGTAATAGGGTCTGATAATGGACCGGCGTTCATGGCCCAGGTAACTCAGAGGTTAGCAAGGACCCTGGGGATTAATTGGAAATTACATTGTGTTTACAGACCCCCGAGTTCAGGACAGGTAGAAAGAATGAATAGAACCATTAAAGAGACCATAACGAAATTAAGCTTAGAGACCGGCATAAAAGATTGGACTATGCTCCTGCTTTATGTACTGTTTCATGCAAGACATACTCAATCTATTTCTTTGTGTAACCTCACACCCTGTGAAATTCTCTATGGTGTCCCTCCTCCAGTAAGGATCCTACCCCAACTCTAAGACCTAACGTTTCCTTCCACACCCCCTTGCTTAACAGACTTAAAGCTCTTGAAAGGACTGAGAGATACCTGTGAAAACAGATGGCCACTGCCTACCAACCTGGGGATGAGGGGACTCTACAGCGATATCAAATAGAGACTTCATCTATGTAAGACGACATCTGGTGTCATCCCTGGAACTCCACTGAAAAGGACCATACCAGGTGTTACTTATAACACCTACAGGGTAAAGGTAGTCAAAATCACTTCCTGGATCCCTACCTCTCATCTCAAGCCTGTGCCCTGTCCAGACTCTGGCTGGAAACTGGAAAAGACTGGAAACCCTTTCAAATTGTGGATTCGCTGTGTGGATAAGGCTATAGACTCTCCCCTTGACCACCAGTAGTCCTAACCCTCATAAGCCTGTTCAGCAGCGATGTCTGATCACAAATCCTACTGGAAAGGAAGTATGGTCTATCTTGCATACAGCCCGCTTAGGGACCTGGTGGCCATCTCTCCAGCCAGGCAATTGTCAGCTGCGTATAGGTCTTCCCTATTGGGATATCCCTAATGAAGAGGATCCCACTAAAATTCCATTAAATTCCTTCCATACCATCGATAATGGAAACAAACATTATTGATGTAGGGACACGCGAGCCAGATGCTGGTTGGCTAGCCTAGATTACTATGTTTGCCCAGTGTACTATCAAAGCCACAAACAGTCAAGGCTGTGTGCTGGAAACGCCGACATCTTCTGTAAGTCATGGGGATGTGAGCATACAGGGACTGCCACATGGAACCCAAACTCCTCATCAAATTCTGTACACAGCATTGGCCATATTACCAATTAGACAACCAAAACTGATGGACCCCTGAGGGGTCTCTAGATCTTCAAATTCTGTGTGACCTTTTTAACTTCTGCAAATGCTCAAAAGGGTGAAATGAGATTCCTCTATGTGGAGGCCTTTTCTCTCCTGTGCTCACATCGTGAACTATGCTTCTCCAATACATGCTCACCCTCAGCCTTCTGCTCTAGACTCTCTGTTGTCACTCCCACATCATCAACTTGATTTCTCCCCTCCAATTACTATATTAAAAACCCAAACCTCCACCGTTTCTCAGACCATTGCCCCCTTGCTGAGGTAGCAGGTACTGAGGTAACCCTCCACTCACTCACTCCTCTCTTCTCCTGTCAGTGCCCACACTAGGTCCCACCAGGTCCTCTTACCAGCTAACCCAAAGCTCAAACCAGCTGAGAAGAGCCCTCAGACCCCTATCCAAGATGTAATGAAAATGGCCTTTAAAGTTGCTTTGTCATCACTGAAAACAGGTTACTAAGAATTTAAAGTCCCTTACAGGCTTTTTGGGATACTCACTCCCATCTCCCCCTCTGTTCTACCCGTTCTACTACTCATGTTTTTGGTGCTAGGAAGATCTCAAAACCCTTTTCCATTATTCTTTTACATCTCTCCTTCCTCATTCTCAGATCCAAAGAGCTGCGCTCAGCCCTGCATTCCCCGTCTTCCCCCTCTGTACCAGGCCCACAGGAAAGTCTTAACTGACCTTATCCAGAAGTTTTCACCATGGCTAACTTTAGGACTTTCAGCAAAAGAGTCCCTATAAAAGAGTTCAGTGTAGATAAACTTCCTCTTTTTGTGTTGCCCTGGTCTACCTGGCAACTGGCTGAAAAAAATCAGCACTCCTGAGCTAGACACACCCTTACTAGTTTTTCACAACATATGTGATCAAGGCCTCTGGCCTTGAGATGGGGCTTCATAGAGATGGCTACATTTGTAAGATGGATAAGTTGCAAACTGGGCTCCGTGGAAACAGCTGGCAGAGGGAAAAAAGGGGGAAAAAAAGCTCTCCCCCACCCAGGTGTCCTTGAAAATTTAACTTGCCCAGAACTGAGGAAAAATCAGAAACAAAAACTGCTCTTTGTGAACTTCTGCAGACTGTGAACTTCAGAGCCCCTTCCCTTACATGTTGGGTACAAAATTCTGAAACTACCTAAACTTGGGTTTCAGGGGATTAATTGATTACAACAGAAGCAATGCCCTCTGAATCTGGTTGCAACCAAATATGACTGTTTCCTTGTCTTTGGTGCTATCTTACGTGCCTTGCCTTTTGCGTCCCTACAACAATATAATTCTATATACTTAAACGTTGTTTATGTTTTTATGAAATGGTCAACAGAAGTGATTAATTGTGTAATGGTGCAGATGTTTCCCAGAGTGCTCTATTATGACGCAGGTTCATTTGAAGATCAAATAGAGGGGCATACAACCCAGTTCAGGTGGGAACATATATCTCTCACCTTAGCCATTCTATTATGAATAGGAGTTGCTGCCCGGGTTCGCACAGGAACCACTGCCCTGGTCCATGGGACACAACAAATGACCCAATTAGAAGCAGCAATAGATCAAAACTTAAAGATATTAGAAAATTCCATCACAGCTTTGCAGGAATCTTTTACCTCTCTCTTTGAAGTTTGCTGGGAGCCATCAGCCAAGTAGGTATGACAAATTCCTTGCCAGCTTACTCCCATGCTATCTAGTGGAAGGACTTCTGAAAGGTGACCTTGCTCAAGGAACAGGGCAGGATCCGTGTTTAGGGTGTTTCCCCTTTAGAATAGGGCGGTTTAGCATAATAGGAGATTAGGGTGTTCCCCCTTTAGAATAGGGCATATCCTGCTGCTGAGTTCCTCTTGAGTGCTTAGGGTCAGACAGTATATTTCGGGAGACAGAAGCCCATGTGGAGTGGATTTGGGAGAGAGTGGATTTGGGCAGAGAACGTGGATTCCCCCAGAGCATGTTTGTAGACGGCCGGTGTGAGTTCGGGAATAAAGAATTGCTGTTTGAATCTACAAGCTGTGTGGAGACTCGTGATTTGTGCCCAGCCAAAGACTGCGGCAGAAGTTGTTTTACAGAAAAGTCGAGGGTTGGACCTCCATTTCATGAGAGAAGGGAGCCTTTGTGCTGCATTGAGGAAAGAATTTTTTTTTTTTTTTTTTTTTTTATGTCGACCATACTGGAGTTGTAACAAACTCTATGAGTAAATTAAAAAGATGCCTTGAAGAGCATCAAAGAGAGATAGAGACCCAAAATTGGTGGTTTGAGTCTTGGTTTACACAGTCCCCCTGGTTAACTACATTTTAATCAACCCTGGCCGGTCCAATAATAATCCTCATTTTATTGCTTACTATAAAACCCTGTTTCTCAACCATGTAATTTCTTTTCTCCAAGCTCAAATTGGACAAGTTAAACTTATGTTAATACCCCACTAGCATACATAAAATGTGACACCCCCCAACAATCACTTTTATGATTAAAAGTAGCCAGAAGAAGAAGTGGGGAATGAAATGTTAATAAAATATGTACTTGTCACTTCCTGTTTTTCTGTACGCTTAACAAAACACTGTTGAAATGTTGAGAAATGTTTCCTAATCTTGTTCCCAGAATGTGCTGTCCCCAACTGCCAAACTGCAGAATGTACTCCCTCACGCGTTTACACACAAACCGCTTACTCGCCCTGACCCATCAATAAACTTCCCTCCCTGCCCTCTCCAAGAAAATTATATAAGCTCTGCTTAAGATGTTCTCAGGGCTCTCTGCTCTATTCAAGTGAGCTCTGAGCCCCAGCATGCTGGACCCCAAATAAACCCTTTCTGTTGCATGAGATAGTCTCTTGGTGGTCTCATCCTCTGACACTCGCCCTACATTTACTTGGATGATTGAATGTAGATGAGAACATCCATTCAAAAGTGATAGTCGGTAAAATTAGGAAGATAGTCAGTAGGTTTAGGAAGAAGAGTTAGTATAAAATTTGGAACAAAAGTTCTTTAGCAATAGGGTTTCGGTTACAGAGTGAATGTAAATGTCAACACAAGTGAAGAGTCAGTCACAATGATGAATTGGAGAAAATATGTTGGAAAGCAGATATCAATACAGACATTACAAAATCAGGCAAAGTATAAAGTCAGTGATAGGATTAGACATTTTCAACAGGGTTGAGTTTGAATATATAATCTTAGGAAGAAACGAATATGTAGTCATCAATAGGATTGATATTTGAAAGCATTAGGCAAATTGGAAATTGATGATTTTAGTAATCCATGTTCACTTTCCATTTAGGCTTTGGTACAAATATAAGTTTGACCTTTGAATTGTGTGTCCAGAATATTACTGTGATAAAATGTATATATAGATCGGGTGACATAAGAATTTCTTCCACCATTTTTGGGAGCAATATTTTGAAGACTTATAAATTAGTATTTGGGGTACAAACAGGTGTACCCTGTGTCTATGAATATAGAGATAATGCATGAATAGACCAACTGTGAATAAGTAATATAACTGGTTCCACTTTAAATGGTGGATTGAATTGATATCTGAAAATATGAAAAATCTTATATTGATATACAATCATTCATTCCAACAAGTTATACATCAATGTTAATATTAGGGTTATGGTTTATCATGAAGGGTGTGTGAGTTTTGCTTCAATGTGATTATGAAAATCGAAAATAATGTGTTTGGAAAAAAGAATCTTGAGAAGACCAGTTAAGAAATATGGAAGAATACATGTGTTCTAAAGTAGGAAGTGATTGAAAGTGAAAAAATGCCTATAATTTTGTCATCTTTTTGATGAAATATATATCCTATGATGTGCATAAACTGAAGAAATAGTAATGTACCAGTGTTGAATTAAAATGAACATCAAAATACACATCATGTTCCATATGAATCTTCTTGCATTGAGGTTAAACTGGGTCAGTTACTCTAGATATATTAGCATTTGTATGCAACATTCACTGAAGTTAGTTTTCAGTACAAAAAACAAAAAAGTATTTCAGGTGGATGAATATTTCTGAGAATAATATTTAGAAAAGATCATCATAAATCCACATACATGAATATGAATGAATTAAGGGAGTGTATATTAAGATACAAATATTTCATATTTTGAAAAATCTGGAGAATGTGTATATGTATATATATACACATATATATATACATACACACAAACACATTAAAAACTCGCAATATATATGCTATTCGAAATTCATCATGAAATATATATCATTCACAGATCTAAAATATTCATTTTACTGAACATGGATTTATGTATAATGTTGTAAAACTAGGAAGCTCATCCATTGGTTATATTTTCAGTTCCAACGGTGTTTAGGAGGAGTGATCTTCTCTCACAATTTGTATCTGCCAAGTCGTTCACCTCACAAGAATGTAGGTGTGGTACCAGGTAGGATTCTATATGTGTTTATTGCTGTTGCATTGGGAGTTTAGAAATTGCTTCATGGAATCCAAGGAGTTCTACTGGGACACAGTGCTGGAGCGAGTTCTGTCAGGCGTGGTGGGTCAGGGTATGCAGGAGAATGCACCAACCAGGCTTCTATCCCACATAGCTTGCCCCCTTAAACATAGCAACCTGATTGTAAACATTGCCCTGAAACCTCACCATATAACAAGATGCCTTTGCATAGGAGGGTCTGCTGACTGCACCATGTCAGTCACAAGCCATTTGGAAGCCAATGGCAGATCCACATGGCCCCACCACAGATGTTTTTCACATACCTGCCAACCACTACTCTAGGACAACTACTCAGCAGGCTCCAACTTATTTTCATGAAACCCAATCAATCAAGGCACTGTCTGGTACACTCATGATCAGCAACAGAATATCCAATGGTTCTCCAGTGCCACCTGGTCATGGGAAATTGAAAATCTTCATGGTATTTATCTAGCCATTTTTCAAGGATGAAGTTGGATGCACTGTGGGTTTCAATTCATTCAGGAACCATTAAATGTTGAGGAAGCTCATTTCAATGAAAGTTCTGGAGAATTCTCACAGGCAAGGCTTCCCAAAGAGTGGCCAAAAGGTCACATGAAGCCAGGGCCATTGAGGTCTAAAATGTGATGTCATTGTCTGTTTTGACTCTCAACAATGGCTTCCAAGTCTTTCAGAATAAAATCATGTGATATCCTGGTTGAGATCAGAGTGCCCTCTGAAAAGCTACCCTGGGCCTTGATCTCAGTTTCCAAAGATGACTCTCATGCGTGGCTTCCTCAAATCCCAACACAATTCATGGCAATACTTCTCTGAGGTGAGTTCCAGAACTCAGTCTCTAAGGGGAATCACACCAGAGTTCAAGCCCAGGTGGACCCAGTCATCTCTTCCAACTGCCACACAAATGACCACAATAAAACCGATATTCTCCCACATGGCCCTCATCTTCTTCCATATTGACACTCATCATAACCTCTGGCTGGAGGTGTCCATGAGGGACGCAGCCCAAGACAGTGTCCAAAATAAGCTCCATTGCTCCTCATTTGCCTAAATTCGGGGTGGCCTGGACACCCTTCCTTTGTACCAGGAGTGATCAAAAAGGCCTGCCCGTAATACTGCACCACTTTTCCCATTTGAGGCCTATTGAGTGTCGGTTAAAGATACTTTATGTGAATTGGAGTGATGAGAAAACCTAAGCACCTACGGGATAGCCTCTGAAGGGCTTTGATGAACTCATCTGACCCAAATGATCCCTATTCTCACTTGATGGAATTCAGGAACCTTACAGAGGAAGGCAAGAGACTTCATCCACAATGACAGCTCTTTTTGCCATTTTTGATTTGGATGCACACATGGGATCTTTCTTTAGATCCATCAGGTGCTGAGAATCTAAGTCAAAGAATCACACTGGGCCAAGAGGCTGATTCAGACACAACTCTTTCCAAATCAATTAACGAAAGAGCCAAAGGTGAAGCCTATTTATTTCCATTTGAAAACTATTTTTTTCAGGATTCACAAAGTGGTGGCGTGAGACAAAGACTTCCTGACTCTCAGGGCAACAGAACAATAGGTAAGAAAATGGCCCAAAGCAGGGTTTCTCCACTGAGACTTTCCTGGTCAACTGATATCTGAGTTTTCTCAGATGCTCGTCATTTCCTTCAGCTATCCAGAACATTGCCTTGTCACAGAGCTTGGAGGTGTACATAACTTAGACACAAAACCATGAGCCTATTCTGGAGAGTGTCCAGAATTCTGGAAGAAAGCAGCAAATTAGGAAGGTTGCAGGTATTGCCCATTAATAAGGCAATCCACAGTCCATTTATAAAATGGGCAGGATGAATGCTGGGAAGCTTTCTACTAGACAGGACATATCCATTGATGCATTCTCTTTTCTAATGTCTACAATCACGGACACAGTGTGATACACAGACCCAGCAACACTTGCCTTGTCAAACGACTTACTAAAAACAGTTCACTCCAAACCAAACAAACTGACTTTCCTTCCTATTCTCAGAACATGAGACAAAACCACAAACCCACAGCCACACTGACAATGACACCTTCTTCCCCCAAATAGGTATGAGACTATCCGGAGTATCCTCCGACTGGTGGACCATACTATGTTCCCCCAAAATGTCCTGTTCTGTCTCAGATCTGGTCTCCTTGGCCAACTCTGTGAAGTTGTCAGGAACCAGGAGTGAGCCGCTACCTGCTTTTCCAGGAAAAGCCCATCTTCCGAGCTTTCCAGGCATTTGGCCTCCTCACCTTAGGAGGAACCAAGAAAGACTGATTCTGTCCTTGGTAAATCCAAACAAGTGAGACCACTGGGACTGGGACTGGGACTGGATCTGGGTGCCTGGCGTCCTGGATCCCATGTTCAGAGAGTTCCATCAATAAGGAAGTGAGTTGAGGTCACTTTTTTCAGGAACTGAATGAGATCACTGCCTCGGCAACCACTTTGTCCTAAGAGTTTCTTTCAACGGTCCCATGAGATGGAGGCTGCCCCTACTTCCTGTGACACTTTCACAAATTAGAATGGTATATCAACCATAGGGAACCAGGAACAGCTCTCCACACAGTCTTGGTTTGGTCCATATTCTCTACATTAAGATGAGAGAGGCTGATTCAGAAACATCCCTTCATCCTGACCAGGTTGTTTGCAATGGAAGATGACTTTTGCTCTCTCAGGTCTTTCATACCTGCCTACATCTTCTCCAGGGATCATTTCTGCATGGCACTTTGAGGTTCTCAGCAGATGGAAGATCCACTACATTCCTGTATTGTAAGATCAACACTGTCCCTGCTCTTCTGTAAACATGTTATTAACACAAACAGTGTATGGTTAGTGTTAATAACATGTTCCATTTGGGTTAGGAATTATTCTGCTGCATGAATAATGGTATTGGAAACTTTTGATTATTTTAGGAATATAGAGATGAAATATATGTATGAAAAAAGAAATCTAAGTAAGATTTGAAGCCCAGAAGGGCATTGGGCCCTTGATTGTGATACTTAGCATTGAATTACATTCTGCACCGATGTCTCAGATAAATCAATACATAATAGCATAAGACCTTGTTACTTGAATGATTGAATGTAGAAGAGAACATCCAGTCAAAAAGGGATACTCGGTAGGATTAAGAAGATAGTTAGTATGTTTAGGAAGAAGAGTGAGTATAGGATTTGGAACAAAAGTTCTTTAGCAATAGGTTATTTATTAGAGTGTGAAAGTAAATGTCAGCACATGTGAAGAGTCAGTCACAATGATGAACTGGGGAATATATGTAGGAAAGCAGATAGCAATGGAGACATTATGAAATCAGGCAAATTATAAAGTGAGGGATAGGATTAGACATTTTCCATTGGGTTGAGTTTGAATATATAATTTTAAGAAGAAACACATGTGTAGTCACCAATAGGATTGACATTTGAGAGCATTAGGGAACCTGGACATGGATGTTTTTAGTAATCCATGTTTTCTTTCCATTTGGGCTTTTATACAATCATAAGTGTGACCTTTGCATTTTGTGTCCAGAATATTTCTGTGATTAAATGTATATGAAGATCAGGTGACATGAGTCCACTTCCACCATTTCAGGGAGCAATATTTTGATGACGTATAAATTAGTATTGGGGGTACAAAGAGGTGTACACTGTGTCTATGAATATAGAGATAATGCATGAATAGACCATAGTGTGAATAAATAATATAACTGGTTCCACTTTAAATAATGGATAGAATTGATATCTGAAAAGATATAAGAAATCTTATATTGACATACAATCATTCATTCAAACCAGTTATACATCTAATGGTAATATCAGAGTGATAATTAATATGAATGGTATGTGAGTTTTGCTTCCAAAGTGATTATGGAAATCAAAATTAATGTGTTTGGTATGAAATCTCATGAAAAGACCAGTCAAGAAACTTAGAGGAATACATGTGTTCTGAAGCAGGACGTGATTAAAAGTGAAACAAATGCCTATAAATTTTTGAACATGTGGATGAAATCATATATCCTATGATGTCCATAAACTGAAAAAATAATAATGTACCAATATTGAATAAAAATGAACTTCAAAATACACATCATGTCCCGTAGGATTCTACTTGCATTGATGTTTAACTGATTCAGTTACTGTAAAAATATTAGGATTTGTAAGCTCCATTCACTGAAGTTAGTTTTCAGTACTAGGAAATAATTATGTATTTCAGGCAGATGAATATTTCTGAGAATTATCTTGTGAAAAGTTGATTATAAACCACATATAGAAACATGAGTGAATTTAGGGAGTGTATAATAAGAAACATATATTTCACATTTTGAAAAATCTGGACAGTATATATATATATATATATATATATATATATATATATAGATATATAGATATAGATATAGATATATATAGATATAGATAGATAGACAGACACACACAGACATTATAATGTAGCAATCTATATGCTAATCGAAATTCACCGTGTAATACATATCATCCACATATCCAAAAATATTCATTTTACTGAACATCGATTTATATATAATGTTGTTCATCTAGGAAATTCACCAATAGGTTTAATTTTCAGTTCCATCATGATTTAGGGGGATTGATATCTTATCAAAATATGTATCTTTCAAAATCAGTGAGCTTACAAAAATGTACTTGTGATACCAGGTAGGATTCTAAATATGTATAAAAATTACATGTGATGAATAGGCTACAGAGAATGGGAGACAGAAATTTACATATGTGTTAACTTTAAAAACTCATTGAGAACTATTACAATGAAAAGTTGACTAGATTTATAACACATACCCTTGATAAAGCAGAAGGGAAGTCCAAGTATACACCATGCCTCCTATGAACGGCCTGTATTTCTATTCTGTTAGGTTTCTTGTTCTCCATCATATTAGGATTAGTAGTCAGAGTCTAGTAGGTTATGGGTTAATGTCAGGGATTCAGTATTTCAAATGGAAAATATGAAAATGAATCTAATGTATATGCAAATATGTGCTACACAAAAATCATCTCACTCTCATCCAGAACAATGCCTTGACATAACCTTCGCCCCAATTAAGACACAATTAGTGGAGAAGAGTTAGAAAATCTGTGAATACATATGTGGAAATGAAAATGCTCAGGAGTTCAAAGCCTTGGAGGCGGTAGAGGAATTTCCAAAAGTATGGGATAGGGTAAATACTCCACAAATATGGAGTTCTGCTGGCCTAATGACTCTTTGAGAAACTGCCTTTGAGGTTGGGCCCTTGTAATATATGTTGTTTTCAAGAGCTTCAGCTTCCTTTGTAGTGAGACAATCAAAGCTGGATCTGCATATATGTGACCTGAAGGACATGGTTTCTTCTTTTCTAGTGAACATGAGGCAGCAGTTCTAAATTCCCTCATTGTAGGTAAACTGTGGCCACTGGGAGCTAAGTGTCTCCTCGTGTGGACTGAGAAGCCATTTGGTCATTCTCCACTTTTCCTGGTGATTCTTACTGCTGCACTGGGAGTTTGGTATTGGCTTCAGTAAATACCATGAGTTCAACGGGGACACAGTGCTGGAGGGAGTACTCTCACGTGTGGTGGGTCAGGGTGTGCAGGAGAACGCCCCAACCAGGCTTCTATTCAACAAAGCTTGCCCCCTTGTCTGTAGCAACCCAATTCTGAACATTGCCCTAAAACCTCTCAATGTAACAAGATGCCTTTACATATAAGGGTCTGCTGGCTGCACCATGTCAGTCAAAAGGCATTTGGAAGCCAATGGAAGATCCATGTGGCCCCATCACAGATGTTTTATCATACACCTGCAAACCACTGCTCTAGGCCCACTACTAAGCAGGTTCCAACGTACTGGCATCTTTGTTCTACACCATTTTTATGAAACCCAGTAAATCAAGGCACTGTCTGGTACACTCATGATCAGCAACAGAACATCCAATGATTCTCCAGTGCCACCTGCTCTTGGGAATTATTCCATGGTATTTATCTAGCCATTTTTCAAGGATGAAGTTGGTGTCACTGTGGATTTCAATTCATTCAGGAACCATTAAATGGTGAGGAAGCTCATTTCAATGAAAGCTCAGGAGAACTCTCACAGGCAAGTCTTCCCAAAGAGTGGCCAAAAGGTCAAATGAAGCCTGGCCCATTGAGGTCTAAAATGTGAGTCCCATGTGTTATTTGACTCTCAAGTATGGCTGCCAAGTCTTTCAGAATGAAATCATGTGATATCCTAGCTGAGATTCCCAGTGCTCTGTGGAAAGCCATCCTGGGCCTAAATCTCAGTCTCCAAGGGCAACTCTCCTGCGTGGCCTTCTAAAATCCCAACAGAATTCATGGTAATACTTCTCTGAGTTCAGTTCCAAAACTCAGTCTCTAAGGGGAATCACACCATAGTTCAAGCCCAGGTTGATCCAGGAATCTCTTCCTACTGCCACACAACTGACCACAATTAATACCAAAACACTCCCACATGGCCCTCATCTTCTTTTATATAGACACTCATCATAACCTCTGGGTTGAGGTTTCCATGAGGGGTGCATACCAAGACAGTGTCCAAAATAATCTCCCTTGCCTCTAATTTGCCTAAGGTCAGGGTGGCCTGGAAACCCTTCCTGTTAACCAGCAATGATCAAATAGGCCTGCCATTAATACTGATCTACTTCTCCAAATAATCACACTGGGCCAAGGGGCTGATTCAGACACATCTCTTTACAAAGCAATAAAACAAAGAGCCACAGGTGATGCCTATTCATTTCCATTTGAAAACTCTTTTCTTCAGGATTCACAAAGGGGTGGCCTAAGGCAAAGACCTTCTAGATATTCACAGCACCAGAACCATAGGTAAGCAAAATTCCCAAAGCAGGGTTTCTCCACATAGACTTTACTGGTCACACTGATATCTGAGTTTCCTGAGATGCTCCCATTTTCTTCAGCTCTCCAGTACATGGCCATGTCACAGTATCTTGAACAGAAAACCATGAGCCTATTCCAGAGAGTGGCCAGAATTCAGGAATAAAACAGGAAATTAGGAAGATAGTAATTGCTACCCATCCATAAGGAAAGCTGCAGTCCAATCATAAATTGGGCAGTATGAATTCTGGGAAGCATTATACTAGACAGGACACATTCATTGATGCATTATGTTTTCTAATGTCTACAACTACAAACACAGTGGATACATAGACATAGAAACACTTGCCTTGTCAAACGACTTACTAGAAACAGTCCACTTCAAATCAAACAAACTGCCTTTCCTACCAATTCTCAGAACATGAGAAAAAACAACAAACTCACACCCACAACAACATAGGACTTTCTTCCCCCAAGTAGGTCTTTGACTCTCCGGAATTTCCTCTGATTGTTGTACCATACTATGTTCCCCCAAAATGCCCTGTACTGTCTCAGATCTGGGTTCCTTGGCAAACTCTTTGAAGTTGTCAGGAGCCAGCTTTGAGCCACTACCTTCTTTCTCAGGAAAGGCCACTCTCCAAAGCTCTCCTGGCATTTGGCCATTCTCAAATCAGTAGGTACCAAGAAAGACTGATTCTGTCCTTGGTAAAACCAAACAAGTGAGCCCAGTGGGACTGGGTCTGGGACTGGTTCTGTGTGTCTGGCTTCTGGGATTCCAAGTTCAGAGTGTTCAAAGACCAAGGAAGTGAGATAGGTCACTTCCGTTCGGAACTGAATGAGGTCACTGGTTTGGCAACCACTTTGTCCTAACAGTTCCTTCAAAGGGTCCCATGAGATGGAGGCTGCCCCTACTTTCTGTGACACTTTCACAACTTAGAACGATATATCAACCATAGGCACCCGGGAACAGCTCTCACACAGACCTGGTTTGGTCCATCTTCTCTACATTAAGAAGAGAGAGGCTGATTCATAAACATCCCTTCATCCTAACCAGGTTGTTTGCCTTACATGATGACTTTTGCCCTCTCAGGTCCTTTATAGCTTCCTTCATCTTCCCCAGGGATAATTTCTGCATGGACCTTTGAGGTTCTCAGCGGGTGGAAGATCCCCTATATTCCTCTATATTAAGACCAACTCTGTCCCTGTTCTTCTATAAAGTTAGATTGAGGGAACAATGTATGGTTAGGGTTAATAACATGTTCTATTTGAGTTAGGAATCATTCTGCTGGATGAATAATGGTATTGGGAACCTGGGATATTTATAAGAATATAGATTTGAAATATAAGTATGAAAACAGAAATCTAGGTAAGATTTTAAGCCCAGAAAGGCATTGGGCCCTTGATTGGAATACTTAGCATTGAATTTCGTTCACACAGATGTCTCTGATAAATCAATATACAATGGCATATCATCTTGTACCCTGGATGATTGAATGTAGAAGAGTTCATCCAGTCAAAAAGGGATAGTTGTTAGGATTAGGAAGATAGTCAGTCTGTTTCGGAAGAAGAGTGAGTATAGGATTTGGACCAAAAGTTCAATAGCCCTAGGTTTTCGGTTAGAGAGTGAATGTAAATTTCAGCACATGTGGAGAGTCAGTCACAATGATGAACTGGGAAAATTATGTAGGAAATCAGATATCAGTACACACATTATGAAATCAGGCAAAGTATAAAGTGAATGATAGGATTAGACATTATCAACAAGGTTGAGTTTCAATATATAATCTTAGGAAGAAACAAATATGTAGTCACCAATATGATTGACATTTGAGAGCATTAGGAAACCTGGACATGGATGTTTTTAGTAATCCAGGATCACTTTCCATCTAGGATTTGCTACAATCAGAAGTGTGACCTTTGCATTTTGTGATCAGAATATTACTGTGATAAAATGTATATGTAGATCAGGTGACATGAGTATTTCTTCTAACATTTCTGGGAGCAATATTTTGAAGAGGTATAAATTAGTATTGGGGGTACACAGAGTTGTACCCTGTGTCTATGAATGTAGAAGAAATGAATGAATTGACAATACTGTGAATAAATAATATACTGTTTCCACTTTAAATCATGGATTGAATTGATATCTGAAAATATATAAAAATCTTATATTGATATACAATCATTCATTCCAACGAGTTATACATTTAATGGTAATATTAGGGTTATGTTTTATCATGAAGGGTGTGTGAGTTTAGCTTCAAAAGTGATTATGGAAATGGAAAGTAATGTGTTTGGAAAAAAATCTCATGAAAAGATGAGTCAAGAAATATAGAGGAATTCATATGTTCTGAAGCAGGATTTGATTGTAAGTATAAAAAAAGCCTATAAATTTCCTAACTTGTGGATGAAATATATATCCAATGATGTGCAAAAACTGAAAAAATAGTAATGCACCAGTTTTGAATGAAAATGAACGTCAAAATACACATCATATCCCATAGGAATCTACTTGCATTGATGCTAAACTGGGTCAGTTACTGTAGAAATATTATGATTTGTATGCACTATTCACTGAAGTTAGTTTTCAGTACTAGGAAACGAATACGTATTTCAAGTGGATGAATTTTTATGAGAATAATCTTGTGAAATGTTGACTATAAATTTACATATATGAACACGAATGAATTTAGGGAGTGTATAATAAGAAATACATATTTCATATTTTGAAAAATCTTGCGAGTTTATATATATATATATATAGATAGATAGATATATATATAGATATAGATATGTGTGTGCATTTATGTATATATATATATATATATATATATATATATATATACACACACACACACACACACACACACACAGACACTAAAATGTATCAATATGCATGCCAATCGAAATTCACTATGAATCATATATCATCCACAGATCCAAAAATAATCATTTTACTGAACATGGATTTATGTATAATATTGTTCAACTAGGAAGTTCACCCATAGGTTGAAGTTTCAGTTCCAACAGCGTTTAGGAGGAGTGATCGCTTCCCACAATTTGTATCTCCCAAGACAGCCAAACTCACAAGGATATACGTGTGATACCAGTTATGTTTCTATATTTGCATATAAAAATACATGTGCTGAACAGGCTGCAGAGAAAGGGAGACAGGAATTCACATATTTGTTAACTTTAAAAACACATGGAGATCAATTTCAATTAAAAATTGACTAGATTTATAACACCTACCCTTTATCATTCAAAAGGAAAGTCCAACTATACACCATGCCTTCTCTGAACTGCTTTCATTTCCATTCTGTTTGGTTATTTTTGTCCATCATTTTAGGATTAGTAGTCAGAGTCTATTAGGGTATGGGTTAGTGTCAGGAATTCAGTAATTCGAATGGAAAATAGGAAAATGAATCCAATGTGTATGCAAATATGTGCTACACAAAAATATTCCCACTCTCATCCAGAACATTGTCTTTACATTACCTTTGCCCCAAATAAACACAATTAGAGAAGAAGAGTTAGGAAATCTGTGAATACATATCGGAAATGGAAAATATTCAGGAGTTCACAATCTTGGATGTGGTAGAGGAGTTTCCAAAAGTGAGGGACAGGGTAAACACTCCACAAACATGGAGCTCATTGGGCCTAAAGACTCTTGAGAAACTGCCTCTGAGGTTGGGCACTTGAAATATATGTTGTTGTCAGGAATTTTAGCATCCTTTCTAGTGAGACCAACAAAGCTGGGTCTGATCTCTGTGACCTGGAAGATATGTTTTTTTTATTTTCCAATGAACATGAGGAAGCAGTGCTGAATTCTCTCTTTGTAGGTAAACTGTGGCCACTGGGGTCTAAGTGTCTTCCCATGTGGACTGTGAAGCCATTTGATCATCTTCCACTTTTCGAGGTGTTTCTTGCTGCTGCACTGCGAATTTGGTATTTGCTTCAGGAAATACAAGGAGTTCAACAGGTACCAGTGATGGAGGGAGTTCTGTCACATGTGGTGGGTCAAGGTCTGCAGGAAAATGCACCAACCAGGCTTCTACCCCACATAGCTTGCCCGCTTGTCCATAGCAATCTGATTCTGAACATTGCCCGGAAACCTCTCCATATAACAAGATGCTTTTATATAATAGGGTCTGCTGACTTCACCATGTCAGTCTCAAGCCATTTGGAATCCAAGGGCAGATCCACATGGTACCACCACAGATGTTTTATCACATACCTGCACACCACTGCTCTAGGCCCACTACTCAGCAGTCTCCAACTTACAGGGATCTCTTTTCTACACTGTTTTCATGAAACCAAGTAAATCCAAGCACAGTCTGGTACACTCATGACCAGCAACAAGTCATCCAAAGTTTCTCCATTGCCACCTGGTCATTGAAATTTCAAAAAATTCATGGTATGTATTTAGCTATTTTTCAAAGATGAAGTTGGAGGCACTGTGGGTTTCAAATTATTTAGGAAACATTAAATGGTGAGGAAGCTCATTTCAAAGAAATCTCTGGAGAACTCTCACAGGCAAGGCTTCCCAAAGAGTGGCCAATATTTCACATGAATCCAGGCCCATTGAGGTCTAAAATGTGAGGTCTATGTGTGTTTTGACTCTCAATTATGGCTGCCAAGACTTTCAGAATAAAATCACGTGAAATCCTGGCTGAGATTCCCAGTGCTCTGTGGAAGCCACCTTGGCCAGGATCTCAGTTTTCAGGATGACTCTCATGTGTTGCCTCCTAAAATTCCAACACAATTCATGGCAATACTTCTCTGAGGACAGTTCCAGAATTCAGTCTCTAATAACACCAGAGTTCAAGCCCAGGTGAACTAAGTCATCTCTTCCAACCGCCACACAAATGACCAGAATTAAAACCAAAACACTCCCACATGGCCCTCAACATTCTCCATATAGACACTTATCATAACCTCTGGCTGGAAATTTCCATGAGGGGCACAGACAAAGACAGTATCCAAATAAGTTCCCTTGCCCCTCATTTGCCTAAAGTCAGGGTGGCCTGGACACCCTTCCTGAGAACCAAGAGTGATTAAATAGGCCTGCACTTAATACTGCTCTGCATCTCCAATTTGGGGCCTACTTACTTTCAGGTATAGATTCTTTATGTGATTTGGAGTCATGAGAAAAGCCAAGCACCTCTGGGCTAGTCTCTGCAGGGTTTGAAGAACTCATTTGACCCAAAAGATCCCTATTCTCACTTGATGGATTTCAGGAACCTAACAGAGGAAAGCAAAAGACTTAATCCACACTGACTCCTCATTTGGCCATTTTGGTTTTGGATGCACACATGGTATCTTTCTTTAGATCCATCAGGTGCTAAGAATCTAAGCCACAGCCTCACACAGGGTCATGAGGCTGATTCAGACACATCCCTTTCCAAAGCAATCAAGCAAAGAGCCACAGGTGATGCCCATTCATTTGCATTTGAAGACTCTTTTCTTCAGGCTTCACAAAGGAGTAGTCTGAGGCAAAAAGCTTTCTGAAATTCAGGGCAACAGAACAATAGGTAAGCAAATGGCCCAAAGCAGGATTTCTCCACTGAGACTTTCCTGGTCACACTGATATCTGAGTTTTCTGAGATACTCGCCATTCCCTTTAGCTATCCAGTACATGGCCATGTCACAGAGCTTGGAGGTGGTATATATATTGGACACATAACCATGAGCCTATTTTGGAGAGTTGAGTGAATTCAGGAACAAAATAGAAACTTAGGAAGATAGTAGGTGTTGCCCATTCATAAGGCAAGCCGCAGTCCATTCATAAATTGGCAGGATGAATGTTGGGAAGATTTCTACTAGACAGGAGTCATCCATTGATGCATTCTCTTTTCTGATGTCTAGAACCACGGACACAGTGGGATACACAGACTTAGAAACACTCGCCTTTTCATAAGACTTATTAGAAACAATTCACTTCAAACCAAAAAACCGCCTTTATTACCTATTCTCATAACATGAGACCAAACCACAAACCAACAGCCACATCCACAAAGACAACTTCTTCCCCCAAGTCAGTCTGTGACTATCCATAGTGTCCTCTGATTGGTGGGCCATACTATGTTACCCCGAAATGTCCTGTCCTGTCTCAGATCTGGTCTCCTTGGTCAACACTGTGAAGTTCTCAGGAGCCAGCGGTGATCCACTAACTGCTTTCTCAGGAAAGGCCACTCTTCAGAGCTTTCCTGGCATTTGGGCATCCTCACCTCCGTAGGTACCAAGAAAGACTGACTCTGTCCTTGGTAAATCCGAACAATTGAGACCACTGGGACTGGGACTGGGACTGAGACAGGATTTGGGTGCCTGGCTTCCTGGATCCCAAGTTCAGAGTGGTCCATCACAAAGGATGTTAGGTGAGGTCACTTCCTTCAAGATCTGAATGAGGTCACTGCCTTGGCAACCACTTTGTTCTAACAGTTGCTTCAAAGTGTCCCATGAAATGGAGGCTGCCCCTACATCCTGTGACACTTTCAAAAGTTCGAATGGTATATCAACCATAGGCACCCGGGAAGTGCTCTCCACACTGGCCTGGCTGATTCAGACACATCCCTTCATCCTGACCAGGTTGTTTTCAATGGAAGATGACCTTTGCTCTCTCAGTTCCTACATATGTGCCTACAACTTCTCCAGAGATCATTTTTGCGTGGACCTTTGAGTTTCTCAGCAGTTGGAAGAAACCGTACATTCCTGTATTGTAATATCAACTCTGTCCCTGCTCTTCTGTAAAGTTAGATTGAGGGAAGAGTGTATGGTTAGGGTTAATAACAGTTTCGATTGGGGTTAGGAATCATTCTGCTGAATGAATAATGGTATGGCGAACCTTCGATATTTTCAAGAATATATAGGTGAAATATAAGTACGAAAACAGAAATAAAGGTAATATTTGAAGCCCAGAAGGGCATTGGGTCTTTGATTGCAATATTTAGCTTTGATTTATTTTCTGCACAGATGTCTCAGATAAATCAATATACAAAGGCATAGGACCTTGTACTTTGAATGATTGATTGTCAAAAAGAACTTCCAGTCAAAAATGGATAGTCGGGGGGCTGGGGATGTGGCTCAAGTGGTAGCGCGCTCGCCTGGCATGCGTGCGGCCCGAGTTCGATCCTCAGCACCACGTACAAACAAAGATGTTGTGTCTGCCAAGTAATAAAAAAACTAAATGTTAATAAATTCTCTCTCTCTCTCCCTCTCTCTCTAACTCTTTCTTTAAGAAAAAAAATTAAAAAAGGATAGTCGGTAGGATTAGGACGATATTTGGTAAGTTTAGAACGGAGAGTAAGTATAGGATTTGCACCAAAAGTTCTTTAGCTATGGGGTTTCGGGTATAGAGTGAATGTAAATGTCAGCACTTGTGAAGAGTCAGTCACAATGATGTACTGGGGAAAATATGTAGAAAAGCAGATTTCAATAGAGACATTAGGAAATCTGGCAAAGTATATTCGGTAATGAAAATTTAGTAAAATAGGTAAATGTCGCTTGCTGTTTTTCTGTATGCTTAACAAAACACTATTGAAATCTTGAGAACTGTTTGCTAATCTTGTTCCCAGAATGTGCTGTCCCCAACTGCCAATCTGCAGAATGTACTCATTCACCCGGTTGCATGCAAACTGCTCACTCTCCCAGACCAAACAATAAAGTTTCCTCTCTGCCCTCTCCAAGGAAAGTATATAAGCTCTGCTTAAGCTGTTCTCAGGGCTCTCTGCTCTATTCAAGTGAGCTCTGAGCCCCAGCATGCTGAATCCCCAATAAACCCTTTGCTTTTGCTTGAGACAGTCTCTTTGTGGGCTCTTCACCCGATGCTCGCCTGACCTTTACATATGGAGGTTCCACTGAGATCCGGCAGCGGCGAACGAGAGACCCCAACAGGCTCCTCTTGGGGTATGTATGGTGCCTCTTTCTGGTTTCAGGTTTCAGGTTAGGGCTTCGCAAAATGGCTGTCAATGAAGAGTGTGAGCTCTCTCTGAAGGTGGCTGACATACGTGTCACAGAGCCACAGGCCACATCCCTGGGGGATGCTCCAGAGTATTCGGGAAATTGAGGAGCAATAGTCTCCTCAATTCAGTGATATTTTGTTTCAGATTCAGTATCGCCTGCCCATCGGGTTGGGCCAGATACTTAGTCCTGGTCTCAGTGTTGGACGTTCCATTGTCTGTCTTTATTTCCTTGTCTTGTCTGTGTCGTGTGTCGTTGCTTTTACTGTTTGTGTATCTTTCATTATGGGACAGAGCACTTCAATGCCTCTGTCCCTGACCCTTGATCACTGGACCAAAGTACCCTTAAGGGCTCAGAATCTTTCTTTTTCAGTAAAATTCTGGACCTGGCAGACACTCTGTGCCTCAGAATGGCCCAACTTTGGATTCGGATGGCCCCTAGAAGGATCTTTCTACTTCCCACTAATTTAAAAAGTCAGACGATATTGTCTTTCAGCCAGGGCCACATAGCCATCTGGATCAACAGCCATATATCTTAACTTGGCAGGACCTCTGCAAATCTCCTTCATGGGTGAAGCATTTCCTTGCCCCTACCCCCACTCCTACTCCTTCCCCCATGATCTCTCAAACCCTCTGCTCCTTCTCCTCCTCCAACCTCTGTTCTCCCTGATACACAAGATTTGACTCTACTGGACTCTCGTCCCCCTCCTTATCTCCTGCCCACGTCCCCCAAAGACCAACACCCTCTAAGTGATTCCCCTGCTGCTGACTCAACCTCTTCACCATTGGAGAAAGCTAAGCCAGCCCAGCGCCCTCCAGATAATTTCCCCGCGGCACACACAGCCCCTCCTCTTCTGGAGGAAGCTAGCCCGGCTAAAGGTACTCACCAGCGGTGAATGATTGAAAAACCTGGAACTCGAATGATGCTCCCCCTCCATCCCTAGGGGCCAATGATTGACAACGGCCTTGGGGGAAAAATGCAAGCCTACCAGTATTTACCTTTCTCCTCTTCAGACCAATATAACTGGAAAAATAAAAATCCCCCTTTTACCGAGGACCCCAACCGGCTCCTAGATGTGGTTGAGTCATTGATGTTTTCACACCAGCCTACTTGGGATGACTGCCAACAACACCTAGGGTTGTCTCTTCATGACAGAGAAACAAAAGAGAATCCTCCTGGTTGCTAGAGAAAAATATCCTCTGACCAGATGTGTGACCGACAAAACTTCCCAACATATTTAACCCAGCTTTCCCTTGAATCGACGAAACTGGGACCCCAACACCTTTGAAGGTAGGGAGCATCTGTCCACTTATCACTGGGCTCTAATTGTGGGTATCTTAGTGGCCGCTAGGCGACTTACAAATTTTGCCAAGTTAAGAGAGATTATTCAAGGGCCTGATGAATCTCCCTCTATATTTTTAGAGAGAATTATGGAGGCATATAGGAGATATACTCTTTCGATCCTCAGGCAGAGGATTAAAAGTCATCTGTCAAGATGGCCTTTATGGGCAAGCTGCCATGGATATTAAAAGAAAGTTACAATGCTTAGATGGATTACAAGATATGACTTTGAGAGATTTAGTCAGAGTAGCCGAGAAGGTATACTATAAGAGAGAAAGTGAGGAAGAGTAGGGAGCAAAGGAAGGATAAAAGAAACAAAAGACAGACTAAGGCATTGACTAAGGTCCTGGTCACAACAACAAATAGGCCAGAAATAAGAAACATGGAGACAGGAAGGGATACCGGGGCCCAGACTAGAGGCCACCCCTGGCCTCAATTTAATGTGCCTACTGTAAAGAAAAAGGACACTGCTTCAAAGAGTGCCATTGAAAGAGACAGCCACTCTAGCCAGCCATTCTGACTCTGGAGGATGACTAAGAATGTTGGGTCTCAGATCCCCTCCGAGAGCTCAGGGTAAATTTTGAAGTGGAGGGGACCCTAGCAAACTTTGAAGTGGATACAGGGGCAATATACTCTGCCCTTATGGCCCCATTGGTCTCTCTATCAAATAAAAAGTTCTCTAATTCAAGGGGCTAATGGCAGAAAATATCGGGTTTGGACAACTAAGAGGACCATGGACCAGGGGAAAGGAAAAATCCATCACTCGTTCTTAGTAATCCCAGAATGCCCGGCCCCATTGATGGGCAGAGATCTGCTCACCAAGCTCCGGGTCAAAATAACTTTTAACCCTGAAGGCCCACAAGTGGAATTTCTAAATCCTTCAATAAAAACTCCTATAGTCACGGCTCTAAATATGTCAGTAGAAAATGTATATCAACTCACTCACCTTGGTTCAAAGAAATTGATTTTCATTCCTGAAGGATGAAGAACAGAGTTTTTTACTAACCGACTCAAAGCAAAAGGAAATAACTGAATGGGTAACAAAAGCCTGTCAGGTCTGTCATGGTTAATGCTTACCCTTCCAAGCTTCCTGCAAAAAAGCACCTACGAGGAACCAGACCAGGACAATTCTGGGAAGTGGACTTTACTAAAATTAAGCCAGCAAGGTTTGAAATTAAATATCGCCTAGTCTTTGTAGATATATTTTGAGGATGGATTGAAGCCTTTTCCAGGAAAAAAGAAAAAAAACGAAACAGCGCAAATGGTTGTCAAGAAGATCCTGAAAGATAGTTTTACAAGATACGGCCTGCCTAAAGTAATAAGGTCTGATAATGGACTGGCGTTTGTAGCCCAAGTAAGTCAGGGGTTAGGCAAGACCCTGGGGATTAATTAAAAGTTACATTGTGCTTATAGACCACCGAGTTCAGGACAGGTAGAAAGAATGAATAGAACAATTAAAGAGACCATAACGAAATTAAGCTTAGAAACCTGCATAATAGATTGTACTATGCTCCTGCCTTATTCACTATTTCATGGAAGAAACACTCCCTCTGTTTCTTTGTGTAACCTCACCCCCTATGAAATTGTCCATGGTTCCCCTCCTTCAGTAAGGGACCTAACCCCAACTCTAAGACCTAACGATTCCTTCCACACCCCATTGCTTGACTGAATTAAAGCTCTTGAAAGAACTCAGGGATACCTGTGAAAACAGATGGCCAATGCCTATCAACCTGGGGATGAATGGACTCTACATCAATATCAAGTAAGAGGCTTCATCTACATAAGTCGACATCAGGTGTCATCCCTGAAACCCCACTGGAAATGACGATACAAGGTGCTACTTATAACACCTACAGCGGTAAAGGAAGACAGAATCACTTCCTGGATCCATACCTCTCATCTCAAGCCTGCGCCCTGTCCAGACTCTGGCTGGAAACTGGAAAAGATTGGTAAAACTTTCAAATTGTGTATTTACCCTGTGTCTAAGGCTATAGACTCTTCCCTTGACCACCAGTAGTCCTAAACCTATTAAACCCGTTCAGCAGCGATGGCTGATCACAAATCCTACTGGTAAAGAAGTATGATCTATCTCGCATGCAGCCCACTTAGGGACTTGGTGGACATTTATCCACCCAGACATTTGTCAGCTGGCTATAGGTCTTTCCTATTGGGATATACCTGATGAAGAGGATCCCACTAAATTTCCATTAAATCCATTCTGCACCATTGATAATGGAAACAATCATTATGGATGTAGGGACACGCGAGCCAGATGCAGGTTGGCTAGCCTAGATTACTATGTTTGCCCGGTGGACTACCAAAGCCACAAACAGTCACGGTTGTGTGGGGGGAATGCCAACTTCTTCTGTAAGTCTAGGGATGTGATCATACAGGCAGTGCATGATGGAACCCAAACTCCTCATCAAATTCTGTACACAGCATTGGCCCTATTACCAATTAGATCACCCAAACTGTTGGCCCCTAGAGGGGTCTCTAGATCCTCAAATTCTGCATGACCTTTTTAACTTCTGAATGTCCTCAAAAGGGTGAAAGGAGATTTCCCTATGTGGAGGCCTTTTCCCTCCTTCGCTCACATCCTGAACTATGCTTCTCCAATAGGTCCTCACACTCAGCCTTCTGCTCCAGACTCTCTGCTGTCACTCTCACCTCAGCAACATGATTTCTCCCCTCCAATTACTAGATCAAAAACCCAAACCTCCGCCGGATCTCAGACCATTTCCCCCTTTCTGAGGTAGCAGGTACTGAGGTAACCCTCCACCGAATCACTCCTCTCTTCTCCAGTCAGTGCCCACACCGGGTCCCACCAGTTCCTCTTACCAGCTAACCCAAAGCTCAAACCAGCTGAGGAGAACCCTCAGACCCCTATCCAAGATGTAGTGAAAATGGCCTTTAAAGTTTCTTTGTCATTAGTGAAAACAGGTTACTAAGAATTTAAAGTCCCTCACTGGCTTTTAGGGATACTAACTCCTATCTTCTCCTCTGCTCTACCTGTTCTACTGCTCACCTTTTTGTTGCTAGGAAAATCACAAACACCTTTGCCAGTATTCTTTCACATCTCTGCTACCTCATTCTTTGATCCACGGAGCTGCTCACAGCCACGCCTTCCCCATCTCCCCCCTCTGTTCCAGGCCCACAGAAAAACATTAATTGACCTTCTACGGAAGTCTTCAGCATGGCTGACTTTAGGACTTTCAGGAAAAGAGTCCCCATGAAAGACTTCAAAGTAGATAAACTTCCTCTTTTCATGTTGCCCTGTTGTACTTGGTCACTGGCTAAAAATATCAGCACTCCTAAGTTAGACACCCCCTTACTAGTTTTTCACAAAATATGTGAACAAGGCCTTTGGCATTGATCTGGGGCTTCACAGAGATGGCTACATTTCAAAGATAAAGAAGTTACCAACTGGGCTCCATGGTAACAGCTGGAAGGGGGAAAAATAAAAGTAAAAAAAAGCTCTCCTTCACCCACGTGTCCTTGAAAAGTTAACTTGTCCAGAACAGAGGAATAAAACAGAAAAAAATCTGCTTTTTGTGAACTTCTGCAGGCTGTGAACTTCTGCGCCCCTTCCCTTATATGTTGGGTACAAAATTCTGAAACTACCTAAACGTGAGTTTCAGGGAATTAATTGATTATAACAGAAGTAATGCCCTCGGAATCCGGTTGCTAATAAAATGGAAAGTTTCCCTGTTTTTGGTAGTATCTTAGGTGCCGTGCCTTGTCCGTCTCTACAACAGTATAATTCTATAGACTTAAACATTGTTTATGTTTTCATGAAATTGTCAAGACGATGTGATTAAATGTGTAAAGGTGCAGATGTTTCCCAGAGTGCTTTATCATAATGCAGGTTCATTTGAAGTTCAAATAGGGGGGCATAAAACCCGGTTCCACTGAGAACATATATCCATCACTTTAGCCATCCTATTAGGAATAGGAGTTGCTGCAGGCGTGAGCACAAGAACCACTGCCTTGGTCCATGGGATACAACAAATGACACAATTAGAAGCAGCAATAGACCAAAACTTAAAGATATTAGAATCCTCCATCTTGGCTTTGCAGGAATCTTTAACCTCTCTCTCTGAAGTTATTTTACAGAAAAGGAGAGGGTTGAACCTCCTCTTCATGAAAGAAGGGGGCCTTTGTTCTGCATTGATGGAGAATGTTGTGTTTTTGCCGACCATACTGGAGTTGTAAAAAAATCTAAGAGTAAATTAAAAAGATGCCTTGAAGAGTGTCAATGAGAGAGAGAGGCCCAAAAAGTGTGGTTTGAGTCTTGGTTCACACAGTCCCCCTGGTTAACTACGCATTTATCAACCCTGGACAGTTCAATAATTATCCTCATATTATTGCTAACTATAAAACCCTGTTTGCTCAACCGTGTAATTTCTTTTTTCCAAGCTCAAATTGGATGAGTTAAACTTATGGTAATACCCCACTAGCAAACATAGAATGTGACACCCCGCAATGATCACTTTTATGATTAAAAGTAGCCAGAAGAAGAAGTGGGGAATGAAAGGTTAATTAAATAGGCACTTTTCACTTCCTTTTTTCCTGTATGCTTAACAAAACACTGTTGAAATCTTGAGAAATGTTTGCTAATCTTGTTCCCAGAATGTGCTGTCCCCAACTGACTAACTGCAGAATGTGCTCCCTCACTGGGTTGCATGCAAACTGACCACTCGCCCTGACCTATCAATAAAGTTCCCTCCCTGCCGTCACCAAGGAAAGTGTATAAGCTCTGCTTAAGCTGTTCTAAGGGCTCTCTACTCTATTCAAGTGAGCTCTGAGCATCAGCATGCTGGACCCCCAATAAACACTGCGCTGTTGCATGAGATAGTCTCTTGGTGGTCTCTTCTTTCGACCTCATCCGACCTTTACTTGGATAATTAAATGTAGAAGAGAACATCCATTCAAAAAGGGATAGTCGGTAGGATTAGGAATATAGTTGGTAGGTTTAGGAAGAAGACTGTGTATAGGATTTGGAAAAAAAGTTCCTTAGCAATAGGGTTTCGGTTAGAGAGTGAATGTAAATGTCAGCACATGTGAAGAGTCAGTCACAATGATGAACTGGAGAAAATATGTAGGAAATCAGATATCAATACACACATTATGAAATCAGGCAAAGTATAAAGTGAATGATAGGATTAGACATTAACAACAAGGTTGAGTTTCAATATATAATCTTAGTAAGAAACAAATATGTAGTCAGCAATATGTTTCACATTTGAGAGCATTAGGCAACCTGGACATGGATGTTTTTAGTAATCCAGGATCACTTTCCATTTAGGATTTGCTACAATCATAAGTTTGACCTTTGCATTTTGTGATCAGAATATTACAGTGATAAAATGTATATGTAGATCAGGTGACATGAGTATTTTTTCTAACATTTCTGGGAGCAATATTTTGAAGACGTATAAATTAGTGTTGGGGGTACACAGAGTTGTACCCTGTGTCTATGAATATAGAAGTAATGCATGAATTGACAATACTGTGAATAAATAATATAACTGTTTCCACTTTAAATCATGGATTGAATTGATATCTGAAAATATATAAGAAATCTTATATTGATATACAATCATTCATTCCAACGAGTTATGCATCTAATGGTAATATTAGGGTTATGTTTTATCATGAAAGGTGTGTGAGTTTAGCTTCAAAAGTGATTATGGAAATGGAAAATTATGTGTTTGGAAAGAAGTCTCATGAAAAGACTAATCAAGAAACATAGAGGAATACATGTGTTCTGAAGCAGGAAGTGATTGTAAGTATAAAAAAATCGTATAAATTTCCTAACTTGTGGATGAAATATATATCCTATGATGTGCAAAAACTGAAAAAAATAGTAATGTACCAGTGTTGAATGAAAATGAATGTCAAAATACATATCATGTCCCATAGGAATCTACTTGCATTGATGTTAAACTGGGTCAGTTACTGTAGAAACATTAGGATTTGAAAGGACCATTTACAAAAGTTAGTTTTCAGTACTAGGAATCAAATATATATTTCAGGTGGATGAATATATCTGAGCATAATCTTGTGAACATTTTATTATAAATCCACATTCATGACATGAATGAATTTAGGGAGTGTATATAAGACACATATATTTCATATTTTGAAAAATCAGGAGGGTGTAAAAAATATATATATATATCACAGATATATTAAAAAGTAGCAATATATAAATATATATGGGTATCAAAATTTATCTTGAAATATATATCATCCACAGATTAAAAAGTATTCATTTTAGTGAACATGGATTTATGTATAATGTTGTTCAACTAGGAACCTCACCCATAGGTGGAATTTTAAGATCCAAAAGCGTTTAGGAGGAGTGATCTCTTCTCACAATTTGTATCTGCAAAGTTAGCCACCTCACAAAAATGAACGTGTGATACCAGGTAGGATTCTATATGTGCACATAAAAATACATGTGCTTAATAGGCTCCAGAGAAATGGAGACAGAAATTCAGAAATAAGTTAACATTAAAAAGAATGGAGAACTATTTCAATCAACAATTGACTATATTTTTAACACCTACCATTTATCATGCAAATAACAAGTCCAACTATACACCATGCCTCCTCTGAACTGCTTGTGTTTCTATAATGTTTCGGTTACTTTCCTCCATTATATTAGGATTAGTAATCAGAGTCTAGTAGGGTGTGAGTTAGTGTCAGGGAATCAGTATATTGAATGGAAAATAGAAAAATGAATCCAATGTGTATGCAAATATGTGGTACACAAAAATCTTCCCACTCTCATCAAGAACAACACCTAGATATCACCTACGCCCCAAGTAAGACACAATTAGAGGAGAAGAGTTAGAAAATCCATGACTACATATCTGGAATGGAATACGATCAGGAGTTCACAACCTTGGGAGTGGTAGAGGAGTTTCCAAAAGTAAGGGACAGGGTAAACACTCCACAAACATGGACCTCTGCCTGCCTAAAGACTTCTTGAGAAACTGTCTCTGAGGTTGGGCACTTAAAACATATGTTGTTGTCAGGAGCTTTAGCTTCCTTTCTAGGGAGACCATCAAAGCTGGGTCTTCATCTCTGTGACCTTGTGGATATGGTTTCTTATTTTCCAATGAACATGAGGCAGCAGTGCTGAATTCTCTCTTTGTAGGTAAACTGTGGCCACGGGGGGCTAAGTGTATCCACATGTTGGCTGTGTATCCATTTGGTCATCCTCCACATTTCGTCTTGATTCTTGGTGCTGCACTGGGAATTTAATATTTGCTTCATGGAATACAAGGAGCTCAACTGGAACACAGTGCTGGAGGGAGTTCTGTCATGTGTGGTGGGTCAGGGTCAGCAGGAGAATGCACCAACCAGGTTTCGATCCCACACAGTTTGCCCCCTTGACCATAATAACCTGATTGTTAAGATTTCCCTTAAACATCTACTTAGAAAAAGATGCCTTTACATATAAGGGTCTGCTGGATGCACCATGTCAGCCTCAAGCCATTTGGAAGTCAAAGGCAGATCCACAAGGCCCCACGACAGAAGTTTTATCAGAAAACTGCACATCTCTGCTGTAGGTCCACTAATCAGCAGGCTTGAACTTACTGGCATCTCTGTTCTACACCATTTTCATGAAACCCAGTCAATCAAGGAACTGTCTGATACACTCATCGTCAGCAACAGTATATCCAAAGGTTCTCCTGTGCAACCTGGTCAAGGGAATTTTAAGAATTTCATGGTATTTATCTAGCCATTATTCAAGCATGAGGTTGGAGGCACTGTGGGTTTCAATTTTTTCAGGAAACATTAAATGGTGAGGAAGCTCATTTCAATGAAACCTCTGGAAAACTCTCACAGGCAAGTCTTCCCAAGGAGTGGCCAAAAGGTCACCGAAATCCAGGACTATTGAGGTCTACAATGTGAGGTCCCTGTGTGTTTTGACGCTCAAGTATGCCTGCCATGTTTTTTAGAAAAAATCATGTGATATCCAGGCTGTGATTCTCAGTGCTCTGTGGAAAGCCACCCTGGACCTAGATCTCAGTTTATAAGGGCGACTCTCATGTGTGGCCTGCGAAAATCCCAACACAATTCATGGCAATACTTCTCTGAGTTCATTTCCAGAACTCAGTCTCTAAGTCCCCTTGAACTCTCACCAGAGTTCAAGACCAGTTGGACCCAGTCATTTCTTCCAACCGCCACACAAATGACCAAAATTAAAACCTAAACACTCCCACAAGGCCCTCATGTTCTCCATATAGACACTCATCATAACCTCTGGCTGAATTTTTCCATGAGGGGCGCAGCCCAAGACAGTGACCAAAATGAGCACCTTTGGCCCTCATTTGCCTAAAGTCAGGGTGGCCTGGACACCATTCCTGTGAACCAGGAGTGATTAAATAGACCTGCCGTTAATACTGCTCTGCTTCTCCATTTTGCGGCCTACTGAATGTCAGGTATAGATTCTTTATGTGGTTTGGAGTCATGAGAAAACCCAAGCACTTCTGCATGGCTTTGAAGAACTCATTTGACCCAAAGGATCCCTATTCTCACTTGATGGAGTCAGGAACATCACAGAAGAAGGCTAGAGACTTCATCCACAATGACTGATCTTTTTGCCATTTTGGTTTTGGATGCACACATGGGATCTTTCTTTAGATCCATCAGGTGCTGAGAATCTAAGCTGGAGCCTCACACAGGGCCAATTGGCTGATTCAGACACCTCCCTTTCCAAAGCAATTATGCCAAGAGCCACAGGTGATCCTCATTCATTTCCATTTGATAACTGTTTTTTTCAGTCTTCACAAAGGGGTGGCCAGAGGCAAATACCTTCCTGACATTCAGGGCAACAGAACAAAATGTAAGCAAAAGGCCCAAAGCAGGGTATCTCCACTGAGAGTTTCCTGGCCACACTGATATCTGAGTTTTTTGAGATGCTCGCCATGCCAATTCCTTCAGCTATTCAGTACATGGTCATGTCACAGTGATTGGAGTTGGTACATATCATGGATAAAAAACAATGAGCATATTCTGGCTAGTGGCCAGAATTCTGGAAGAAAACAGGAACTTAGGAAGGTTGGAGGTGTTTCCCATTGGTAAGGCAAGCCGCAGTCCTTTCATAAATTGGACAGGTTGATTGCTGGGAGGCATTCTACTACACAGGACATATTCATTGATGCATTCTCTTTTCTAATGTCTACAACCACGGACACAGTGGCATACACAGAAATAGAAACACTCACCATGTCAAATGACTTATTAGAAACAGTCCATTCCAAAAGAAATAAATCACGTTTTTTCTACCTATTCTCAGAACATGAGACAAAACCACAAACTGACATCCACACACCCAGGCACCTCCTTCCCCCAAGTAGGTCTGTGACTCTTCTGAGTGTCCTCTGACTGGTAGGCCATACGATGTTCCTCTGAAATGGCCTTTCCTGTCTCAGATCTGGTGTCATTCACCAACTCTGTGAAGTTGTCAGGAGGCAGTGGTGAGCCAATTCCAGTCTTGTCAGGAAAGGCCCCTCTTCAGAGCTTTCTTGGAATTTGGCCACCTTCACATGAAGAGGTACCTAGAAAGACTGATTCTATCCTTGGTAAATCCAAACAAGTGAGACCACTGGGACTTGGACGGGTAATGGCTTTGGGTGCCTGGCTTCCTGGATCCCAAATTCACAGAATTCCATCACCAAGGAAGTAGGTGAGGTCACTTCCTTCAGGAACTGAATGAGGTCACTGACTTGGCCACCAATATGTCCTAACAGTTGCTTCCTAGGTTCTCATAAGATGGAGGCTGCCCCTACTTCTTGTGACACATTCACAAATTAGAATGGTATAGAAACCATAGGCACCTGGGAACAGCTCTCCACAAAGGCCTGGTTTGATCCGACTTCTCTACATTAAGAAGAGAGAGGCTGATTCAGAAACATCCCTTCATCCTGACTAGGTTGTTTGCCATGGAAGATGACTTTTCCTCTCTCAGGTCCTAAATAGCTGCCTAAATCTTCTCCATCGATTATTTCTGCATGGACTTTTGAGGTTCTCAGCAGGTGGAAGATCCCCTACCTTCCTGTATTGTAAGACCAACTCGGTCCCTCCTCTTGTGTAAAGTTAGATTGACGGAACATTGTATGGTTAGGGTTAATAGCATGTTCGATTTTGGTTAGGAATCATTCTGATGGATGAATAATGGTTTGGGAACCTCTGATACTTATAAGAATATAGACGTGAAATATAAGTACGAAAAAAGAAATCTAGGTAAGATTTGAAGCCCAGAAGGGCATTTGGCGATTGATTGGCATACTAAGCTTGAATTATGTTCTGCACCGAGGTCTCAGATAAATTCATTTACAATGGCATAGGTTGCTGTACCTCAGATGACTGAATTTAGAAGAGATCATCCAGTCCAAAAGGGATAGTCCATAGGATTAGGAAGATTGTCTGTAGGATTAGGAAGAAGAGTGAATCTAGGAGTTGGACCAAAAGTTCTTTAGCAATAGGGTTTCAGTTAGAGAGTGAATGTAAATGTCAGCACATGTGAAGAGTCAGTCACAATGATGAACTGGGGAAAATATGTAGGAAAGAGAGTAAATATGTATCAATAGAGACATTAGGAAATCAGGCAACGTATAAAGTGAGTGATAGGATTAGATATTTTCAACAGGGTTGAGGTTGAATATATAATCTTAGGAAGAAACAATTATTTAGTCACCAATAGGATTGACATTTGAGAGCATTAGGGAACCTAGACATGGAGGTTTTTAGTAATCCATGCTCACTTTAAATTTAGGCTTTAGTACAATCATAAGTGTGACCTTTGCATTTTGTGTCAAGAATATTACTGTGGTAAAATATATATGTAGATCAGATGACATGAGTATTTCTTCCACCAATATGAGGAGCAATATTTTGAAAACTTATAAATTAGTATTGCGGATAAAATAGGCGTACCCTGTGATGATGAATAAGAGATGATGCATGAATAGACCATATTGTGAATAAATTATATAACTGGTTCCAACTTTAAATAATGCATTGAAATTATATTTGAAAATATATAGTAAATCTTATATTGATATATATATATACATTCATTCCAACCAGTTATACATCTAATGGTAATATTAGGGTTATGGTTTATCATGAAGAGTGTGTGAGTTTTGCTTCAAAAATGAGTATAGAATCGAAAATAATGTTTTTAGAAAGAAGTCTAGTGAAAAGACCACTAAAGAATCATAGAGGAATACATGTTTTCTGAAAGAGGAAGTGATTGAAAGTGAACCACATGCCTATAAATTTGTGAATTTGTGGATGAAAGGATATATCCTATGATGTCCATAAACTGAAGAAATAGTAATGTACCAGTGTGGAATAAAAATGAACTTAAAAATACATATCATGTCCCATAAGAATCTAACTGCATTGATGTTAAACTTGGTCAGTTACTATAGAAATATTAGGATATATAAGGACCATTCACTGAAGTTAGTTTTCAGTACTAGGAAACAAATATGTATGTCAGGTGGTTGAATATTTCTGAGAATAATCTGTTGAGAGCCACAGCCAAAGGAGCCCCAGCAAACTTGCAGCTGCCAGCAAACTTCCATCTGCCGGCTGATGATTGGCTCACAGCGGCCCCAGCATCATCTAGCTGATTTGCTTCTCTGTGGTGATGCTCATTGAGATGCTCAATGAGCGGTTTCCCCGACCTTTCAGACTGCCAGCGGATGATTGGCTCACAGCGGCCCCAGCAACATCTAGCTGATTGGCTCCTCTGTGGTGATGCACATTGGGCTGGTTCCCTTCCCTTTCAGACTATGGAACTGCTCATTGGGGGACTTTTTGGCTTCGCCCACGTGACCCAGCCAATCGGCCTCAAGAGGAGGAGACTTGTGTTTGAGGGAGAGGCTTGTGGGAAGCCTGTGGTGGCAGTTGGGCTCTGACGGCTTTTCCTGAGGAGCTGTTTTGTTTGGTGTCATCTTGTTGGGTTGTATTACAGTAGAAATACGGGATCAGAAATTAGTAAAAAAAAAAAAACTGAAAGAGTGTTCAGTAAATTGTTAGAGGAAGGAGGCATCTCAGTAAAATCAAGAAAAGTCAGGGCATACGTTGATACAGTACAAAAATGTAGCCCATGGCTTTTTCAGGAGGAGTTGTTAAATATATCACAATGGAACCATCATGGTGAAGATTTAAAAAGAATTGAAAAGAAAAGCCCAGGGACTCTGCCAGTTGGCACATTGCTATTGTGGACGTTTGTACCTTGTTTGCTTAGTGGAAAGCCTTCAGTTCAGACAATGGTAGAGGAAGGAGAAGACATATTGATTCAAGTAAAACAGAAGGTCTCTCAAGTTAGTCAGATAGAGGAAAAAATTCAAGTAAAAGAAAAGGTCTCTCGAACTAGTCAGACAGAGGAAAAAAATCAAGTAAAAGAGAAGGCATTTCAAGCCAGTCAGACAGAGGAAGAAAGTGTAAAACAGAAAAAGCCATCAGGGGGAAAGTTACAACAGGAGACTACTACTAACACCTTTCTATCACCAGAGGGTGTAAGTGTCCAACCAACAGCACAACCTCTACAGGAGACTGCTACTAACACCTTTCTATCACCAGAGGAAGTAAGTGTCCAACTAACAAGGCCACCTCCATATGCTGGGAGGCCCCCAACCCCCACAGTTGATAGTTGGAATCCTGAGACAAGATCTCAAATATTAACATGCCCAGTATTTGAGGAAGGAGGGCAGTGAGATTACCATGCTTTAAATTTCAAAACAGTGAAGCAGCTAATAGAGGCTGTAACAACCTATGGTCCTCAAGCACCCTTCACTGTAAGCATTATCAAATCCATTAACAACATGAACATGAAGCCAGCAGATTGGGCTAATAAGTGTAAAGCTGTGCTAAATGGAGGAAATACCTGTTATGGAAGATTGCCAATGAGGAATTTTGCAAGGAGACGGCTAGGCAAAATGCAGCAGCTAGTTATCCTCAGAGAAATCTAGATATATTGTTAGGAAAGGGACCTTATGAGGATCAGCAGCAGCAATGTGCATATGATCCTGGTGTATATGCACAGATTGCTATAGATGCAATTAAGGCATGGAAGACTTTTCAAGGAAATGGAGGTTTACAAGGTCAGTTATCTAAGGTAATACAAGGAGCTAATGAACCTTATGCTGAATTTGTAGATAGGCTTATTCAAACAGCTACCAGAGTTTTTGGAAATACACAACAAGCAATGCCATTACTAAAACAACTGGCTTATGAGCAAGCGAATCGTTGGTGCAAAGATATCATTAGACCATGGAAACATGAAGATTTAAACACATATATTAAATTATGTAGAGACATTAAAGAACAAGAGCAAGTCGTGGAAGCTGCAGTAAAACAGGCTTTAGATGCCAGAGACATTAATGAACAAGGGCAAATTGTGGCAGCTGCAGTAAAACAGGCTTTAGATGCCAGGCCAAGAACATGCTACAATTGTGAAAAAACAGGACATTTTAAAAGGAATTGTCCCATAGGAGGAGGGTTTAACAAAACTAGGTATCAAAGGAGTAGAATACCAGGTATTTGTCCACGATGCCGTAGAGGGAGACTTTGGGCTAATGAATGCTGTTCTCAAACCACCATAGAGGGTACACCATTATCAAAAAACGAACAAGGACCAGGTGTTTATCCACAATATCGTGGACAAAAACATGGAGCTCCATTGCCAAAAAATGGACAAGGGGGCTCAATTCTCCGGGGCCCAAAACCACAAATATACGCAGCACTGGAGAAACCCAGCAACCCCATCAGGGTAGTGCCCAGGACACATTGTCCATCAGATCCCTCATCAGACAAACCAGAGGGAGCGCAGGGTTAGACATCTGTGCCTCTGCCAGAGCAGTACTAACTGCAGAGTTGGGAGTTCAATTCATTTCCACAGGGGTAAAAGGACCTCTTCCCAAAGGAACAGTAGGCTTATTATTGGGACGCAGATCTTCTACTCTAAAAGGACTTATGATAAGTCCTGGGGTAATTGATCTCGACTATGAAGGTGAAATAAAAATTATAGCCAGTTCTCCAAAGGGTATATCAGTAATTTCACCAGGAGATAGAATAGCACAGTTACTAATAATACCCAGCCTACGTGAAAAATTTTCCAGTTGTACTGTAGAAAGAGGTTCCAAGTGATTAGGCTCCACAGGTGTAGATTGGGCTATGCTTTCTTTAAATTTAGATTCTGGCCCCATGCTAAAACTAAATATTCAAGGGCATGAATTTAATGGGCTACTGGATACAGACGCAGACCTTAGCATCATCTCTCGTCAAGAATGGCCAAAACATTGGCCATTACAACAAGCCACTCAAATGCTTCGAGGCCTAGGAGTAGCGTATAATCCCCATAGAAGTGCAATGGTATTAGATTGGAAGGATCCTGAAGGATGTGAAGGAACTCTACAGCCATATGTATTGGATCATCTTCCCGTAAATTTATGGGGACGAGATAGTCTCCTGGACTCATTGATATTTTTTTTCGGATTCGGTATTGCCAGTCAATTGGGTTTTGCCGGCTCCTCAGTCCTGGTCTCAGTGTTGGATGTCCATTGCCTGTCTTCAATGCCTTGTCTTGTCTGTGTCATGTTTCATTGCTTTAACTGTTTGTGTATCTTTCATTATGGGACAGAGCACTTCAATGCCTCTGTCCCTGATACTTGATCACTGGACCAAAGTCCGCTTAAGGGCTCAGAATCTTTGTTTTTCAGTAAAGTGCCGGATGTGGCAGACTCTCTGTGCTTCAGAATGGCCCACCTTTGGATTTGGATTACCCCTAGAAGGATCTTTCTACTTCCCACTAATTTAAAAAAGTCAGAGATATTGTCTTTCAGCCGGTGCTACATAGCCATCTGGATCAACAGCCATATATCTTAACTCGGCGGGAACTCTGCATATCTCCTCCTCCATGGGTGAAGCCTTTCCTTGTCACTGCCCCCACTCTGACTCCTTCCCCCAGGAACTCTCAAATCCTCTGATCCTCCTCCTCCTACACCCTCTGTTCTCCCTGAGTCATCTGATTTCACTCTACTGGAGTCTCCTTCCCCTCCTTATCCCCTGCCCTTGTCCCCCAAAATCCAACACCCTCTAAGTGATTCCCCTGCTGCTGACTCAGCCTCTCCTCCATTGGAGGAAGCTATGCCGGCCCAGGCCCTCCAGATAATTCCTTTGCGGCACACACAGCACCTCTTCCCTTGGAGGAAGCTGTACCATCTAAAGGAACTCGCTGGCGGTGAATGATTTAAAACCCTGGAACTCTTGGGATGCTCCCCCTCCATCCCTATGGGCCAATGATTGACGATGGCCACGAGGAAAAAATGCAAGCCTACCAGTATTAGCCTTTCTCCTCGTCAGACCTATATAACTTAAAAAAATTATAATCCCCCTTTTTCTGAGGACCCCACCAGACTCTCAGGTCTGGTTGAGTCATTGATGTTTTCACACCAGCCTACTTCGGATGACTGCCAAAAACTCCTAGGGATTCTCTTCATGACAGAGGAACAACAGTGAATCCTCCAGGAAGCTAGAAAAAAAATCCCTCAAACAAGATCTGCGTCCGACACAACTTCCCAACATAATCAAAGGCGGCTTTCCCTTGAACCCACCCAACTGAGACCCCAAAATCTTTGAAGGTAGGGAGCATCTGTCCCCTTATCACCGGGCTCTAATAGTGTGTCTCCAAGCAGCCGCTAGCGACAAAGTAATTTCGCCAAGGTAAGAGAGATTATTCAAGGGCCTGATGATTCTCCCACTATGTTTCTAGAGAGAATTATGGAGGCATATTGGAGATATACTCATTTTGATCCTCAGGCAGAGAATCAAAGGCATCTGTCACGATGGCCTTTATTGGGCAAACTGGCTTGGATATTAAAACAAAGTTACAAAGCTAGATTGATTACAAGATATGACTTTCAGAGATTTAGTCAGAGAAGCCAAGAACGTATACTATAAGAGAGAAACTGAGGAAGAGAAGGGAGCAAGGGGAGGATAAAAGAAACAAAAGGCAGACTAAGGCGTTGACTAAGGTCCTGGTCACAAAAACAAATAGGCCAGAAATTAAGAAACAGGTAGACAAGAAGGGATAACATTGGCCCATGCCAGAGGCCACCCTGGCCTCAGATCAATGTGCCTACTCTAAAGAAAAAAGGACACTGGGCCAAAATTGCCCTAAAAAGTGACAGCCACACCAGCCAGCCATTCTGACTCTGGAGGATGACTAAGAAAGTCGGGGCTCAGATTCCCTCCCCAAGCTCAAGGTAACTTTTGAAGTGTTTCAAAAGTGATTATGGAAATCGAAAATAATGTGTTTGGAAAGAAGTCTCATGAAAAGATCAGTCAAGAAACATGGATGAATACATGTGTTCTGAAGCACGAAGTGAATGAAAGTCAGACAAATGCGTATAAATTTGCTAACTTGTGGATGAAATATATATCCTATGATGTGCATAAAGTGAATAAATAGTAATGTAGAAGTGTTGAATAAAATTGAACATCAAAATACACATCATGTCCCATAGTAATCTAATTGAATTGATGTTAAACAGGGTCAGTTACTGTAGAAATGTTAGGATATGTTTGCACCATTCAAAGAAGTTAGTTTTCAGTACTAGGAAACAAATATGTATTTCAGGTGGATGTATATTACTGAGAATAATCTTGTGAAAAGTTGATTAAAAATCCAAATACATCAATATGAATGAATTTAGGGAGTGCATAATAAGACACATGTTTTATATATATATATATTAAAAATAGCAATATATATGCCAATTGAAATTCATCATGAAATATATATCATCATCATATCCAAAAATATTCATTTTAATGAATATGGATTTTTATATAAGTTTGTTCAAATAGGAAGCTCACCCATGGGTTGAATTTTTAGTTCCAACATTGTTTAGGAGGAGTGATCACTTCTCACAATTTGTATGTGCCATGTCAGCCACCTCACGAGAATGTACGTGTGACACCAGGTAGGATTCTATATGTGCATATTAAAACACATGTGCTGAATAGGCTACTGAGAAAGGAAGACAGTAATTCATATATTTGTTAACTTTAAAAACACATGTAGAACTATTTCAATTAAAAATTGACTAGATTTATAACTCCTACCCTATATATTTCAAAAGGCATGTCCAACTATACACCATGCCTCCTCTGAAATGCTTGTATTTCTATTCTGTTTGGGTTATGTTTCTCCATCATATTAGGATTAGTAGTCAGAGTCTAGTAGGGAATGGGTTAATGTCAGGGATTTAGTATTTCAAATATATGCTGCACAAAAATCTTCCCACTCGCATTCAGAACAATGCCTAGACATTACCCTCGTCCCAAGTAAGACACAATTAGAGGAGAAGAGTTAAAAATTCTGTGAATACATATCTGGAAATGAATATTCTCATGAGTTCACAACCTTGGAGGTCGTAGAGGAGTTTCCAAAAGTATGGGACAGGGTAAGCACTCCACAAACATGGAGCTCTGCTGCCCTAAAGACTTCTTGAGAAACTGCCTCTGAGGTTGGGCACTTGAAATATATGTTTTCTTAAGGAGCTTTCTTTGTACTGAGACCATCAAAGCTGGGTGTGCATCTATGCGACCTGGAGGACATGGTTTCATATTTTCCAATGAACATGAGGCAGCAGTGCTGAATTCTCTCTATGTAGGTAAACTGTGTCCACTGGGGCCTAAGTGTCTCTGCGTGTGGACTGTGAAGCCATTTGGTCATCCTCTACTTTTCCTGGTGTTTCTTGCTGCTGCACTGGGAGTTTGGTATTTGCTTATGAAGTAAAAAAAGATCACCTGGGACACAGTGCTTGAGGGAGTTCTGTCACGTGTGGTGGGTCAGGGTCTGCAAGAGAATATACCAACAATGCTTCTATTCCACAAAGCTTTTCCCCTTGACCATAGAAACATAATTCTCAACATTTCCCTGAAACCTCTCTATATAACAAGATGCCATTACATATAAGGGTCTGGTGGTTGTACCATGTCAGTCACAAGGCATTTCGGAGCCAATGGAAGATCAACATGGCCCCACCACAGATGTTTCATCACACACCCCCCCTCCACTGCTCTAGGCCCACTACTCAGCAGGCTCCAAATTACTGGCATCTCTGTTCTACACCATTTTGATGAAACCTAGTCAATCAAGGTGCTGTCTGGTATACTCATGATCAGCAACCGATTTTCCAAATTTTCTACAGTGCCACCTGGTCATGGAAATTTCAATAATTTTATTGTATTTATCTAGCCATTTTTCACGGATGAAGTTGGAGGCACTGTGGATTTCAATTCGTACAGGAACCATTAAATGATGAGAAACCTCATTTCAATGAAAGCTCTGTAGAACTGTTACAGACAAGTCTTCCCAGGGAGTGGCCAAAATGTCACATAAAATCAGACCCATTGAGGTCTACAATGTGAGGTCCATGTGTGTTTTGACTGTCACCCGTGCCTGCCAAGTCTTTCAGAAAAAAAAAAAAATCATGTGATATCCTGGCTGAGATTCCCAGTGCTCTGTGGAAAGCCACCCTGGGCCTAGATCTCAGTTTCCAAGGGAGACTCTCATGCGTGCCCTCCTAGAATCCCAACACAATTCATGGCACAAGTTCTCTGAGGTCAGATCCAGAATGCACTCTCTAAGTGTAATCACACCAGAGTTCAAGCCCATGTGGACCCAGGCATCTCCTTTAACTGCCACACAATGACCACAATTAAAACCAAAACACTCCCACATGGCCCTCATCTGTTTCCATATAGATACTCATCATAACCTCTGGCTGGAGGTTTCCATGAGGGGTGCAGTCCAAGACAGTGTCCAAAATAAGCTCCCTTGCCCCTCATTTGCCTAAAGTCAGGGTGGCCTGGACATACTTCCTGTGAACCAGGAGTGATCAAATAGGCATGCCGTTAATACTGCAGCGCTTCTTCAATTTGAGGCCTACTGAGTTAGAGGTATAGATTGTTTATGTGAATTAGAGTCATGAGAAAACCCAAGCACCTCTGCAGGGCTTTGAAGAACTCAATTGACACAAAGGATCCCTATTCTCACTTGATAGAGGTCAGGAAACTCACAGAGGAAAGCGAGACTTTATCCACAATGACTGGTCTATTTGCCATTTTGGTTTTAGATGCACACATGGGATCTTTCTTTAGATCCATCTGGTGCTGAGAATCTAAGCCACAAACTCACACAGGGCCAAGATGCTAATTCAGACACATCCCTTTCCAAAGCAATTAAGCAAAGAGACACAGGTGATGCCCATTCATTTCCATTTGAAAACTGTTTACTTCAGGCTTCACAAAGGGGTGGCCAGAGCAAGAACTTCCTGACATTCAGTTCAACAGAACAATATATAAGCAAAATGCCCAAAGCAGGGTTTTTCCACTGAGAATTTCCTGGTCACACTGATATCTGAGTTTTTTGAGATGCTCGCCATTCCCTTCAGCTATCCAGTACATGACCATGTCACAGAGCTTGGAGGTGGTACATATGTTAGACACAAAACCATGAGCCTATCCTGGAGAGTGAACAGAATTCATGAAGAAACCTGGAAATTAGGAATGTAGTAGGTTATGCCCATCTTTAAGTAAAGCCGCAATCCATTCATAAATTGGGCAGGATGAAATGGGAAGCTTTCTACTAGACAGGACACATCCATTGATGCATTCTCTTTTCTAATGTCTACAACCACGGACACCATGGGATACACAGACATAGAAACACTCGCCTTTTCAAACGACTTACGAGAAACAGTTCACTCCAAACCATACAAACCACCTTTCCTTCCTATTCTCACAACATGAGACAAAATCACAAACTCACAACCACACCCACAAAGGCACCTCCTTACCCTAAGTAGGTCTGTGACTCTATGGAGTGTCCTCTGACTGGTGGGCCACACAATGTTCCCCCGAAATGTCCTGTCCTGTCTCAAATACGGTCTCCTTGGCCAACTCTATGAAGTTGTCAGGAGCCAGCGGTGGGCCACTACCTGCTTTTTCAGGAAAGGCCCCTCTTCAGAGCTGTCCTGGATTTTGGCCATTCTAACATCAGTAGGTACAAAGAAAGACTGACTCTGTCCTTGGTAATTCCAAACAAGTGAACCCACTGGGACTGGTACTGGTACTGCTCTGTGTGCCTGGCTTCCAGGATCCCAAGTTCAGAGAGTTCCATCACCAAGGGAGTAAGGTGAGGTCACTTCCTTCAGGAACTGAATTAGGTCACTGCCTTGGCAACCACTTTATCCTAACAGTTGCTTCCAAGTGTCTCATTAAATGGAGGCTTCCCCTACTTCCTGTGAAACATTCACAAGTTAGAATGGTATATCAACCATAGGAACCCGGTAATAGCTCTCCACACAGGCCTGGTTTGGTCCATCTCCTCTACATTGAGAAGAGAGGTTCTGATTCAGACACATCCCGTCATCCTGACCAGGTATTTTGCCATGGAAGATTACTTTTGCTTTCTCAGGTCCTCCATAGCTGACTACATATTCTCCAGGGATCATTTCTGCATTGAACTTGTGGTTCTAAACAGGTGAAAGATCCCCTACATTCCTGTATTGTAAGACCAACTCTGTCCCAGCTCTTCATTAAATTTACATTGAGGGAACAGTGTATTGTTAGGGTTAATAAAATGTTTGATTTGGGTTAGAAATCATTCTGCTGGATGTATAATGGTACTGGGAACCTGGGATATTTTTAAAAATATAGAGGTGAAATATATAAATGAAAAAAGGAAGTCTAGGTAATTTTGAAGCCCAGAGAGGCAATGGGCCCTTCATTGGGATACTTAGCTTTGATTTATGTTGTGCACAGATATCTCAGATAAATCGATATGCAATGGCATAGGACCATGTACCTTGGATGATTAAAATTTGAAGAGAACATCCAGTCAAAAAGGGATAGTCGGTAGGATTAGATAGATATTCGGTAGGTTAACAAAGAAGAGTGAGCATAGGATTTGGAACAAAAGTTCTTTAGCAATAGGGTTTGGGTTAAAGTGTGAAAGTAAATATCAGCACACTTGAAGGGTCAGTCACAATGATGAACAGGGGAAAATATGTAGGAAAGCAGATATCAATAGAGATATTACAAAATCAACAAGTGGGCCAAGGACCTGAACAGACACTTCTCAGAAGAAGACATACAATCAATTAATAAGTACATGAAAAAATTCTCACCTTCTCTAGCAGTCAGAGAAATGCAAATCAAAACCACCCTAAGATACCATCTCACTCCAGTAAGATTGGCAGCCATTAGGATGTCAAACAATAATAAGTGGTGGCAAGGATGTGGGGAAAAGGGTACACTTGTACATTGCTGGTGGGACTGAAAAATGGTGCGGCCATTATGGAAAACAGTATGGAGATTCCTGGAAAAGCTGGGAATGGAACCACCATTTGACCCAGCTATCGCCCTCCTTGGACTATTCCCTGAGGACCATAATAGAGAATGCTATAGGGATACTGCCACATCAATGATCATAGCAGCACAATTCACAATAGCCAGACTGTGGAACCAACCTAGATGCCCTTCAATAGATGAATGGATAAAAAAAATGTGGCATCTATACACAATGGAGTATTATGCAGCACTAAAAAATGACAAAATCATGGAATTTGCAGGGAAATGGATGGCATTAGAGCAGATTATGCTAAGTGAAGCTAGCCAATCCTTAAAAAACAAATGCCAAATGTCTTATTTGATTTAAGGAGAGCAACTAAGAACTGAACAGAGGGAAAGAGCATGAGGAAAATATTAACATTAAACTGAGACAAGTGATGGGAGGGAAAGGGAGAGAGAAGGGAAATTGCATGGAAACGGAAGGAAATCCTCATCGTTATACGAAATCACACATACAAGGTTGTGAGGGGAAAGGGGGGGGAAGGGTGAGAACGGAACAATAACAGATGAGGTAGAGAGGGAAAATGAAAGGGGAGGGGAGGGGGGATAGTAGGGGATAGGAAAGTCAGCAGAATACAACAGTCACTAATATGGCATTATGTAAAGATTGTGAATGTGTAACTGATGTGATTCTGCAATCTGTATTTGGGGTAAAAATGGAAATGCATAACTCACTTGAATCAAATTTATGAAAGATGAAAAAAATAAAAATTTTAAAAAGTACTAAATTGGCTCATCCTAACATTAAAAAAAGAGATATTACAAAATCAGGCAAAGTATAAAGTGAGTGATATGATTAGATATTTTCAACAGGGTTGATTTTGAATATATAATCTTAGGAAGAAACAAATATGTAGTCACCAATAGGATTGATATTTGAGAGCATTAGGCAACCTGAACATGGAAGTAATCCATGTTCACTTTCCATTTAGGCTTTAGTACAATAATAAGTGTGAACTTTGCATTTTGTGTCCAGAATATTACTGTGATAAAATGTATATGTAGATTAGGTGACATCAGTATTTCTTTCACCATTTCTGTGAGTAATATTTTGAAGACATATACATAAGTATTGGTTGTACAAAAACCTGTACCCTGTGTCTATGAATATACAGATAATGCATGAATAGACCATACTGTGAATAAATAGTATAGCTGGTTCCACTTTAAATAATGGATTGAATTGATATTCACAAAGGAGTGGTCTGAGGCAAAAACCTTCCTGAAATTCAGGGCAACAGAACAATAGGTAAACAAAACGCACAAAGCAGGGTTTCTCCACTGAGACTTTCCTGGTCACACTGATATCTGAGTTTTCCTAGATGCTCGCATTTCCCTTCAGCTATCCAGTACATAGCCATATCACATAGCTTGGAGGTAGTACATATCTTGGTCACAAAACAATGAGGCAATTCTGGAGAGTGTCCAGAATTCAGGATGTAAACAGAAACTTTGGAAGATAGCAGGTTTTGCCCTTCAATAAGGAAAGCCGCAGTCCATTAATAAATCGGGCAGGATGAATGTTGCGAAGCTTTCTCCTAGACAGGACACATCCATTGATGCATTTTCTTTTCTAATGTCTACAACCACGGACAGAGTGGGATACACAGACATAGAAGCACTCGCCTTGTCAAAGGACTTACTAGAAACAGTCCACGCCAATTCAAACAAACAGCCTTTCTTACATCTTCTCAGAACATGAGAAAAAAACCATACACACACCTACACCCACAAAGGCACCTCCTTTGTGGAGTGTCCTCTGAATGGTGGGCCATACTATATTCGCCAAAAATGGCCTGTTGTATCTCAAATCTGGTCTCCTTGGCCAACTCTGTGCAGTTGTCAGGAGCCAGCGGTGAACCAATACCTGCTTTCTCAGGAAAGGCCTTTCTTCAGAGCTTTCCTGGCATTTGGCCATCCTCACATCTGTTAGTACTAAGAAAGACTGACTCTGTCCTTGGTAAATTGAAACAAGTGAGACCACAGGGACTGGGACTGCAACTGGCTCTGGGTGCCTCTCTTCCTGGATCCCAAGTTCAGAGAGTTCCATCACCAAGGAAGTGAAGTGAGGTCACTTCCTTCAGGAACTGAATGAGGTCACTGCCTTGGCAACCTCTTTGTCCTAACAGTTACTTCTAAGGGTCCCATGAGATGGAGTCTGTCCCTACTTTCTGTCACACTTTCACAAGTTAGAATGGTATATCAACCATTGGCACCTGGGAAGAGCTCTCCACACAGGCCTGATTTGGTCCATCTTCTCTACATTTAGAAGATAGAGGTTGATTCAGACACATCCATTCATCCTGATCAGGTTGTTTACCATAAAAGATGACTTTTCCTCTCTCAGGTCCTTCATAGCTGCCTACATCTTCTCCAGGGATCATTTCTGCATGGACCTTTGATGTTCTCAGAAGGTGGAAGATCCCCTACATTCCTGTATTGTAAGACTAACTCTGTCCCTCCTCTTTTGTAAAGTTAGATTGAGGGAAGAGTGTATGTTTAGGGTTAATAACATGTTTGATTTGGGTTAGGAATCTCTCTGCTACATGAATAATGGTATTGGGAACCTGTGATATTTACAAGAATATATAGGTGAAATGTAAGTATGAAAACAGAAATCTAGGTAAGATTCGAAGTCAGAAGGGCATTGGGTCCTTGAGTGGGATTCTTAGGTTTGAATTATGTTCTGCATATATGTCTCCGATAAATTGAAACACAATGGTTTAGGACCTTATACCTTGGATGATTAATTGTCGAAGAGAACATCGAGTCAAAAAGCAATAATCAGTAAGATTAGGAAGATAGTCAGTAGGTTTAGAAATAAAAGTGAGTATAGGATTTAGACCAAAATTTCTTTAGCAATAGGGTCTCGGGTAGATATTGAATGTAAGTGTCAGCATATGTGAAGTGTCAGACACAATGATGAACTGCGGAATATATGTAGGAAAGCAGATATCAATAGAGATATAAGGAAATCAGGCAAAGTATAAACTGAGTGATAGAATTAGACATTTTCAACAGCCTTGAAGTTGAATATATAATCTTAGAAAGAAACAAATATGTAGTCACCAATAGGATTTACATTTGAGAGCATTAGGCAACATGGACATGGTTGTTTTTAGTAATTCATGCTCACTTTCCATTTAGGCTTTGATACAATCATGAGTGTGACCTTTGTTTTTTGTGTCCAGAATATTACTGTGATAAAAAAAAGAAATATATATATATATATATATATATATATATATATATATACACACACACACACACACATATATATAGATAGATAAGGTGACATGAATATTTCTTCTACCATTTCTGGGAGCAATGTTTTGAAGAGGTATAAATTAGTATTGGGGGAACAAAGAGGTGTACACTGTGTCTATGAATATAGAGATAATGCATTAATAGACCATACTGTGAATAAATAACATACCTGGTTCCAACTTTAATAATGGATTGAATTGAAATGTGAAAATGTACAGGAAATCATATATTGATATACACACATTCATTCCAACCACTTATACATCTAATGGTAATATTAATGTTATGGTTTATCTTGAAAGTGTGTGGGTTTAGCTTCAAAATTGATTATGGAAATCGAAAATAATGTGTTTGGAAAGAAGTCTCATGAAAAGACCAGTCAAGTAACATGGAGGAATACATGTGTTCTGAAGCAGAAAGTGATTAAAAGTGAAACAAATTCCTATAAATTTGTGAACTTGTGAATGAAATATATATCCTATGATGTGCAAAAACTGAAGAAATAGTAATGTACCAGTGTTGAATTAAAATGAACGTCAAAATAGACATCATGTCCCCTAGGAATCTATTTGCATTGATGTTAAACTGGGTCAGTTACTGCAGAAATATTAGGATTTGTAAGCACCATTGATTGAAGTTAGTTTTCAGCACTGGGAAACAAATATGTATTTCAGGTAGATGATTATTTCTGAGAATAATCTTGTGAAATGTTGATTATAAATCCACATACATGAACATGAATGTGGATATAAGACACATATATTTCATATTTTATAAAATCTGTAGAGTATATATATATATATATATATATATATATATATATATATATACAAAAAAACCCACAAAAATTCATTAAAAAGTATCAATATATATATGCCAATCGTAATTCATCATGTAATATATATCATCCACAGAAGCAAAAATATTTATTTTACTAAACATGGGTTTATGTATAATATTGTTCTAATAGGAAGCTCACCCATAGTTTGAATTTTCAGTTCCAACAGCGTTTAGGAGCACTGATCTCTTCTTACAATTTGTTTCTGCCAAGTCAGCCAACTCATAAAAATATACGTGTGATACCAAGTAGGAATCTATATGTGCATATAAAAAGTACAAGTGTTGAGTAGGCTACAGAGAAAGGGAGACAGGAATTCACATATTTGTTAACTTTAAAAACGCATGGAGAGAGCTGGGGATGTGGCTCAAGTGGTAGCGTGCTCGCCTGGCATGCGTGCGGCATGGGTTCGATTCTCAGCACCACGTGAAAACAAAGATGTTGTGTCCGCCGATAACTAAAAAATAAATATTATAGAATTCTCTCTCTCCTCTCTCACTCTCTCTTAAAAAAAAACACATGGAGGACTATTTCAATTAAAAATTGAGTAGATTTATAAAACCGACCCTTTATCATGCAAGAGGGAAGTCCAACTATACACCATGCTTCCTCTGAACTGCTTGTATTTTCATTCTTTTGGGGTATTTTTCTCCATCATATTAGGATTAGTAGTCAGAGTCTAGTAGGGTATGAGTTAGTGTCAGGGATTCAGTATTTCGAATGGAAAATTGGAAAATGGATCAATGTGTATGCAAATGTGTACTACAAAAAAATTTTCCCACTCTCATTCAGAACAATGCCTTGACATTACCTTCACCCCAAGTAAGACACAATTAGAGGAGAAGAGTTAGAAAATCTTTGAATACATATCTGAAATTGAAAATGCTTAGGGTTCACAACCTTGGAGATTGTAGAGGAGTTTCCAAAAGTAAGGGACAGTGTAAAAACTCTACAAACATGGAGATTTGCCTGCCTAAAGACGTCTGGAGAAACTGCCTCTAGGTTGGGCACTTGAAATATATGTTGCTGTCAGGAGCTTTAGCTTCCTTTCTAGTGAGACCATCAAAGCTGGGTCTTCATCTCTGTGATCTGGAGGACATGGTTTATAATTTTCCAATAAACATGAAGCAGCAGTGCTGAATTCTTGCTTTGTAGGTAATCTGTGGCAACTGGGGGCTAAGTGTCTCCCCATTTGGACTGCGAAGCCATTTCATCATCCTCCACTTTTCATAATGTTTCTTCCTGCTGCACTCGGAGTTTGGTATTTGCTTCACGAAATACAAGGAGTTCAACTGGGACACAGTGCTGCAGCGAGTTCTGTCACGTGTGGTGGATCAGGGTCTGCAGGAGAATGCACCAACAGGGCTTGTATACCACATAGGATGCCCCCTTGACCATAGCAACCTGATTCTGAACATTGCCCTGAAACCTCTCCATATAACAAGTTGCCTTTACATATAAGGGTCTGCTCGCTGCACCATGTCAGTCACAAGCCATTTGGAAGCCAATGGCAGATCCACATGGCCCCACCTCAGATGTTTTATCACACATTTGCTCACCACTGCTCTAGGCCCACTACTCAGCAGGATCCAAATTACTGAGATCTCTGTTTTACACCATTTTCATAAAAACCAGTCAATCAAGGCACTGTCTGGTACACTCGTGATCAGCAACAGGACATCCAAAGGTTCTTCATTGCCACCTGGTCATTGGAATTTCAAAAATTTCATGGTATTTATCTAGCAAATTGTCAATTATGAAGTTGGAAGCACTATGGCTTTCAAATCATTCAGGAATCATTCAATGGTGAGGAAGCTCATTTCAATGAAAACTTTGGAGAACTCTCACAGGCAAGGCTTCCCAAAGAGTGGCCTAAAGGTCACATGAATCCAGGCCCATCGAGGTCTACAATTGAGGTCCATGTGTGTTTTGACTATCAATTATGGCTTCCAAGTCTTTCAGAATAAAATAATGTGATATCCTGGCTGAGATTCCCAGTGCTCTGTGAAAAGCCACCCTAGGACTAGATCTCAGTTTCCAACGGAGACTCTCATGTGTGGCCTCCTAAATTCCCAACACAATTCATTGCAATACTTCTTTGATGATTGATCCAGAACTCAGTGTTTAAGGGGAATGACGCCAGAGTTCAAGCCCAGGTGGATCCAGTCATCTCTTCCAACTGCCACATGAATGACTACAATTAAAACCAAAACACTCCCACATGGTCCTTACCTTCTTCCATATAGACACTCATCATTACCTCTGGCTAGAGTTTTTCATGTGGGACGCATCCCAAGAGAGTGTCCAAAATAATCTTCCTTGCCCCTCATTTGCCTAAAGTCAGGGTGGCATCGTCACCCTTCCTGTGAACCTGGAGTGATCCAATAGGCCTGCCATGAATACTGCTCTGCTTCTTCAATTTGAGTCCTACTGACTCTCAGGGATAGATTCTTTAAGTGATTTGGAGTCACAAGAAAACACAAGCACCTCTGCAGTTCTTCAAAGAACTCATTTGACTTAAAGGATCCCTATTCTCACTTGACAGAGGTCAGAATCCTAACAGAGGAAGGCAAGAGACTCATCAACAATGACAGATTTTTGGCCATTTTGGTTTTGATTGCACACATGGAATCTATCCTTAGATCCATCATGTGCTGAGAATCTAAGCCACAACCTCATACAGGGCCAAGAGGCTGATTTAGACACATCCTTTTACAAGCAATTAAGCAAAGAACCACAGGTGATGCCCATTCATTTCCATTTGAAAATTGTTTTCTTCAGGCTTCACAAAGGGGTGGCCTGAGGCAAAGACCTTCCTGACATTCAGGACAACAGAACCATAGGTAAGCAAATGAACCAAAGCAGGATTTCTCCACTGAAATTTTACTGGTCACACTGATATCTGAGTTTTCTAAGATGTTCCCATTCTCTACAGCTATCAAGTATATAGACATGTCTCAGAGCTTGGAGGTGGTACATATCTTGAAAACAAAACCATGAGCCTATTCTGGAGAGTGGCCAGAATTCAGGAAGAAAACAGGAACTTAGGAATTTAGTAGGTGTTGCCCATCCATAAGGCAAACCACAGTCCACTCTTTAATTAGGCAGGATGAATGCTGGGAAGTTTTCTACTAGACAGGACACATCCTTTGATGCCTTCTCTTTTCTAATGTCTACAACCACGGACACAGTGGGATACTCAGACATAGAAACACTAGCCTTGTCAAACGACTTACTAGAAACAGGCCACTCCAACCCAAACAAACAGCCTTTCCTACCTATTCTCAGAACATGAGAGAAAACCACAAACTCACTCCACACCCACAAAGGCACCTCCTTAACCCAAGTAGGTCTGTGACTATCCGGAGTGTCCTCTAACTGGTGGGCCATACTATGTTCCCCTGAAATGGCCTGTCCTTTCTCAGATCTGGTCTCCTTGGCCAACTCTGTGAAGTTGTCAGGAGCCAGCGGTGAACCAATACCTGCTTTCTCAGGAAAGGCCCCTCTTCAGAGATCTTCTGCCATTTGACAATCCTCATATCAGTCGGTACCAAGGAAGACTGACTCTGTCCTTGGTAAATCCAAACAAGTGAGACCACTGGGACTGGGACTGGGACTGGCTCTGGGTGCCTGGCTTCCTGCAGCACAATTTCAGAGTTTTTGATGACCAAGGAAGAGAGGTGAGGTCACTTCCTTCAGGAACTGAATGAGGTCACTACCTTGGCCACCACTTTGTCCTAACAGTTGCTTCGAAAGGTCCCATGAAATGGAGGCTGCCCCTACTTCCTTTGACACTTTCACAAGTTAGAATGGTATATCAACCATAGGCACCTGGAAACAGCTCTCCACACAGGCATGGTTTGATCAGTTCTCTACATTAAGAAAGGAGAGGCTGATTCAACACATCTCTTCATACTGACCCGGTTGTTTGCCATGGAATATGACTTTTTCCCTCTTAGGTCCTTCATAGCTGCCTGCAACTTCTTAAGGGTATAATTTCTGCATGGTCCTTTGATGTTCTCAGCAGGTGGGAGATCCCCTACATTACTGTATTGTAAGACAAACTCTGTCTCGGCTCTTCTGTAAAGTTAGTTTGAGGGAACAATGTATGGTTAGGCTTAATAACATGTTTGATTTGAGTTAGGAATCATTCTGCTTAATGAATAATGGTTTTGGGAACTTGCGATATTTACAAGAATATATTGGTGAAATATAAGTTTGAAAACAGAAATCTAGATAAGATTTGAATCCAGGAAGGGCATTGGGCTGTTGATTGGGATACTTAGCTTTGAATTATGTTCTGCAAAGATGTCTCAGATAAATCAATATACAATGGCATAGGACCTTGCACCTTGGATGATTGATTGTCGAAGTGATCATCCAGTCAAAAAGGGATAGTCTTTAGGATTAGGAAGATAGTCGGTATGTTAGAAAAAAGAGTAATATAGGATTTGGACCAAAAGTTCTTTAGCAATAGGGTTTCGGATAGAGAGTGAATGTAAATGTCAGCACATGTGAAGAGTCAGTCACAATGATGAACTGGGGAAAATATGTAGGAAAGCAGATATCAATAGACATTAGGAAATCAGACAAAATATAAAGTGACTGATAGGATTAGTCATTTTCAACAGGGTTGAGGTTGAATATATTATCTTAAGAAGAAACAAATATGTAGTCACCAATAGGATTGATTTGAGAGCATTAGGCAACCTGGATATGGATGTGTTTAGTAATCCATGCTCACTTTCCATTTAGGCTTTGGTGAAAGGTTAATAAAATAGGTAATTGTTACTTACTGTTTTTCTGTATGCTTAACAAAACACTGTTGAAGTCTTGAGGACTGTTTGCTAATCTTGTTTCCAGAATGTGCTGTCCCCAACTGCCAAACTGCAAATGTATACCCTCACCCGTTTGCACGCAAACCACCCACTTGCCCTGACCCATCAATAAACTTCCCTCCCTGCCCTCTCCAAGGAAAGAATATAAGCTCTGCTTAAGCTGTTCTCATTGCTCTCTGCTCTATTCAAGTGAGCTCTGAGCACCAGAATGCTGGACCCATAATAAACCATTTACTGTTGAAGGAGACATTCTTTTGGTGGTCTCTTCCTCCGATGCTTGCCCGACCTTTACATCTGGAGGCACCAGCAAGATCCGACAGCGGCGGATGAAAGATCCCCAAGGGGCTCCTTTCAGGGTAAGTAAGGGAACTCTTTTTGGTTTTAGGTTTCAGGTTAGGGCTTGGCAAATGGCTATGGGTGATGAGCGTGACCTCTCTCTGACAGAGGCTGACATACGTGTCACAGAGCCACAGGCCACGTCCCTGGGGGATGCCCCAGAGGACTCAGGAAATCGAGGAACAATAGTCTCCTTGACTCAGTGACATTTTGCTTCGGATTCGGTATTGCCAGCCCATCAGGTTTTGCCGGCTACTCAGGCCTGGCCTCAGTATTGGACGTCCAATGCCTGACTTTATTGTCTTGTCTTGTCAGTGTAGTGTGTCGTTGCTTTCACTGTTTGTGTATCTCTCATTTTGGGACAGAGAACTTCAACACCTCTCTTCCTGACCCTTGATCACTGGAACAAAGTCCGCTTAAGGGCCCAGAATCTTTTTTTTTCAGTAAATCGCTGGACCTGGCAGACTCTCTGTGCCTCAGAATGACCCACCTTTGGAGTTGGATAGCCCCTAGAAACATCTACGTCCCACTAATTCGAAAAGTCAGAGATTTTGTATTTCAACCGGGGCCACATGGACATCCAGATCAACAGCCATATATATCAACTTTGCAGGACCTCTGCAAATCTCCTCCTCCATGGGTGAAGCTTTTCCTTGTCTCTGCCCCCGCTCCTACTCCTTCCACCATGATTCTATCTCTCAAACCCTCTGCTCCTCCTCCTCCACCCTCTCTTCTCCCTGAGTCTCAAGACTCTACTGGACTCTCCTCGCCTTCTTATCCGCTGCCCTCGTCCACCAACCCCCAACAACCTCTAAGTGATTCCCCTGCTGCTGACTCAGCCTCTCCGCCACTGGAGGAAGCTAGGCCAGCCCAGCGCCCACCAAATGACTCCCCCTTGTCACACACACAGCCCCTCCTTCCCTGGAGGAAGCTGGCCTGGCAAAAAGAACTCAAAGAACTCCCTGGCGTTTTCAAACCTGCCTACTTGGGATGACTGCCAACAAATCCTAGGGATTCTCTTCATGACAGAGGAATGAGAGAGAAACTTCCTGGAAGCTAGAAAAAAAAAATCCTCGGACCAGATGGGTGACCAAAACAACTTCCCAACATAATCAAAGCCGGCTTCCCCTTGAACTTACCCAACTGGGACCCCGACACCTTTGAAGGTAGGGAGCATCTGTCCACTTATTGCCGGGCCCTAATAGTGGGTTTCCAACCGGCCACTAGGCAACCAAATAATTTGGCCAAGGTAAGAGAGATAATTCAAGGGCCTGATGAACATCCCTCTATGTTTCTAGAGAGAATTATGGAGGCATATAGGAGATATACTCTTTTCGATCTTCAGGCAGAGGATCAAAAGGCATATGCCATGATGGCCTTCATTGGGCAAGCTGATCTGGATATTAAAAGAAAGTTACAATACTTAGATGGATTACAAGATATGACTTTGAGAGATTTAGTCAGAGTAGCCGAGAAAGTATCCTATAAGAGAGAAACAGAGAGAACGAAAGGGAGCAAAGGGAGGATGACAGATGAAAAAGACAGATTAAGGTATTAACTAATGTCCTGGTCACAACAATAAATAGGCCAGAAATTAAGAAACAGGGAGACAAGAAGTGATACCTGGGTCCCCTCCAGAGGCCACCCTTGGCCTCAGATCAATGTGCCTACTGTAAAGAAAAAGGACACTGAGCCAAAGAGTGCCCTAGAAAGAGAAAGCCACGCCAGACAGCCTTTCTGACTCTGGAGGTTGACTAACAATGTCGGGGCTCAGATCCCTTCCCCGAGCTCAGGGTAACTTTTGAAGTGAAGGGGACCCCATAAACTTTGAAGTGGATACAGCAGCAGTATACTCAGCCCTTAAGGCCCCACTGGGCCCTCTATCAAATAAAAGATCTCTAGTTCAAAGGGCTAACAGCAGTAAATATCAGACTTAGACCACTAAGAGGACCATGGACATGGGGAAAGACAAAATCCAACATTCCTTCCTAGTAATCCCAGAATGCCTGGCCCCATTGATGGGCAGAGATCTGCTCAGTAAGCTCCGGGCCAAAACAACTTTTAATCCCGAAGGCCCCAAAATGAAATTTCTAAATCCTTCATTAAAAACTCCTATAGTCATGGCTTTATAAATGTCAGTCGAAGATGAACATCCACTTTTCACACACCCCAAGACTGATCAAACAGGCAAGCTACCCCAGAAATGGATAACAGATTACCCAGATGCCTGGGCAAAATTGTTGGGTTAGGCCTAGCCATGAAACAACCTCCAAGAACAGTGGAGTTAAAAACCTCATCCTCCCCAATCAATGTCAAACAACATCCTCTGAGCAAAAAAGGTAAAGATGGGATAAGGCCCCGTATTCAGAAATATCTGGCCTTAGGGTCCTAAGGCCCTGTCAATCGGCCTGGAACACTCCCCTGCTACCGGTACAAAATCCAGGAACTGGGGACTATCCCCCATACAAGACCTAAGAGAGATCAACAACAGAGTGCAGGACATTCACCCCATGGTAAATAATTGGTACAATCTGCTTATCACTCTGAACCCTGAGTAGAAATGGTATGGACATAAAGATGCTATCTATTGCATGCCTCTGCATAAAGACAGTCAGTTGCTGTTTGCTTTTGAGTGGGTAGACCCAGAAACCGGAACGTATGGTAAACTAACATGGACTAGACTCCCACAGGGGTTCAAAAACTCCCCCACTCTCTTTGATGAAGCCCTCCACAGAGATGTCAACAACTTCAGAACTATGCACCCTGAAGTCACCCAGCTTCAATACGTGGATGACCTGCTACTGCAGCCAACACCAAGGAAAACTGTGAGTCTGGGAACCAAGCACTATTATATAAGCTTGCTCAACTCGGGTATAGAGCTTCTTCCAAAAAACCCCAAATTTGCCAGCAAGAAGTAGTCTTCCTGGGCTATTCCCTTAGGGGTGGTAAACGATGGCTCACTGAGCCCAGAAAACAAACGGTTGTGCAGATACACCCCCCCCCAGCAGCAGACAACACAGAGAGTTTCTTGGGACTACTGGGTTTTGCAGGTTATGGATTCCTGTGTTTGTGTCCTTAACTTCTCCTTTATACCCGCTGTTAAAGGGAGATGCCCAATTCCAATGGACCCCTGAGCACCAGCAAGCTTTTGATAACATCTAACAACACTGGCACTGAACTCCTCAAGTTCACTGAGCCAAGCCTGCAATTTCAGATATCCCTACACTACGTTAAAAATGTACATCAATTCACACACCTTGGTTCAAAGAAACTGCAGGCATTCCTGAAGGATCAAGAACAGAGTTTTCCACTAACCGACTCACAGCGAAAAGACATAACTGAACGGGTAACAAAACCCTGTCCGTTCTGTCAATAGGTTAATGCTTACCCTTCCAAGCTTCCTGCAAAAAAGCACCTATGAACAACCAGACCAGGACAATTCTGGGAAGTGGACTTTACTGAAATTAAGCCAGCGAGGTATGGACTTCAATATCTCCTAGTGTTTGTAGATATATTTTCAGGATGGATTGAAGCCTTCCACACAAAAAAAGGCACAAATGGTGGTAAAAAATCCTGAAAGATATTTTTCCATGATACGGCCTACCTAAGGGTATATTGTCTGATAATGGACCGGCGTTCATGGCCCAGGTAAGTAAGGGGTTAGCCAGGACCCTGGGAATAAATTGGAAGTTACATTGTGCTTATAGACCCCAGAGCTCAGGACAGGTTAAAAAAAATTAATAGAACCATTAAAGAGACCTTAACAAAATTAAGCTTAGAGAGGACATCAAAGGTTGGACTATGCTCCTGCCTTATGCACTGTTTCATGCAAGAAATACTCCCTCTGTTTCTTTGAGTAACCTCACCTCCTATGAAATTCTCTATGGGGCCCCTCCTCCAGTAAGGACCTAACCCCAACTCTAAGACCTACCGATCCCTTCCACACCCCCTTGCTTGACAAACTTAAAGCTCTTGAAAGAACTCAGCGATACCTGTCAAACCAGCTGGCCACTGCCTACCAACCTGGTGAAGAGGAGACTCCACATCGATATCAAATAAGAGACTTCGTCTACATAAGATGACTTCAGGTGTCATCCCTGGAACCCCGATGGACAGGACCATACCAGGTGCTACTTATAAAACCTACAGTGGTAAAGGTAGACGGAATCACTTCCTGGATCCTAATTCTCATCTCAAGCCTGCGCCCTGTCCAGACTCTGGCTTGAAAGTGGAAAAGACTGGTAACCCTTTCAAATTGCATATTGTCCATGTGGATAAGGCTATAGACTCTCCCCTTGGCCACCACTAGTCCTAACCATCATCAGCCCATTCAGCAGCGATGGCTGATCACAAATCCTATTAGACAAGAAGTATGGTCTGTCTTGCAGACAGCCCCCTTAGGGACCTGGTGGCCATCTCTCCACCCAGATATTTGTCAGCTGAGTATACGTCTTTCCAATTGGGATATCTCTGATGAAGAGGATCCCATTAAAATTCCATTAAATTTCTTCCGTACCATAGATAACGAAAACAAACATTATGGATGTAGGGACACGCAAGCCTGATGCAGGTTGGCTAGCCTAGATTACTATGTTTGCCCGGTGGACTATCAAAGCCACAAACAACCATGGCTGTGTGGGGGAAAAGCCGTCTTCTTCCGTAAGTCATGGGGATGTGAGCATACAGGGGCTGCCTGGTGGAACCCAAACTCCTCATCAAATTCAGTTCATAGCATTGGCCATATTACCAATTAGACAACCAAAACCGATGGCCCACAGAGGGGTGTCTAGATCCTCAAATTCTGTGTGACTTTTTCAACTTCGGCAAGTGCTCAAAAGGATGGAAGAAAATTCCCCTATGTGTATGCCTTTTCCCTCCTTTGCTCACATCATGAACTATGTTTCTCCAATAGATCCTTCTGCTCCAGACTCTCTGCTGTCACTCTCACATCAACAACCTGATTTCTTTCCTCCAATTACTAGATCAAAAACCCAAACCTCCGCTGGTTCTCAGACCATTGCCCCCTTGCTGAGGTAGCAGGTACTGAGGTACCCTTCCACCCACTCACTCCTCTCTTCTCCTGTCAGTGCCCACACCGGGTCCCACCAGGTCCTCTTACCAGCTAACCCAAAGCTCAAACCAGCTGACGAGTGCCCTCAGATGCCTATCCAAGTTGTAATGAAAATGGCCTTTAAAGTTGCTTTGTCATCACTAAAAACAGGTTACTAAGAATTTAATGTCCCTCACAGGCTTTTTGGGATACTCACTCCTGTCTTCCCATCTGCTCTACCTGTTCTACTGCTCACGTTTTGTTGCCAGGAAAATCCCAAACCCTTTTCCCATTATTCTTTTATATCTCTTTTTCCTCATTCTCAGAACCACAGAACTGCTCTCACCCCCCGCCTTCCCCGTCTTCCCCTCTGTACCAGGCCCACAGAAAAATCTTAAATGGCCTTCTCCAGAAGTCTTCATCGTGGCTGACTTTAGGACTTTCAGCAACAAAGTCCCTATAAAAGAGTTCAGTGTACATAAACTTCCTCTTTTCGTGTTGCTCTGTTATACTTGGCCACTGGCTGGAAAAATCAGCACTTCTAAGCTAGACACGCCCTTACTAGTTTTTAACAAAATATGTGAACAAGGCCTCTGGCCTTGAGCTGAGGCTTCCAGAGATGGCTACATTTCCAAGATAAAGAAGTTACCAACTGGGCTCCATGGTAACAGCTGGCAGGGAGAAAATAAAAGAGAAGAAAAAAGCTCTCCCCCTCCCAGATGTCCTTAAAAAGTTATCTTTCCCAGAGAAGAGGAAAATAAAAACAGAACCAAAAACTGCTTTTTGTGAACTTCTGCAGACTGTAAATTTCTGAGTCTTTTCTCTTACATGTTGGGTACAAAATTCTGAAACTACCTAAACTTGGGATTCAGGGGATTAATTGATTACAATAGAAGCAATGCCCTCTATATCCGGTTGCAACCAAATAGGACTGTTTCCCTGTCTTCGGTGCTATCTTAGGTGCCTTGCCTTGTCCATACCTACAACAGTATAATTCTATATACTTAAACATTGTTTATTCATAGAATTATCAACAGATGTGATTAATTATGTAATGGTGCAGATGTTTCCCCGAGTGCTCTATCATGAGGCAGGATCATTTAAATTTCAAATAGGGGGGCATACAACCCGGTTCTGCTGGCAACCTGTATCTTTCACTTTAGCCATCCTATGAGGAACAGTAGTTGCTGCAGAGGTGGGCACAGGTACCACTGCCCTAATCCATGGGACACAACAAATGACCCAATTAGAAGCAGCAATACACCAAAACTTAAAGATATTAAAAAACCACCATCACAGCTTTACAAGAATCTTTAACCTCTCTCTCTGAAGTTGTTTTACAGAACAGGCGAGGGTTCGACCTCCTCTTCATGAGAGAAGGGGCCTTTGTCCTGCATTGAGGGAAGAATGTTGTTATTATGCCTACCATACTGGAGTTGTAAAAGAATCTATGATTAAATTAAGAAGACGCATTGAAGAGCATCAACAAGAGAGAGAGGCCCAAAAAGGGTGGTTTGAGTCTTGGTTCACAGAGTCCCCCTGGTTAACTACGCTTTTATCAGCCCTGGCCGGTCCCTTAATAATCCTCACATTATTGCTAACTGTAGGACCCTGTTTGCTCAACCGTGTAGTTTCCTTTCTCCAAGCTCAAATTGGACAAGTTAAACTTATGGTAATCAGAAATCAATATACCACACTAGCAGACATAAAATGTGACATCCCCAATGATCACTATTATGATTTAATGTAACCAAAAGAAAGTGGGGAATGAAAGGTAAATAAAATAGGTAATTGTCACTTCCAGTTTTACGGTATGCTTAACAAAACACTGTTGATATCTTGAGAACTGTTTGCTAATCTTGTTCCCTGAATGTGCTGTACCAACTGCAAAACTGCAGAATGTACTCCCTCACCCATTTGCACGCAAACTACCCACTCGCCCTGACCCATCAATAATCTTCCCTCCCTGCCCTCTCCAAGGAAAGTATATAAGCTCTGCTTAAGCTGTTCTCAGGGCTCTCTCCTCTATTCAAGGGAGCTCTGAGCCCCAGCATGCTGGACCCCCATAAACTTTTGGCTGTTGCATTAGACAGTCCCTGGTAGTCTCTTCCTCCGATGCTCGCCTGACATTTACATTGGTAAAATAATAAGTGTGACCATTGCTTCTGTGTCCAAATGTACAAATTAATATTGGGGGTACAAATAGGTGTACAATGTAATATGAATATAGAGATAATGCATGAATAGGCAATACTGTGAATAAATAATAAAATGGGTTCCAAATTTAATAATGGATTCAATTGATATCTGAAAATATACAGGAAATCTTATATTGATACACATACATTTATTCCAACCAGTTATACATCTAAACGTTATATTAGGATTATGGTTTGTCATGAAAAGTGTGTGAGTTTTGCTTCAAAACTGATTATGAAAGTTGAAAATAATGTGTTTGGAAAGAAGTCTCATGAAAAGACCAGACAAGAAACCTGGAGGAATCCATGTGTTCTGAAGCAGGAAGTTATTGAAAGTGAAACAAATGCCTATAAGTTTGCTAATTTGTGGATGAAATATATATCCTATGATGTGCATAAATTGAAGAAATAGTAATGTACCAGTGTTGAATAAAAATGAACGTCAAAATACACATCATGTCCAATAGTAATCTACTTGCATTGATGTTAAACTGGGTCAGTTACTGTACAAATATTAGTATTTGTATGCAACATTAACTGAAGTTAGTTTTCAGTACTGGAAACAAATATGTATTTCATGTGGATGAATATTTCTGAGAATAATCTTGTGAATACTTGATTATAAATCCATATACATGAACATGAATGAATTTAGGGAGTGTATATAAGACACATATATTTCATATTTTGAAAAATCTGGAGAATATATATATATATATATATATATATATATATATATATATATATATACAAAAAAACACACAGAGACATTAAATTATCAATATATATGCCAATCGAAATTTATCATGAAATATATATCATCCACAGATGCAAAAATATTTCTTTTACTGAACATGGATTTATGTTTAATGTTGTTCAACTAGGAAGCTCACCCATAGGTTGAATTTTAAGATCCAACAGGGTTTAGGAGGAGTGATCTCTTCTCATAATTTGTATCTGCCAAGTCAGCCACCTCACAAGAATGTACATGTGATACCAGGTAGGATTCTATATGTGCATATAAAATTACATGTTCTGAATAGGCTACAGAGAAAGGGAGACAGGAATTTATATATTTATTAACTTTAAAAACACAAGGAGAACTATTTCAATTAAAAATTAACTAGATTTATAACACCTACCCTTCATAATGCAAATGGCAAGTCCAACTATACACCATGCCTTTTTGAACTGCTTGTATTTCTATTCTGTTTGGGTTAGTTTTCTCCATCATATTAGGATTAGCAGTCAGAGTCTAGTAGTTTATGAATTACTCTCAGGGATTAAGTATTTTGAATGGAAAATTGGAAAATGAATCTAATGTGTATGCATATATGTGCTACACAAAAATCTTCCCACTCTCATCCACAACAATGCCTTGACATTAACTTCGTCCCAAGTAAGACACAATTAGAGGAGAAAAGTTAGAAAATCTGTGAATGCATATGTGGAATGGAATATACTCAGGAGTTCACAACCTTGGAAGTGGTAGAGCAGTTTCCAAAAGTAAGGCACATGGTAAACACTCCACAAACATGGAGCTCTGCTGGCCTAAAGACTTCTTGATAAACTGCCTCTGAGGTTGGGCACTTGAAATATATGTTGTTGTCAGTAGCTTTAGCTTACTTTCTAGTGAGACCATCATAGCTGGGTCTGCATCTATGTGACCTGGAGGACATTGTTTCTAATTTTCCAATGAACATGAGGCAGCAGTGCGAATACTCTCTTTGTAGTTAAACTATGGCCACTGGGAGCTAAGTGACTCACCGTGTGAACTGTGAAGCCATTTGTTCCTCCTCCACTTTTCGTGGTGGTTCTTGCTGCTGCACTGGGACTTTGATATTTTCTTCATGAAATACAAGGAGATCAACTGGGACACAGTGCTGGAGGGAGTTCTGTCACATGTGGAGCTCACGGTCTGCATGTGAATGCACCAACCAGGATTTTATCCCACATGGGTTGCCCCTTTGTCCATAGCAACCTGATTCTGAACATTGCCTTGAAATCTCCCTATATAAAAAGATGCCTTTACATGGAAGGTTCTGCTGGCTGTACCATGTCAGTCACAAGCCATTTGGAAGCAAATGGCAGATCCACATAGCCCCACCACACATGTTTTATCACACACCTTCACACCACTGCTCTAGGCCCACTAATTTGCAGGTTCCAACTTACTGGCATCTCTGTTCTACACAATTTTCATGAAACCCAGTCAGTCAAGGCACTGTCTGATACACTCATGATCAGCAATAGGACATCCAAAGATTCTCCAGTGCCACCTGGTCATGGGAATTTCAAAAATTTCATGGTGTTTATCTAGCCATTTTTCGAGGATGAAGTTGGAGGAACTTTGGGTTTCAAAAACCATTAAATGTTGAGGAAGCTCATTTCAATGAAACTCTGGAGAACTCTCATAGGCAAGGCCTCCCAAAGAGTGGACAAAAGGTCACATGAAGCCAGTCCAATTGAAGTCTACAATGTGAGGTACATGTGTGTTTTAACTCTCAACTATGGCTGCCAAGACTTTAAGAAGAAAATCATGGATTATCTTGGCTGAGATTCCCAGTGCTCTGTGGCCTTGATCTAAGTTTATAAGGGCTACTTTCATGCGTGGCCTCCTAAAATCCCAACAAAACTCATGGCAATTCTTCTCTGAGGTCAGTTCCAGAACTCAGTCTCTATGTGGATTCACACGAGAGTTCAAGCCCAGGTGGACCCAGTGATTTCTTCCAATCGCCACACAAATGACCAAAATTTAAACGAAAACACTCCCATATGGCCCTCATCTTTTCCACATAGACACTCATCATAACCTCTAGCTGGAGGTTTCTATGAGGGGCGCTGGACAAGACAGTGTCCAAAATAAGCTCCCTTGCCCGTCATTTGCCTAAATTCAGGGTGGCCTGGAAACCCTTCCTGTGAACCAGGAGTGATCAAATAGGCCTACCATTATTACTGTTCCACTTCTCCAATTTGAGGCCTACTGACTGTGGGGTTTAGATTCTTCATGTGGATTGGGGTCATGAGAAAACCCAAGCACCAATGGGCTAGACTCTGAAGGGCTTTGAAGAACTCATTTGACCCAAAGGATTCCTATTCTCACCTTATGGAGGTCAGGAAACTTACAGAGGAAGGCGAGAGACTTCATCCATAATGAATGCTCTTTTGGCCATTTTGGTTTTGGATGCACACATGGCATCTTTCTTTAGATCCATCAGGTGCTGAGAATCTAAGCCACAGCCTCACACAGGGCCAACAGGCTGATTCAGACACATCCCTTTCGAAATCAATTACTCAAAGAGGGACAGGTGATGCCCATTCATTTGCATTAGAGAACTGTTTTATTCAGGCTTCACAAGGGGTGGCCTTGGCAAAGACCTTCCTGACATTTAGTGCTATAGAACAATAGGTAAGCAAAAGTCCCAAAGCAGGGTTTCTCCACTGAGACTTTTCCTGGTAACACTGATATCTGAGTTTTCTGAGATTCTTGCCATTCCCTTCAGCTATCCAGTACATGGCCAAGTCACAGAGCTTGGAGGTGGTACCTATCTTGGTCACAAAATCATGAGCCTATTCTGGAGAGTGGCCAGAATTCAGGAAGAAAACAGGAACTTAGGAAGATTGCAGGTATTGCCCACAAATAAGGCAATCCACTGTCCTTTTATAAATTGGGCAGCGTGAATGTTGGGAAGCTTTCTCCTAGACAGGACACATCCATTGATGCATTTTCTTTTGTAGGGTCTACACCCACGGACAAAGTGGGATACACAGACATAGAAACACTTGCCTTGTCAAATGACTTAATAGAAACAGTCCACTCCAAAACAAACAAACCAACTTTCCTACGTATTCTCAGAACATGAGACAAAACCACAAACCCACACTCATTCCCACAAATGCACCTCCTTCCCCCAAGAAGGTCTGTTACTAACCGGAGTGTCCTCTGCCTGGTGAGCCATTCTTTGTTCACCCGAAATGGCCTGTCTGTTCTCAAATCTGGACTCCTTGGCCCACTCTGTGAAGTTGTCAGGAGCCAGGTTTGAGCCGCCACTACCTGCTTTCTCAGGAAAGACACCTCTTCAGATTTTTTCTGGCATTTGGCCATCTTCACATCTGTAGGTACCAAGAAAGACTGACTCTTTCTATGATAAATCCAAAAAAGTGAGATCTCTGTGACTGTTACTGGGCCTGGCCCTGGGTGCCTGGTTTCCGGGATGCCAAGTTCAGAGAGTTCCATCACAAAGAAGTGAGGTAGGTCACTTCTTTCATGAACTGAATGAGCTCACAGCCTTGGCAAACACTTTGTCCTAACAGTTTCTTCCTAGGGTCCCATGAGATGGAGGCTGCCCCTACTTCCTGTGACACTTTCACAAGTTAGAATGGTATATCAACCATAGGTACTGGGGGAGAGATCTCCACACAGGCTTGGTTTTGTCCATTTTGTCTACATTAAAATGCGAGAGGCTTATTCAGACACATCTCTTCATCCTGACAAGGTTATTTGCCATGTAAAATGACTTTTGGTCTCTCAGGTCCTTCATAGCATTCTATATCTTCTTCAGGGATAATTTCTGCATGGATATTTGCGATTCTCAGCAGGTGGAAGATCCCCTATATTCCTGTATTGTAAGACCAACTCTATCCCTGCACTGCTGTAAACTTAGATTGAGGGAACAGTGTATGGTTAGTGTTAATATCATGTTCTATTTGGGTTAGGAATCATTCTGCTGGATGAATAATGGTATTGGGAACCTGAGATATTTACAAGAATATATAGGTGAAATATAAGTATGGAAACAGAAATCTAGGGAAGACTTGAAGCCAAGTAGGACATTGGGCCCTTGAGTAGCATACTTTGCTTTGAATTATATTCTGCACAGATGTCTCAGATAAATCGATATACAAAGAAATAGGATCTTATACACTGGATGATTGAATAACATACAGAATATCCAATAAAAAAGGGATAGTCTGTAGGATTAGCAAGATAGTCAGTAGATTTAGAAAGAAGAGTTAGTATAGCATTTGTACCAAAAGTTCTTTACAAATAAGGTTTCGGGTAGAGAGTGAATGTAAATGTCAGCACAATGACGAATTGGGGAAAATATGTAGGAAAGCAGATATAAATAGAGACATTAGGAAGTCAGTAAAAGTATAAAGTGTGTAATTTGTTTAGACATTTTCAACGGTTTGAGTCTGAATATATAATCTTAGGCAGAAACTAATATGTTGTCACAAATTGGATTGACTTTTGAGAGCATTAGGTAACCAGGACATGGATGTTTTTTATTAATCCATGCTCACTTTTTATTTAGGCTTTGGTAAAATCATAAGTGTGACCTTTGCATTTTGTGTCCAGAATATTATTGTGATAAAATGTATATGTAGATCAGGTGATATGAGTATTCCTTCCACCATTTCTGGGAGCACTATTTTGAAGAAATATAAATTAGTATTGGGGGTACAAAGGGGTATACCCTGTGTCATAGAATATATTGATAATGCATCAATTGACCATCATGTGAATAAATAATATAACTGGTTCCACTTTAAATAATGAATTAAATTGATATCTGAAAATATAAAAGAAATCTCACATTGATATACAATCATTCACTGCAACCAGTTATACATCTAATGGTAATATTATGGTTGTGGTTTATCCTGAAAGGTGTGTGAGTTTTGTTTCAAAAGTGATTATGGAAATCAAAAATAATGTGTTTGGAAAGAAGTCTCATGAAAAGAATAGTCAAGAAACCTGTAAGAATACATGTGTTCTCAAGCAGGAAGTGATTGAACATTATATATCATACTATATATAATGTGCATAAACTGCAGAAATAGTAATGTACCGGTGATGAATAAAAATGAACATCATAATACACATCATGTCCCATAGGAATCTACTTGCATTGATGTTAATCTGGGTAAGTTACTGTAGAAATATTAGGATTTTTATGCACCATTCACTGAAGTTACTTTTCAGTACTAGGAAAAAAGTATGTATTTAAGTTGGATGAATATTTCTGAGAACAATCTTGTGAAAATTTGATTATAAATCCACATAAATCACAAAACATTATAAACACAAAAGTCACATGGACATTAAAATGTAGCAATATATATGCCAATTTAAATCCATCTTGAAATATATATCATCCACTGATCCAAAACTATTTATTTAATGAACTTGAATTTATGTATAATGTTGTTCAGCTAGGAAGCTCCCCCATAGATTGAATTTTCTGTTCCAACAGTGTTTAGGAGGAGTGATCTCCTAAATGTGTATGCAAATATGTGCTACACAAAAATCTTCCCACTCTCATCCAGAACAATGCCTTGATATTACCTTCACCCCAAGTAAAACACAGTTGGAGGACAAGAGTTAGAAAATCTGTGAATACATATCTGGAATGTAAAATGGTCAGGAGTTCACAACCTTGCAGGTTGTAGAGGAGTTTCCAAAAGTAAAGGACAGGCTTGATAGACCCAACCTGATCTTTTATTAGAATTGGGAGCCATCTTGCCAGAAAGTCGTGAAAAGATAATTTGGGCTTTACTATAAATTACTGCAAATTCTGAACCTGCTTGGAATGCGTGCCCGTGCCTTGAACTCATCCTTGCCTGGCTCTCTGACCAGATAACAGTGCTCTCTGAAACATTAGTGACACCTAATAAATATTGGCCTTCCCAGGCCAGACAACGACCCTCTCTGAGTCTCTAATGGTCCTCATAATTTCTGATGTTGGGGCCAGCAAAAAAAATGTAAACTACCATTAGTGTGATGCTTTCAAAGTTCTGTTATCTGTAACCCCCTTTTTGTGTAACTTTCTGGGCTATATAGCTGGGCTGTAGGAAAGGTGGTGTTGCTGTCTTGTTCCCGCCATTTTTGGAGGGAGAGGCAGCCTGGCCGGTTTTAATAATAAGCTTGCCTTAATTTGATTTTAATTGGAGTCAGTGGTCTTTTCTTGCATCCTAGTCCAACATTTTGGAGTTCCCCAGTGAGATGACCCTGCCCGACCAGATCACAAGGCCAGACTGCTGAAAATTCTGAAGCTGGCCTTCCCTCCAGGGCTACGGGCTGGGGAGCCACTCTAGGGGGTGCACAACTTGAGATGTTCCAAGGCCTTGGAGTGAGCCGTCGGTCTGGGGAGCACTGCAGTGAACCACCGCACTGAAACTATTAGCAAGCACCTGGTGGAGGAGGCCTCCATAGGTAAGTGGCACCTTGATAACATCTTATATCTGGTTAAGGGAGATCTCTTCTAATGACAGAGAGGTGGCCTGGGGAGGCTCACATACACTCCTGTCCAGGACAGTAATGAGAATCGTTCTGTCCTCTGTTCCGTTCTGTAGGGAATTCCTTTCAAGGTTAGAGAGGTGCCGAGGGACACGCACGTGCTCCTACCCCAGAGCTTTAGCAAGACATTGAATTGCTCCTCTGTTTTTCTGTTTTGGCACAGGGATTCTGGTTTTTTTTTTTTTTTTTTTTTTTTGTGTGTGTGTGTTTTGTTCTGTGTTCTATATGTTTTTTTGTTTTTTTGTTTTTGTGCATTTTGTTTTGTGATTTCTGTGATAAAATCTTAAGGATATTGAACGTGAAAATGGGTAACAAACAAGTAAGCCTGACACCCCTTTGGACTGTGTTTTAAGGAACTGTGATGATCTTTACCACCATTTGTTAAGCAGAATGAGAGAAGCCCCTAGCTGGCTGCCTGGAGCACACCCAGTGCAGATGGCAATGCCTGCTGGGGAATGAAGAACTGAGTATCTCCCAGCATCTGCCAAAGCCCTGTTTCTTCAGGGAATTCCCTCCTTCGTTCCCTGCACTGTAAGGATAATGCCGCCTCTGTCTTCTTAAAAAAAGAGAAAAACAAAAAGGGGACACTAAATGCAGTAAAGTCACCATGGAGACACTTTATTTTACATTTCAGGTTGCTCCTCTGTGAAAACATTTGGTCCCCTTGTGGGGACATCTGTGGTGCCACTGGGGAAGGAGATTTTTCTCTTATTTGCTCTGTTTTAAAGGGTTCTGTCTGTCAGCCATTGTCTGGAGTTCATTTCTGCCTGTCTTGTGCCTTTTTTCTGGCCCTTTAAGACATGTGCAATAATGTGTTAATATTATAAATTGTTTCTTGGAAATGATCTTAGCTGAATTTGTGTCTAAATGATGATGTTTCATTGTACCAATCTGGTATCTGAATGGGTTTTTGAAGCATTTCACAATCTTGCAGTTAAAAGTCGGGTTTAGGTAATTGTTTAGTTTATGGTTTCAGATAATTCATGCCAGAGAACATAAATACTTAGGATGGAAAACTAAAGAACTCTACTTCCAAGTTGGCAAGTAACTTCCCAATCATTCAGTCTTTTTTTCACCAATTTTAAATTAGGTAGCCTGGGAAAATGTCACTGTGTGTACCAGTGCATTAATTTGGACAAGGATACTAAATCATAGTATGATATCTGTTGACAAAACAACTTGTAAAGATATAAAATTTTGTGAATTGTATCTTAAACTTGTATCATAATTTTCAACATCCTAACCTGAAAATAATGGTTAAAATACCTTAGGCCTAAGGTTTCTGCTCAGAATAGCCATTTTTTCCTGCTTCTTCCAGACCTCAGCCAGGGATTATTTTGAAATGCAAATGAAAGAAGCCTGTAAGCTTAGTAGGAGACTTATTTGAGGCCTAAGGGAAAAAAAAGTAAATTGTATGGTATTTACTTATTACTGGCCAGTCATTTTTTCTAGGACTAATATTTTTTTTCCTTAGATTCTTTATTTATTTTTTGAGCTCATGATTTTGCTCCTACAGACCTAGGTTAATGTTTTTCTGATCAGTAATATCTTTGACCAACTGTGGAATTTTTAAATCATTGCAGTGGAGATTTCACCTGTGAAAAGCTACAAGGCCTTCACTTTTATTATGTGTGCACAATTTGTTATGTGTTGTATGTCTATATATGTATACATATGTCCGTATATCATATATATGATACACAAATTAACATATATAAGGAGCACTCATATTAAAAAGCACTCATAAAAACAATTTTAAAAAGTGGATCCAAAGATCTTTAATTCACGTGATTTAAATGTTTCAATTTAAATTGGGTAAACTGATAAATATAAATTTCTTTAAATTTAAGCTTACAAGTTTTTCTAGGTGTTCAAAAATCTAATAAAGTATTAATGTCTACAAAAGGTCTAATATGCCTATGTTCCAGGACTTTTCTTTCAATCAAAAAAATGGCTTACACTGTTCAAAACATTTGTCTAATATTTTGATAAATAAGTAAAGTAAATTTGATATGGGATTACTCATTCATGAGTACTTTTGTTTGATATCTGATTGATATACTAAGGTCTCTGTAAGTTTGTACTAAAGTCTGTATAAGATTGTAAAAATCAGTCATGTGTTAAAGAGACAAAAATTTCTTAAACATAAGTTTACCCATAACATTTAGTTTATTAAGATTTAAATTTTCTAGAGCAGGCAACCATAAAAATTAAACAACTGTTTAATTAAGAACTGTTATTTTAGAGCACTGTACTGCCATTTCTTTAAAAGCTAAACTTGGTTAATGTAGAAACATCAATGTAATTGTGATGCTATTAATGTGCTCATATCTTCCAGTTATAAAACTCTATAAGGTAGAAACTTTAAAAGAGCATTATATCAAGCAGGTGTTCTGAAGTTGTATGGTAAATAAAATATATATTGGGGATTTATTTACCTGTTATCAATAATATATGTAAAGTTTTATGTTACTTTTTACATTGTGGAACAATTTAAATGTATTTTTAAGTTAATGAGACCCTAATCTATGTAAAGGTTAAAATCTTTCAGCCGTACTTTAATTCATGTTTTAAATGTGATATCATATGGTGTGAGCTAATGTTCATGTGACCTCAAAAAATTTATGTAAACTTTGTAAAATGATATTTAAAAAACAAAGATCAGCTTTAGAACTAAAGCATTTAAGGTTTATAAGGAGCCCTGCTTACCTGAGATAAGACTCTGTGTCCCATCTTACTACATGTGAGAATGACTACGAAAGCAGTAGGTCAGATTTTATTTCATTTAAAGTTATGTTCAAATTTTTTTTTCTGTCAAGATTACTAGGATCTCAAAAAGATGATATAATATATAACTCACCCAAAAAATTCAGGGTAGCTATTACATGAACTAAGTATTTTTACTCTTGTTAAAAAAATTTTATTTTTTAATTTCCTTATAAGTGATCTAAAGATTCCCTGTTGGTGTTTTACAGAAGTGTTGCTTTAAGAACACAACATGGGTTAATTTAAGATAATAAGTCATCAACTACAAGACAGACAGAATAATAAGATCCCAATTAATAATATATAAATAATTATAAACTTATAGACATTAAAGCACAGTACTCTTAATATATAGCTGTTAAAATTCATTTGCTGGTTGTTTCAGATTAGGATTGAAAATTAAAGTTAAATAAAAAGGTCCAAAAAAAAAACGATATTTGACTCTTGCCCTCTGAGTCAGTCTGAATCCAGGGAACATTGATTTCTCTATGAGCTTTGCAACTCTGGGCCACATAACCTCCCGATCAGAGAGATTAATGAGACTACTGGAGAACAGAAAGCCAATCAGTGCATTTGCTACAAAGAGGTGAGTCATCAGGAAAGGGAGACATCCCTGATGCTTCTGAGGGAAGCCACATGGTCAAGCAAGACCTGGACCCACATAGCTCAAATTGCACTAGCAGAACTGAGAAGCTGCTCTCAAGTTTCCCAAAAAATGACTCCCATAAAAGCTCAGCTGACTGCTAACAATAGATAGAAACAAAAGTCAGTTTGACTGCTTCATCTTAAACACTTAGCAAAGACAGTTAAAACCAAAATACAGCCAATCCTGGGCATTTTAATAATAATAATAATAATAATAATAATAATAATAATAATAATAATAATAATATTTTGAGGTATACACTTTATGTTAGCCTCCCAAAATAAGTAAAACTGTTGGCTACAAAGAAGGATTCTCAGAGAGGAATGCCTGATAACTATAAAAATAGACTATCAAGAGGAGCTGCCAGAGGCAGAAGTTTTTAGTTTAAGGCCTACAGATATTCCTAACCTACACAGGTAGGCTTGGTGTTTGCTAGTACAATTATCCAGCCCTGAGTAACAGAATTAAATGTTTCTCTATTAAACACAGAGGTCATACTAGTGAAAGGATTCTGCAAAATCAGATGACACTAAATTATTAAACTGTATATTATGGGGAGGGACAACTGTATCACTAAAAGTTAAATATTAAGTTCACAATCCTGATAATTGGGGATATTAAAGACTGCTGAGGGTACTTCATACAGTGACATGATCCAGCTACTGCAACATTTATTCAATACTCATGTTTTTTGTTTCTCTCATAGAAGAACCAATCCCCAGATGACTTTACAACCTGTTCTTCCTCAACAAGACTTCAAAAAGAACTGACTTCAAAAAGGCAACTCATGTCCCTCATGCCATGCACACTCATGTCACCCTTTCTCAGCTGAGAAAAAGCCAAAATGAGAGACGACTCTCTACTTACACCAATGGAGCCAAAAATAAATAGACTATCAATATAAGTAATTAATTAAGTCAGGTAATATCAGGGAGACTGGTTTTCGGTGAGTTCTAAAAATTTGGTGACTGTTAACTGAGGGATTAAAATTTCCTCAGTGCTTTTCCACTAACCTATCAAGGATTACAAAGGGACACATAAGAAAAGGGGGTAATGATACACCCAACCTTACCTTTTATTAAAATTGGGAGCCATCTTGCAACAAAGCCATGAAAAAATCATTTTGGCTTTACTGTAAATTACTGCAAATTCTGAACCTGCTTGGAATGACTGCCCGTGCCTTGAACTCACCCGTGCATGGCTCTCCGACCAGATAGCAGCCCTCTCTGAAACTTTGTCACACCTCATAAATATTGGCCTTTTGTGGCCAGACAATGACCCTCTCTGAGGCTGTAATGGTCCTCATAAATTTTGATGTTGGGGCTAACAAAAAAAAAATGTAAACTCCCATTAGTGTGATGCTTGTCAGAGTTCTATTATCTGTTACCCCATTTTTGTGTAACTTTCTGGGCTACAAACCTGGGCTGTAGTAAAGGTGGGGTTGCTCTCTTGTTCTCGCAATTTTGGGAGGGAGTGGCAGCCCAGCCAGTGGAAATAATAAGCTTACTTTAATTTGATTTTAATTGGAGTCAGTGTTCTTTTCTTACATCCTGGTCTAAGAGGTAAACACTGCACAAACATAGAGCTCTGCTGGCCTAAAGACTTCTTGAGAAACTGCCTCTGAGGTTGGATACTTTAAATATATTTTGTTGTCAGAAGGTTTAGCTTCTTTTCTAGTGAGACCATCAAAGCTGGGTCTGCATCTATGTGAATGGAGAGCATGGTTTCTTATTTTCCAATGAACATGAGGCAGCAGTGCTGAATTATCTCTTGGTAGGTAAACTGTGGCCATTGGGGGCTAAGTGTCTCCCTGTGTGGACTGTGAAGCCATTTGATCATCCTCCATTTTTGTGGTGTTCCTTGGTGCTGCACTGGGAGTTTGGTATTTGCTTCACGAAATACAAGGAGTTCAACTGCGACACAGTGCTGGAGGGAGTTCTGTCACGTGTGGTGGGTCAGAAACTGCAGGAGAATGCACCAACCAGGCTTCTATTTCACATAGCTTTTTCCTTGACCATACCCACCTGATTCTGAACATTGCCTTGAAACCTCTCCATATAATAAGATGCCTTAACATGTAAGGTTCTGCTGGATGCACCATGGCAGCCAAAATGCATTTGGAAGTCAATTGGAAATCCACACGGCCCCACCTCAGATATTTTATCACACACCTGCACACCACTGCTCTTGGCCCACTATTCAGCAGTGCAAATTACTGGCATCTCTGTTCTTCACCATTTTCATGAAACCCAGTCAATCAAGGCACTGTCTGGTACACTCATGATCAGCAACAGGAGATCCAAAGGTTCTCCAGTGCCACCTGGTCATGGGAGTTTTAAAAATTTCAGGGTGTTTATCTAGCCACTTTTCAAGGATGAAGTTGGAGAAACTGTGGGTTTCAATTCATTCAGGAACCATTTAATGTTGAGGAACCTCATTTCAATGAATGCTCTGGAGAACTCTCAAAGGCAAGGCTTCCCAAAGAGTAGCCAAACGGTCACATGAAGCCCAGCCCATTGAGGTCTACAATGTGAGGTCCATGTGTGTTTTGACTCTCAACTATGCCTGTCAAGTCTTTCAGAATAAAATCATGTGATATCCTGGCTGAGATTCCCAGTGATCAGTCGAAAGCCACCCTTGGCCTAGATTTCAGTTTCCAAGGGCGACTCTCATGCGTGGCATTCTAAAATCGCAACACAATTCATGACAATACTTCTCTGAGGTCAGTTTCAGAACTCAGTCTCTAAAGGGAATCATACCAAAGTTCCAGCCCTGGTGGATCCAGTCATTTCTTCGAACTGCTACACAAATGAACACAATTAAAACCAAAACACTCCCACATGGTCCTCACCTTCTTCCATATAGACACTCATTATAACCTCTGGCTGGAGGTTTCCATGAGGGGTGCAGCACAAGACGGTATCAAATACAAGCTCCCTTGTCCCTTATTTGCTTAAAGTCAGCTAGGCCTGGACACCATTCCTGTGAACCAGGAGTGATAAAATAAGCCTGGCCTTAATACTGCTCTGCTTCTCCAATTTGAGGCCTACTGACTGTCAGGTATAGATTCTTTATGTGATTTGGAATAATGAAAAAACCCAAGCTCATATGGGCTAGCCTCTCCAGGGCTTTGAAGAACTCATTTGACTCAAAGGATCCATATTCTCACTTGATGGAGATCAGAAACCTATCAGAGTAAGGCAAGATACTCCATACACAGTGACTGATCTTTTTGCCATTTTGGTTTTGAAAGCACACATGGAATCTTTCTTTAGTTCCAACAGATGCTGAGAATCTAAGCCACTGCCTCACACAGGGCCAAGTGGCTGATTCAGACACATCCCTTTCCAAAGCAATTAAGCAAAGATACACAGGTGATGCCCATTCATTTCCATTTGAAAACTGTTTTCTTAAGGCTTCACAAATTGGAGGACTGAGGCAAAGACCTTCCTGACACTCAGAGCAAATTGCAATATATATGCCAAACGAAATTCACCATGAAATGTATACCATCCACAGATCCAAATATATTCATTTTACTGAACATTGATTTATGTATAATGTTGTTCAACTAGGAAGCTCACTCACATTTGAATTAAATGTTCAAGCAGCATTTAGGAGGAGTGATCTCTTCTTCCAATTTGTATCTGCCAAGTCAGCCACCTCACAAGAATGTACGTGTGGTACCAGGTAGGATTCTATATGTGCATATAAAAATACGTGTGCTGAATAGGCTACAGAGAAAGGGGGACAGGAATTCACTTATTTGTTAACTTTAAAAACGCATGGAGAACTATTTCAACAAATAATTGACTAGATTTATAACTGCTACACTATACCATGCAAAAGGCAACTCCAACTATAAAACATACCTCCTCTAAACTGCCTGTATTTCTATTCTGTTTGTGTTATTTTTCTCCATCATATTAGGATTAGTAGTCAGAGTCTAATAGGGTATATGTTAGTTTCAGGGATTCAGCATTTCTAATGGAAAATAGGAAATTGAATCCAATGTGTATGCAAATATGTGCTACACAAAATTCTTCCCACTTTCATCCAGAACAATGCCTTGACATTACATTCTCCTCAAGTAAGACACAATTAGAGGATAAGAGTTAGAAAATCTGTGAATATATATCTGGAATGGAGAATACTCAGGAGTTTACAACTTTGGAGGTGGTAGAGAAGATTCTAAAAGTAAGGGACAGGGTAAACATTCCACAAACATGCAGCTCTGCTGGCCTACATACTTTTTGAGAAACTGCCTCTAAGGGTGGGCACTTGAAATATTTGATGTTCTGAGGAGATTTAGTTCCTTTGTAGAGAGACCATCAAAGCTGGGTCTGCATCTATGTTACTTGGAGCACATGGTTTCTTATTATCCAATGAACATGAGGCAGCGGTGCTGAATTCTCTCTTTGTAGGTAAACTATGGACACTGGGGTCTAAGTGTCTTTCAGTGTGGACTGTGAAGCCAATTGGTCATCCTCCACTTTTCGTGGTGTTTCTCGCTGCTCCGCTGGGAGTTTGATATTTACTTCAAGAAATACAAGGAGTTAAAATGGGACAGAGTGGTGGAGGGAGTTCTTTAAGGTGTGGTGAGTCAGGGTCTTCAGGAGAATGCACCAACCCAGGTTCTATCCCACGTAGATTGCCCCCTTGAGAATAGCAATATGATTCTGAACATTGCAGTGAATCCTCTCCATATAACAAGATGCCTTTACATATATGGGTCTGCTGGGTGCACCATGTCAGTCACAAGCCATTTGGAAGCCAATGGCTGATCCACATGGACGCAACACAGATTTTTTATCAGACAATTGCATACCACTGCTCTAGGCCAACTACTCACCAGGCTCCAACTTACTGGCATATCTGTTCTACACCATTTTCATGAAACAAAGTCAATCAAGGCAGTGTCTGGTATACTCAGGATCAGAAACAGGACATCCACAGTTTTTTCAGTGCCAGCTGAACATGAAAATATCAAAAATTTCATGGTAATTTTCTAGCCATTGTTTCACGGATGAAGTTTGCGGCTCTGAGGGCTTCAATTAATTCAGGAACCATTAAATGGTGAAGAAGCTAATTTCAATGAAAGCACTGGAGCACTCTCACAGGCATGGTTTCCCTAAGGGTGGCCAAAATGTCACATGAAGCCAGGCCCATTGAGATCTACAATGTGAGGTCCATGTGTGTTTTAAACTCAAATATGGCTGCCAAGTCTTTAAGAAAAATTGTATGTAGTATCCGGGCTGAAATTCCCAGTGTTCTGTGGAAATCCAACCTGGGCCTAGATCTCAGGTTCCAAGGGCGACTCTCATGTGTGGCCTCCTAAAATCCCAACACAATTCATGGCAATACTTCTCTGAGGTCAGTTAAAGAACTCAGTCTCTAAGGGGAATCACACCAGAGTTCAAGCCCAGTGGAACAGTCATCTCTTCCAACCGCCACACAAATGACCACAATTAAAACCAAAACACTCCCACATGGTCCTCATCTTCTTCCATATAGACACTCCTTATAACGTCTGGCTGGAGTTTTCAATGAGGTCCACAGCCCAAGTCAGTGTCCAAATTAAGGTCCTGTTCCCCTCATTTGTCTAACATCAAGGTGGCCTGGACACACTTCCTGTAAACCAGGAGTGATCAAATAGGCCTGCCATTAATACTGCTCGGCTTTTTCAATTTGAGGCCTTCTGACTCTGTGGTTTAGATTCTTTATGTGAATTTGAGTCATGAGAAATACCAAGCCCCTCTGCAGAGATTTGAAGAACTCATTTGGCCCAAAGGATTCCTATTCTCCCTTGATGGAATTCAGGATCCTAACAGAGGAAGGTAAAAGAATTCATTCACAATGAGTGAATATTTGCCATTTTGGTTTTGGATGCACACATGGGATCTTTCTTTTGATCCATCAGGTGCTAAGAATCTAAGCCACTGCCTCACACAGGGCCAAGAGGCTGATTCAGACACATCCTTTTCCAAAGCAATTAAGCAAAGAGCCACAGGTGATGCCCATTCATTTCCATTTGAAAACTGTTTTCTTCAGGGTTCACAAAGGTGTGGCCTGAGGCAAAGACCTTCCTGACACTCAGAGCAACAGAAAAATAGGTAAGGAAAAGGCCCAAAGCAGGGTTTCTCTACTGAGACTTTCTTTGTCACACTGATATCTGAGTTTTCTGAGATGCTTGCTATTCCCTTCAGCTATCCATTATATGGCAATGTCACAGAGCTTGGAGGTGGTACATATCTTGGACAGAAAACCATGAGCCTACTCTGAAGAGTGGCCAGAATTCAGGAAGAAAACAGGAACTCCGGAAGATAGTAGGTGTTGCCCGTCCCTAAAGCAACCTGCAGTCCACTCATAAATTGGGCAGGATGAATGTTGGCAAGCTTTCTACTAGACAGGACACATCCATTGATGCATTATCTTTTATAATGTCTACAACCACGGACACAGTGGGATACACAGGCATACAAACAATCGCCTTGTCAAATGACTTACTATAAACAGTCCACTCCAAAACAAACAAACTGCCTTTCTTACCTATTCTCAGAACATGAGACTAAACCACAAAATCACAACCACACCCACAACGACACCTCCTTTATTCAAGTAGGTCTGTGACTAATTGGAATGTACTCTGACTGATGGGCCATACTATGTTTCCTTGAAATGGCCTGTCCTTCTCAGATCGGGTCTCCTTGGCCAACACTGTGAAGTTTTCAGGAGCCAGTGGTGAGCCACTACCTGCTTTCTCAGGAAATTCCCCTTTTCAGAGCTCTCCTGGCATTTGGCAATCCTCACATCAGTAGGTACCAAGGAAGACTTACTCTGTCCTTGGTTATTCCAAACAACTGAGTGCACTGGGAAAGAAACTGGGACTGACTCTGGGTGCCTGGCTTCCTGGATCCCAAGTTCAGAGAAATCCGTCATCAAGGAAGAGAGGTAGGTCACTTCATGCAGGAACTGAATGAGGTTACTGCCGTGGCAACCACTTTGTCCTAACAATTGCTTTCAAGGGTCCCATGAGATGGAGGCTGCCCCTACTTCCTGTGACACTTTCACAAGTTAGATTGGTATATCAACCATTGGCACCTGGGAACAGCTCTCCACACAGGCCTGGTTTTGTCCATCTTCTCTACATTAAGGAGAGAGAAGCTGATTCAGACACAACCCTTCATCCTGACCAGGTTGTTTGCCATGGAGGATGACTTTTGCTCTCTTAGGTCCTCCATAGCTGCTTACAACTTCTCCAGGAATCATTTCTGCATGGACCTTTGAGTTTCTCAGCATGTGGAAGATCCCCTATATTCCTGTATTGTAAGACCAACTCTATCCCTGCTCTTCTGTAAAGTTAAATTGACTGAACAGTGTATGGTTAGGTTAACTAACAGGTTCGATTTGGATTAGGAATCTTTCTGCGCGATGAATAATGGTATTGGGAAACTGCGATATTTACAAGAATATATAGGTGAAATATAAGTATGAAAACAGAAATCTAGCTAAGATATGAAGCCCAAAAGGGCATTGGGCCCTTGATTGGGATACGTAGCTTTGAATTATGTTCTGCACTGATGTGTCATGTAAATCGATATACAATGGCTTAGGTTCTTGTACCATGGATGATTAAATGTAGAAGAGAACTTCCAGTCAAAAGGGATAGTCGGTAGGATTCGGAAGATTCTCAGTAGGTTTAGAAAGAAGAGTGAGTATAGGATTTGGACCAAATGTTGTTTAGCAATAGGGTTTCCGGTAGACAGTGAATGTTAATGTCAGCACAAGTGAAGAGACTGTCACAATGATGAACTGGGGAAAATAGTTAGGAAAGCTGATATCAATAGAGACATTACGAAATCAGGCAAAGTATAAAGTGAGTGATAGGATTAGATATTTTCAACAGGGTTGAGTTTGAATATATAATCTAAGAAAGAAACAAATATGTAGTGACCAATAGGATTGACATTTGACAGCATTAGGCAACCTGGACATGGATGTTTAGTAATCCATGCTCACTTTTCATTTAGTCTTTGCTACATCTTAAGTGTGACCTTTGCTTTTTTTGTTCAGAATATTACTGTGATAATACATACATTTAGATCAGGTGACATGACTCTTTCTTCCACCATTTCTGGCAGCAACATATTCAAGACGTATAAATTAGTAATGGGGGTAAAAAGAGGTGTACCCTTTGTCTGTGCATATAGAGATAATGCATGAATAGACCATACTGTGAATAAATAATATATCTGGTTCTGTCTTTAAATAATGGATTGAAATTATATCTGAAAAAATACAGGAAATCTTATATTGACATACAAACATTCATTCCAACCAGTGAAATATCTAATGGCCACATTAAGTTTATGGTTTAACATGAAGGGTGTGTGAGTTTTGCTTCAAAAGTGATTATGGAAATCGAAAATAATGTGTTTGGAAAGAAGTCTCATGAAAAGACCAGTCAAAAAACCTGGAGGAATACATGTTTTATGAAGCAGGAAGTGATTGTGAAACAAATGCGTATAAATTTGTGAACTTGTGGATGAAATATATATTTCCTATGATTTGTAAAAACTGAAGCAATAGTAATGTACCAGTGTTGAATGAAAATAAACGTCAGAATACACATCATGTCCCATACGAATCTACTTGATTGATGTTAATCTCGGTCAGTTACTGTACAAATATTAGGATTTTAAGCACCATTTACTGATGTTAGTTTTCAGAACTATGAAACTAATGTGTATTTCTGGTGGATGAATATTTCTGAGAATAATTTTGTGAAGAGTTTATTATAAATCCACATTTTTGAACATGAATGAACTTAGGGAGTGTATTTAAGATACATATATTTCATATTTTAAAAATCAGGACAGTGTGTATATATATATATATATATATATATATATATATATATATATATATATTCATAATTATATATATGTGTATATATATACACATATAATTATATATATGTATACACACACACACACACACACAAAAAAAAAAACACACACAGAGACATTAAAATGTAGGAATATATATGCCAATCGAAGTTCATCATAAAATATAGAGCATCCACAGATGCAAAAATATTTATTTTACTGAACAAGGATTTATGTATAATGTTGTTCTACTAGAAAGCTCACCCATAGTTTGAATTTTCAGTTCCAACAGCGTTTAGAGGAGTGCTCTCTTCTCACAAGTTGTATCTGCCAAGTCAGTCACCTCACAAAAATGAACGTGTGATACCAGGTATTCTGTATAAGCATCTAAAAATACATGTGCTGAATAGGCTACAGAGAAAGGCAGAGAGGAATTTGCATATTTGTTAACTTTAACAACACATGGAGAACTATTTCAATTAAAAATTGACTAGATTTATAACACCTACCATTTATCATGCAAATGGCAAGTCCAACTATACCCCATGCCTCCTCTGAACTGCTTGTATTTCTATTCTGTTTGGGTTGTTTTTCTCCATCATATTTGGATTAGTAGACAAAGTATAGTAGGGTATGGGTTATTGTCAGGCATTCATTATTTTCAATGGAACATAGGAAAATGAATCCAACGTGTATAAAATATATGCTACACAATTATCTTCCCACTCTCATCCAGAACAATGCCTTTACATTACCTTCACCCCAAGTAAGACACAATTAGAGTAGAAGAGTTTGAAAATCCGTGAATGCATATCTGGGGTGGAAACAGTACAAAGAAACAAATACGTATTTCAGGTGGATGAATATTTCTGAGAATAATCTTGTGAAAAGTTGATTATAAATCCACAACATAAATATGAATGAATTTAGGAAGTGTGTAATAAGACACATATTTCATGTTTTGAAAAATCTTGAGAATATATATATATATATATATATATATATATATATATATATGTATATATATATATATATATACACAAAAAGAGAGAGACATTAAAAATTGCAATATATATGCCAAACGAAATTCACCATGAAATGTATATCATTCACAGATCCAAATATATTCATTTTACTGAACATGGATTTATGTATAATGTTGTTCAACTAGGAAACTCACTCACATTTGAATTATCAGTTCAAGCAGCGTTTAGGAGGAGTGATCTCTTCTTCCAATTTGTATCTGCCAAGTCAGCCATCTCACAAGAATGTACGTGTGGTACCAGGTAGGATTCTATATGTGCATATAAAAATACGTGTGCTGAATAGGCTACAGAGAAAGGGGGACAGGAATTCACTTATTTGTTAACTTTAAAAACGCATGGAGAACTATTTCAACAAATATTTGACTAGATTTATAACTGCTACAATATACCATGCAAAAGGCAACTCCAACTATAAAACATACCTCCTCTAAACTGCTTGTATTTCTATTCTGTTTGTGTTATTTTTCTCCATCATATTAGGATTAGTAGTCAGAGTCTAATAGGGTATATGTTAGTTTCAGGGATTCAGCATTTCTAATGGAAAATAGGAAATTGAATCCAATATGTATGCAAATATGTGCTACACAAAAATCTTCCCACTTTCATCCAGAACAATGCCTTGACATTACATTCTTCTCAAGTAAGACACAATTAGAGGATAAGAGCTAGAAAATCTGTGAATATATCTGGAATGAAGAATACTCAGGAGTTTACATCTTTGGAGGTGGTAGAGAAGATTCTAAAAGTAAGGGACAGGGTAAACATTCCACAAACATGCAGCTCTGCTGGCCTAAATGCTTTTTGAGAAACTGCCTCTAACTGTGGGCACTTGAAATATTTGATGTTCTGAGGAGATTTAGTTCCTTTGTAGAGAGACCATCAAAGCTGGGTCTGCATCTATGTTACTTGGAGCACATGGTTTCTTATTATCCAATGAACATGAGGCAGCGGCGCTTAATTCTCTCTTTGTAGGTAAACTATGGACACTGGGGTCTAAGTGTCTTTCAGTGTGGACTGTGAAGCCAATTGGTCATCCTCCACTTTTCGTGGTGTTTCTCGCTGCTCCGCTGGGAGTTTGATATTTACTTCAAGAAATACAAGGAGTTAAAATGGGACAGAGTGGTGGAGGGAGTTCTTTAAGGTGTGGTGAGTCAGGGTCTTCAGGAGAATGCACCAACCCAGGTTCTATCCCACGTAGATTGCCCCCTTGAGAATAGCAATATGATTCTGAACATTGCAGTGAATCCTCTCCATATAACAAGATGCCTTTACATATATGGGTCTGCTGGGTGCACCATGTCAGTCACAAGCCATTTGGAAGCCAATGGCTGATCCACATGGACGCAACACAGATTTTTTATCAGACAATTGCATACCACTGCTCTAGGCCAACTACTCACCAGGCTCCAACTTACTGGCATATCTGTTCTACACCATTTTCATGAAACAAAGTCAATCAAGGCAGTGTCTGGTATACTCAGGATCAGAAACAGGACATCCACAGTTTTTTCAGTGCCAGCTGAACATGAAAATATCAAAAATTTCATGGTAATTTTCTAGCCATTGTTTCACGGATGAAGTTTGCGGCTCTGAGGGCTTCAATTAATTCAGGAACCATTAAATGGTGAAGAAGCTAATTTCAATGAAAGCACTGGAGCACTCTCACAGGCATGGTTTCCCTAAGGGTGGCCAAAATGTCACATGAAGCCAGGCCCATTGAGATCTACAATGTGAGGTCCATGTGTGTTTTAAACTCAAATATGGCTGCCAAGTCTTTAAGAAAAATTGTATGTAGTATCCGGGCTGAAATTCCCAGTGTTCTGTGGAAATCCAACCTGGGCCTAGATCTCAGGTTCCAAGGGCGACTCTCATGTGTGGCCTCCTAAAATCCCAACACAATTCATGGCAATACTTCTCTGAGGTCAGTTAAAGAACTCAGTCTCTAAGGGGAATCACACCAGAGTTCAAGCCCAGTGGAACAGTCATCTCTTCCAACCGCCACACAAATGACCACAATTAAAACCAAAACACTCCCACATGGTCCTCATCTTCTTCCATATAGACACTCCTTATAACGTCTGGCTGGAGTTTTCAATGAGGTCCACAGCCCAAGTCAGTGTCCAAATTAAGGTCCTGTTCCCCTCATTTGTCTAACATCAAGGTGGCCTGGACACACTTCCTGTAAACCAGGAGTGATCAAATAGGCCTGCCATTAATACTGCTCGGCTTTTTCAATTTGAGGCCTTCTGACTCTGTGGTTTAGATTCTTTATGTGAATTTGAGTCATGAGAAATACCAAGCCCCTCTGCAGAGATTTGAAGAACTCATTTGGCCCAAAGGATTCCTATTCTCCCTTGATGGAATTCAGGATCCTAACAGAGAAAGGTAAAAGAATTCATTCACAATGAGTGAATATTTGCCATTTTGGTTTTGGATGCACACATGGGACCTTTCTTTTGATCCATCAGGTGCTGAGAATCTAAGCCACAGCCTCACACAGGGCCAAGAGGCTGATTCAGACACATCTTGATTCAAAGCAATTAAGCAAAGAGCCACAGGTGATGCCCTTCATTTCCTTTTGAAAAAATGTTTTCCTCAGGCTTCCCAAAGGGGTGGCCAGAGGCAAAGACATCCTGAGATTCAGGGCCACAGAACAATAGGTTAGCAAAAGAGCCAAAGCAGGGTTTCTCCACTGAGACTTTTCTGGTCACACTGATATCTGAGTTTTCTGAGATGTTGGCCATTCCCTTCAGATATCCAGTACATGGCCATGTGACAGAGATTGGAGGTGGTACATATCTTGGACACAAACCCAAGAGCCTATTCTGAAGAGTTGTCAGAATTCAGAAAGAAAACAGGGACTTAAAAAGTTAGTAGGTGTTGCCTATCGATATGGAAACCACGCTCCATTCATTAAATGGGCAGGATGAATACTGGGAAGCTTTCTACTAAAGAGGACACATGCATTGATGCATTCTCTTTTATAATGTATACAACCACGGACACAGTGGGATACACAGAAATAGAAACACTCACCATGTAAAACGACTTATTAGAATCAGTTCACTCCAAACCAAAGAAACCTCCTTTTCTACCTATTCTCAGAACAGAGACAAAACCACACACCCACACTCAAAAAGACACCTCCTTCCCCAAAGTAGGGCTGTGATTATGCGGAGTGTCCTCTGACAGGTTTGCCATACTATGTTCCCCGTTAATGGTCTGTCCTGTCTCAGATCTGGTCTCCTTGTCCAACTCTGTGAAGCAGTCAGGAGCCAGGGGTGAGCCACTACATACTTAGTCAGGAAAGGCCCGTGTTCAGATCTTTCCTGGCATTTGGCCATCCTCACATCAGTCAGTACCAAGAAGACTGACTCTGTCCTTGGTGATTCCAAACAAATGAGACCACTTGGACTGGGACTGGGACTGGCTCTGGTGCTTGGTTTCCTCGGTCCCAAGTTCAGAAATTTCCATCAACAAGGAAGTGAGGTAGGTCACTTCCTTTAAGAACTGAATGAGGTCACTGCCTTGGCAACCACTTTGTCCTAACAGTTGCTTCCAAGGGTCCCATGAGATGGAGGCTGCCCCTACTTCCTTTGACACTTTCACAACTTAGAATGGTATATCAACCTTAGGCACCCGGGAACAGCTCTCCACACAAGCCTGGTTTGGTCCATCTTCTCTACATTAAGAAGAGAGAGGCTGATTCAGACACAACCCTTCATCCTGACCAGGTTGTTCGCCATGGAAAATGACTTTTTGTCTCTCAGGTCCTTCATTGCTGCCTACATCTTCTCCAGGGATCATTTCTGCATGGACCTTTGAGGTTCTTAACAGGTGGAGCATCCCCTACATTCCTGTATTGTAAGAACAATCTGTCTCTGCTCTTCTGTAAAGTTAGATTGAGTGAACAGTGTATGGTTAGGGTTAATTTCATGTTCGATTTGGGTTAGGAATCATTCTGCTGGATTAATAATGGTATTGGGAACCTGTGATATTTATAAGAATATCGAGGTTAAATATATGTATGAAAACAGAAATTAAAGTAAGATTTGAATCCCAGAAGGGCTTTGGGCAGTTGATTGGGATATTTAGCTTTGAATTGTGCACATATGTCTCAAATAAATCGATATACAATGGCAGAGGAACTTGAACCTTGGATGATTGAATGCTGAAGAGAACATCCAGTCAAAAGGGATTGTCGGTAGGATTAAGAAGATAGTCGTTATGTTTAGCAAGTAGAGTTAGTATAGGATATGTAACAAAAGTTCTTTAGCAATTTTTTTTCGGGCAGTGAGTGAATATAAATGTCAGCACATATGAAGAAATCAGACACAATGATGAAATGGGGAAAATTTGTAGAAAAGCAGATATCAATAGAGACATTAGGAAATCAGGCAAAGTATAAAGTGAGTGATAGGATAAGACATTTTCAACAGGGTTGAGATTGAATATCTAATCTTAGGAAGAAACAAATATGTAGGTCACCAATAGGATTGACATTTGAGAGCATTAGGCAACATGGACATGGATGTTGTTAGTAATCCATGTTCACTTTCCATTTAGACTTTGGTACAATCCTAAGTGGGACCTTTGCATTTTGTTTCCAGAATATTACTGTGATAAAATGTGTATGTAGATCAGATGACATGATTATTTCTTCCACCATTTCTAGGAGCAGTATTTTGAAGACGTATAAATTAGCATTGGGGGTAAAAAGAGGTGTACCCTGTTTCTATGAATATACAGATAATGCATGAATAGACCTTAATTTCAATAAATAATATAACTTGTTCCACTTTAAGTAATGGATTGAATTGATATCTGAAAATATATAAGAAATCTTATATTGATATGCAATCATTCATGACAACCAGTTATACACCTAATGTTAATATTAGGTTACGGTTTATCATGAAGTTTGTGTGAGTTTTGCTTCAAAAGTGATTATGGAAATCGAAAATAATGTGTTTGGAAAGAAGTCTCATGAAAAGGCCAGTCAAGGAACACCGAGGAATTCATGAGTTCTGAAGAAGGAAGTGATTGAAATTGAAAAAAATGATGATAAATTTGCTTACTTGTGGATGAAATATTATAATATGATGTGAATAAACTGAAGAAATAGTAATGTACCAGTGTTGAATAAAAATGAACATCAAAATACACATCATGTCCCACAGGAATCTACTCGCATTGATGTTAAACTGTGTCAGTTACTGTAGAAATATTAGGATTTCTTTGCACCATTCACCAAAGTTAGTTTTCTTTTTTTTTTAATTTTTATTTATGCTTGTTCAAAACATTACATAGTTCTTGATATATCATATTCCACACTGTGATTCAAGTAGGTAATGAACTCCCATTTTTACCCCGTAAACAGATTGCAGAATCACATCAGTTACACATCCATTGATTTACATATTGCCATACTAGTGTCTGTCGTTTTCTGCTGCCTTTCCTAACCTCTACTATCCCCCTCCCCTTACCTCCCCTCCCCTCTTCTCTCTCTACCTCTTTACTGTAATTCATTTCTCCCCCTTGTATAATTTTTTCCTTTCCCTCACCTCCTCTTGTATGTAATTTATATAACCCTAAGGGTCTCCTTTTATTTCCATGCAATTTCCCTTCTCTCTCCCTTTCCCTTCCTCCTCTCATCCCTGTTTAATGTTAATTTTCTTCTCATTCTATTCGTCCCTACTCTGTTCTTAGTTACTCTCTTTATATCAATAAAGACATTTGGCATTTGGTTTTATGGATTGGCTAGCTTCACTTAGCATAATCTGCTCTAATGCCATCCATTTCTCTGCAAATTATATCATTTTGTCATTTTTTAATGCAGAGTAATATTCCATTGTGTATAAATGCCACATTTTTTATCCATTCATCTATGGAAGTGCATCTAGGTTGGTTCCACAGTCTTGCTATTGTAAATTGTGCTGCTATGAACATCAATGTAGCAGTGTCCCTGTAGCATTTTTTTTAGGTCTTTAGGGAATAGACTGAGAAGGGGAATACCTGGGTCAAATGGTGGTTCCATTCCCAGTTCTACAAGAAATCTCCATACTGCTTTCCAATTTGGCTGCACCAATTTGCAGTCCCACCAGCAATGTACAAGTTTACCCTTTTCTCCACATCCTCACCAGCACTTGTTGTTGTTTGAGTTCATAATAAATATCTGGAATGGAAAATGCTCAGGAGTTCACAACCTTGAAGGTGGTAGAGGAGTTTCCAAAAGTAAGGGACAGGGTAAATACCACAAACATGGAGCTGTGTCGGCCTTAAGACTTCTTGAGAAAATGCCTCTGAGGTTGGGCACTTGAAATATTTGTTGTTGTCAGGAGCTTTAGCTTCCTTTGTAGTGAGACCATCAAAGCTGAGTCTGCATCTATGTGACCTGAAGAACATGGTTTTTTATTTTCCTATAAACACGAGGCAGCAGTGCTGAATTCTCTCTTTGTAGGCAAACTGGGGCTACTGGGGGCTAAGTGTCTCCCCGTGTGGACTGTGAAGCCATTTGATCATCCTTCACATTTCGTCATGTTATTTGATGCTGCAGTGAAAGTTTGGTATTTACTTCACGAAATAAAGGAGTTTAACTGCGATACAGTGCTGCAGGGAGTTCTGTCACGTGTTGTGGTCAGGATCGGCAGGAGAATGTACCAAGCAGGCTTCTATCACACATAGTTGCCCCCTTGACCATAGCAATATGATTCTGAACATTGCCCTGAAACCTCTCCATTCAACAAGATGCCTTTACATCCAAAGGTCTGCTAGCTGCACATGTCAGTCACAAACCATTTCTAGGCCAATGGCAGATCCACGTGGCCGCACCACAGATGTTTTTTCACACACCTACACTCTACTGCTCTTGGCCCACTACTCAGCAGGCTCCAACTTACTGGCATCTCTTTTCTACACCATTATCATGAAACTCAGTCAAACCAGACACTGTCTTGTATACTCATGATAAGCACCAGGACATCAAATGGATTTCCAGTGCCAGCTGGTCATGGAAATTTCAAAAATTTCATGGTATTTTCTAGCCATTTTTCAAGGATGAAGTTGGAGGTACTGTGGGTTTCAATTCATTCAGGAACCATTAAATGTTGAGGAAGCTCATTTCAATGGAAGCTCTAGAGAACTCTCACAGGCAAGTCTTCCGAAAGAGTGGCCCAATGTCACATAAAGCCAGCCACATTGAGGTCTACAATGTGAGGTCCATGTGTGTTTTGACTCTCAACTATTGCTTCCAAGTCTTTCAGAATATAATCAAGTGATATCCTCGCTGAGATTCCCAGTGCTCTGTGGAAAGCCACCCTGGGCCTAGATCTCAGTTTCCAAGGGTGACTCTCATGTGTGGCCTCCGAAAATCCCAACACAATTCATGGCAATACTTCTCTAAGATCAGTTCCAGAACTCAGTCTCCAAGGGGAATCCCACAAGAGTTGAAACCCAGGTGGACACAGTCATCTTTTCCAACTGCCACATAAATGACCACAATTGAAACCAAAACACTCCCACATGGCCCTCATGTTTTTCCATATAGACACTCATCATAACCTCTCGCTGGAGGTTTCCATGAGGGGCGCAGACCAAGACACTGTCCAAAATAAGCTCCCTTGCCCCTAATTTGCCGAAAGTCAGGGTGGCCTACACACCCTTACTGTGAACCAGAACTGATCAAATAGGGATGTAGTTAATACTGTTCTGCTTTTCCAATTTGAGGCCTACTGACTGTCAGGTATAGATTCTTTATGTGATTTGGAGTCATCAGAAAACCCAAGCACTTCTGCAGGGGTTCAAAGAACTCATTTGAACTAAAGGATCCTGATTCTTACTTGATGAAGGTCAGGAATCTAATAGAGGAAGGCAAGAGACTCATTTGCCATTTCTGTTTTGAATGCACACATGGAATCTATCTTTAGATGCATCAGGTGCTGAGAATCTAAGCCACAACCTCACACAGAACCAAGAGGCTGATTCAGACACATCCTTTTACAAAGCAATTAAGCAAAGAGCAACAGGTGATGCCCATTCATTTTCATTTGAAAACTGTTTTCTTCAGGCTTCACAAAGGGGTGGCCAGAGGCAAAGACCTTCCTGACATTTAGGGCAACAGAAAAACAGGTAAGCAAAAGACCCAAAGCAGGGTTTCTCCACTGAGACTTTCCTGGTCACACTGATATCTGAGTTTTCTGAGATGCTCCTCATTCACTTCAGCTATCAAGTACATGGTCATGTCACAGAGCTTGGAGGTTGTATATATCTTGGACACAAAACCATGAGCCTATTCTGGAGAGTGGCCAGAATTCAGGAAGAAAACAGGATCTTAGGAAGATAGTAGGTTTTGCCCATCCAGAAGCAAGCCGCGGTCCATTAATCAATTGGGCAGGATGAATGCCAGGAAGCTTTCTACTAGACAGGACACATCCATTAATTCATTCTCTTTTCTAATGTCTACAACCACAGACACAGTGGGATACACAGACATAGAAACACTCACATGTCAAACGACTTACTAGAAACAGTGCAATCCAAACCAAACAAACCGCATTTTCTACCTATTCTCAGAACATGTGACAAAACCACAAAACCACAACCACTCCCACAAAGGCACCTCCTTCCCCCAAGTAGGTCTGTGACTATCCAGAGTGTCCTCTGACTGGTGGGCCATACAATGTTCTCCCGAAATGTCCTGTCCTGACTCAGATCTGGTCTCCTTGGCCAACTCTGTGAAGTTGTCAGGAGCCAGCGGTGAGCCACTACCTGCTTTCTCAGAAAAGGTCCCTCTTCAGAGCTCTCCTGGCCTTTGGCCATCCTCACATAGGTAGGTACCAAGAAAGACTGACCCTGTCCTTGGTAAAACCGAACAAGTGAGCCCACTGGGACTGGGACTGGGACTGGCTCTGGGTGCCTGTCTTCATGGATCCCAAGTTCAGAGAATTCCTTCACCAAGGAAGTGACGTAGGTCACTTCCTTCAGGAACTGAATCAGGTTACTGCCTTGGCAACCAATTTGTCCTAACAGTTGCTTCCAAGAGTCCAATGAGTTGGAGGCTGCCCCTACTTCCAGTGAAACTTTCACAATTTTGCATGGTATATCAACCATAGGCACCCAAAAAAAGCTCTCCAGATAGGCCTGGTTTGGTCCATCTTCTATACATTAAGAAAAGAAATGTTGATTCAGACACATCCCTTCATGCTAACCAGGTTGTTTGTCATGGAAGATGACTTTTGCTCTCTGACGTCATTCATAGCTGCCTACATTTAATCCTGGGATCATTTCTTTAATGACCTTGGAGGTTCTCAGCAAGTGGAAGATTCCCTAATTTCTGTATTGAAAGACCAACTCTGTCCCTGCTCTTCAGTAAAGTTAGATTGAGAGAACAGTGTATGGTCAGGGTTAATAACATGTTCCATTTGGGTTAGGAATCATTCTGCGGGATGAATTATGGTATTGGGAACGTGCGATATTTATAAGAATATGAGTGAATTATAAGTATGAAAACAGACATCTAGGTAATATTTGAAGCCCAGAATTGCATTGGACCCTTAGCTGGGATTCTTAGCTTTGAATTATATTCTGCACAGATGTCTCAGATAAATCGATATACAATGGCATAATTACTTGTACCTTGGTTTATTGAATGTTGAAGAGAACATCTAGTCAAAAAGGGATAATTTGTAGGATTAGTAAGATAGTTGGTAGGTTTTGAAAGAAGAGTGAGTATAGGATTTGGATAAAAAGATCTTTAGCTGTAGGGTTTCGGATAGAGTGAATGTAATTGTCAGCACATGTGGAGAGTCTGTCAAAAGGATGAACTGGGGAAAAAAGTAGGAATGCAGACATCAATTGACATTAGGATATCAGGCAAAGTATAAAGTGAGTGATAGAATTATACATTTTCAACAGTCTTGAGTTTGAATATATAATCTTAGGAAGAAACAAACATGTAGTCACCAATAGGATGAACTTTTGAGAGCATTAGGCAACATGGACATGGATGTTTTCCGTAATCCATGCTCACTTTTCATTTAGGCTTTGGTACAAACATAAGTTTGACCTCTTCTTTCTGTGTGCAGAATACTACTGTGGTAAAATGTATATGTAGATCAGGTGACATGAGTATTTCTTCCACCATTTCTGGGAGCAATATTTTGAAGACGTATAAATTATTTTTGGAGGTAAAAATGGTGTACACTGTGTCTATAATTATAGAAATAATGCATGAATAGACCATACTGTAAATAAATATTATAACTGGTTCTAACTTTAAATAATGGATTGAATTGATATCTGAAAATATACAGAAAATCTTACATTGATATACAATCCTTCATTCCAACCAGTAATATATCTAATGGTTATATCAGCATTATGGTTTTTCATGAAGAATGTGTGAGTTTTGCTTCAAAAGTGATTATGGAAATCGGAAATAATGTGTTTGGAAAGAAGTCTCATGAAAAGACCAGTCAAGAAACCTGGAGGAATACATGTGTTTTGAAGCAGAAAGTGATTGAAAGTGAAACAAATGCCTATATATTTGTGAACTTGTGGATCAAATATATATCCTATGATGTGCATAAACTGAAGAAATAGTAATGTACCACTGTTACATAAAAATGAACGTCAAAATACACATCATGTCCTCTCCCACAGGAATCTACTTGCATTGATGTTAAACTGGGTCAGTTATTGTAGAAATATTAGGATAATGCCGCAGTCTTGCTGGGCACAATCAGGAGCCACTTGCCAAAAGAAATGAACTTTATTTTTAGAACCACACACGCCAAACAAAACAGCCTCTCAGGAAAAACCTTCAGAGCCCCACCTGCCACCACTGGCTTCCCAAAACCTCTCCCTCCCACATGAGCCTCTCTCCGCCTCCCACAATCCTCCTGCTCTTGAGGCCGATTGGCTGGGTCATGTGTGCAAAGTCAAAAAAAGTCCCCCAATGAGCAGTTTTGTGGTCTGAAAGGGCAGGGAAACAGCCCATTGAGCATCACCGCAGAGGAGCCAATCAGCTAGGTGTTGCTGGGGCCGCTGTGAGCCAATCATCAGCCGGCAGCTGGAAGTTTGCTGGCAGCAGGAATTTTGCTGGGGCCCCTTCGGCTGTGGCTCTCAACATCTTCGCCTCTCTGTTTAAACAACACGCATGTGGCTTAGGGACCGTGCCTGCCTTAGGTTGTCCAATAGTACATATGGTCTTTACCCGTTAAGTTGGTACCATTGCAATTGGATCTTACCTGTCACTGACTACCCGTCCAGTATAGAGCCACACCTGTGGAGAGGTCTTTGTACCAGCGGGGGTGGGTGAGGTTCTTTGCCTCACTTCTGTTGGCCCCCCCAAATTTTAGCTGGACGATCATGACACGCAGAAGGGAGGAAGATACACCAAGCCAATTGACGGCTCCTTTTGGAAAAATTGTACCACCGATGACATCATCAGCAAATATACCCCAACACTAAGACAAGTCGCTGCACCAACAGATAGTTCACAATGCATTTAGGTGAGTTCACATGTGTCCAGGCAAGTTCTGCAAGCAGTACAGGGATGGCTATTGCAGAAGCTGTAGACTGGAATTATCTTTGATTTCACCTGCACTGGGATGAAGATAGGAACTCTGGCAATAATGTCTAAAGAAAAAAATTATGTAACATTCCAGAAGGCACTAAAACCAAAAAAAAAAAAAAAAAAAAAAACATATGTAACATTCCAGAAGGCACATCAAAAACCAAAATGGCCCAAAAAGCATTCATTGAGGATGAAGTCTCTCACCTTCCTCTGTAAGGTTCCTGACCTCCATAAAATGAGAATAGTGATTTATTGGGTCAAATGAGTTCTTCAAAACCCTGCAGAGGGTAGCCAATGGGTTATTGGGTTTTTTCATTACTCCAATTCACATCAAGAATCTATACTCCACAGACAGTAGGCCTCAAATTAGAGAAGCAGAGCAGTACTAAAGTCAGGGTTATTTGATCACTCCTGGTTCACAGAATGGGTCTCCAGGCCACCTTGACTTTAGGCAAATGAGAGGAAAGGGAGATTATTTTGGACACTGTCTTGGGCTGTGCCCCTCAAGGAAACGTCAAGCCAGAGGTTATGATGAGCATCTATATGGAAGAAGATGAGGGCCATTTGGGAGTTTTTTGGTTTTCCTTGTGGTCATTTATGTGGCAGTCGGAAGAGATGACTGGGTCCACCAGGGCTTGAACTCTGGTGTGATTCCCCTTAGAGACTGAGTTCTGGAACTTACCTCAGAGAAGTATTGCCATGATTTGTGTTGGGATTTTAGGCGGCCACCCATGAGAGTCGCCTGTTGAAACTGAGATCTAGGCCCGGGGTGGCTTTCCACAGAGCACTGGGAATCTCAGACAGAATATCATATGATATTATTTTGAAATACTTGCCAGACATAGTTGAGAGTCAAAACACACATGGACCTCACATTGTAGACCTCAATTGGCATGGCTTCATGTGACTATTTGGCCACTCTTTGGAAAGCCTTGCCTGTGAGAGTTCTCCAGAACTTTCCTTGAAATGAGCTTCCTCAACATTGAATAATTCCTGAAAGAATTGAAACAAATAATGCCTCTAACTTCATCCTTGTAAAATGGCTAGATAAATACCATGAAATTTTTGAAATTCGCATGATGAGGTGGCACTGGAGAACGTTTGATGTCCTGTTGCTGATCATTAGTGTACCAGACAGTGCCTTGATTGATTGGGTATAATGAAAGTGGTGTAGAACAGAGATGCCGGTTAGATGGAGACTGCGGAGTAGTTGGCCCAGAGTTGTGGTGTGCAGGTGTCTGATAAAATATTTATGGTGGTGCCATGTGGATCTGCCATTGACTTCCAAATGGCTTTTAGCTAACATGGTGCACCCAGCAGACCCTTATATGCAAAGGCATCTTGTTATATGGAGAGGTTTCAGGGCAATGTTCAGAATCAGGTTGCTATGGTCAAGGGGGCAAGCTATGTGGGATAGAAGCCGGATTGGTGCGTTCTCCTGGAGACTCTGACCCACCACATGTCACAGAACTCCCTCCAACACTGTGTCCCAGTTGAACTCCTTGTATTTCTTGAAGCAAATACCAAACTCCCAGTTCAGCACCAAGAAACACCATGAAAATTGAAGGATGAGTAAATGGCTTCATCGTCCACACAGTTAGACACTTTGGCCCAGTGGCCTCTGTTTACCTACAAAGAGAAAAATCAGCACTGCTGCCTCAGGTTCATTGGAAAATAAGAAACCATGTTCTCCAGGTCACATAGATTCAGACCCAGCTTTGATGGTTTCACTACAAATGAAGACAAAGCTACTGACAACAACATATATTTCAAGTGCCACACCTCAGAGGCAGTTTCTCCAGAAGTCTTTTTTCCAGCAGACCTCCATGGTTGTGGAGTGTTTACCCAGTTCCTTACTTCTGGAAACTCCTCTACCTGCTCCCAGGTTGAGAACTCCTGAGAATTTTCCATTCCAGATATGTATTCACAGATTTTCTTACTCTTCTCCTCTAATTGTGTCTCACTTGGGGCAAAGGTAATGTCAAGGCATTGTTCTAGGTGAGAGTGGGAAGATTATTGTGTAGCACATATTTGCATACACATTGGATACATTATCCTATTTTCCATTTGAAATACTGAATTCCTGACACTAACCCATACCCTACTAGACTCTGACTACTTATCCTAAAATGATGGAGAAAAAGAAACCTAACAGAATAGAAATACAGGCCTTTTGTAGGAGGCATGGTGTATACTTGGATTTTCCTTCTCCTTTATCAAGGATATGTGTTATGAATCTAGTCAACTTTTCATTGTAATATTTCTCCATGAGTTTTCAAAGTTAACACATATGTAAATTCCTGTCTCCTTTTCTCTGTAGCCTCTTTAGAACATGTATATTTTTATGCATATATAGACTCCTACCTGGTAACACACGTACATTCTTGTGAGCTCACTGACTTTGGAATATACAAATTATGAGAATAGATAACTTCCCCTAAATACTGATGGAACTGAAAATTCAACCTATGGGTGAGCTTCCTAGTGAACAACATCATACATAAATCCATGTTCAGTAAAATGAATATTTTTAGATATGTGGATGATATATATTTCATGATAAATTTTGATTGGCATATATATTGCTACATTTTATTGTTGTGTGTGTGTATATGTATATATATGTATGTATATATATATATATTTTCACGAGATTTTCCAGATTTTCCAAAATATGAAATAAATGTGTCTTATTATACACTCCCTAAATTCATTCAAGTTCATGTATGTGGATTTAAAATCAACATTTTACATGATTATCATCAGTCTGGCTCGGCACAATTCAGGAGCCAATTGTCAAAAGAAACGAACTTTATTTTTAGAACCACACAAACCAAACAAAACAGCTTCTCAGGAAAAACCCTCAGAGCCCAACTGCCACCACAGTCTTCCCACAAGCCTCTCCCTCAACCACAAGCCTCCTCCTTTTGAGGCTGATTGGCTGGGTCACATGGGTGGAGCCAAAAAAGTCCACCAATGAGCAGCTCCGTTGTCTGAAAGGGCAAGGAAACATCCCATTGAGCATCACCACAGAGGAGCCAATCAGCTAGATGTTGCTGGGGCCTCTGTGAGCCAATCATCCACTGGCAGTCTGAATGGGCGGGGAAACAGCTCAATGAGCATCTGCAATGAGCATCACCACAGAGGAGCCAATCAGCTAGATGTTGCTGGGGCCGCTGTGAGCCAATCATCAGCCGGCAGCTGGAAGTTTGCTGGCAGTTGGAGGTTTCCTGGGGCCCCTTTGGCTGTGGCTCTCAACATCTCCCCCTCTCTGTTTAAACAACAAGCATGTGGCTTAGGGACCATGCCTGCCTTTGGTTGTTCAAAAGTACATATGGTCCTTACTGGAGAACCTTGGCTGTGGCTATCAACAGGATTTGTATGTACCATTCACTGAAGTTAGTTTTCAGTACTAGGAAACAAATATGTATTTCAGGTGGATAAATATTTCTGCGAAAAATCTTGTGAAAAGTTGATTATAAATCCACATACTTGAACATAAATGAATTTAGGGAGTGTAAATAAGATACATATATTTCATATTTTGAAAAATCTGGAGAGTGTGTGGGTGTGTGTGTGTATACACACACACACACACACAGATATTAAAATGTAGCAACATATATGCAAATCGAAATTCACCATGAAATATACATCAATCACAGATCCAAAAATATTCAATTTTCTTAACAGAGATTTATGTATAATGTTGTTCTACTAGGAAGCTCACCCATTATTTGAATTTTCAGTTCCAACAGCGTTTAGGAGGAGTGATGTCTTCTCACAAATTGTATCTCCCAAGTCAGTCACCTCACAAGAATGTAGGTGTGACACCAGGTAGGATTTGATATGTGCATATAAAAATACATTGCTGAATAGGCTACAGACAAAGGGAGACAGGAATTCACATATTTGTTAACTTTAAAAACACATGGAGATCTATTTCAATTAAAAATTGACTGGATTTATAACACCTAACATTTATCATGCAAAAGGCAAGATCAACTATACACCATGCCTCGTCTGAACTGCTTGTATTTCAATTCTGTTTGTGTTACTTTTCTGCATCATATTAGAATTAGTAGTCAGAGTCTAGTAGGGTATGGGTTCGTGTCAGGGATTCAGTATTTCGAATGGAAAATTGGAAAATGAATCCAATGTGTATGCAAATATGTGCTACACACAAAAAATTCCCACTCTCATTCAGAACAATGGCTTGAAATAACCACGCCCCATGTAAGAAACAATTAGAGGAGAAGAGTTAGAAAATCTGTGAATACATACGTAGAATGGAAAATGCTCAGTAGTTCACAACCTTTGAGGTGGAAGAGACGTTTCCAAACCTTAGGGACAGGGTAAAACTCCACAAACATGGAACTCTGCTGGCCTAAACACTTCTGGAGATACTGACAATGAGGTTGGGTACTTGAAATATATGTTGTTGTCAGAAGCTTTAGCTTCCTTTGTAGTGAGACCATCAAACTTGGGTCTGCATTTTTGTGACCTGGAGGACATGAATTCTTATTGTCCAATGAACATGAGGCAGCAGTGCTGAATTCACTCTTTGTAGCTAAACTGTGGCCACTGGGGGATAAGTGTCTCCCCGTCTGGACTTTGAAATCATTTGGTCATGCTCCACTTTTCATGGTGTTTCTTGCTGCTGCAGTGGGTGTTTTGTATTTGGTTCATGACATACAAGGAGTTAAACTGGGACACAATGCTGGAGGGAGTCCTGTAACGTATGGTGTGTCAAGGTCTGCAGGAGAATGCACCAACCAGGCTTCTATCCCCCATTGCTTGCCCCCTTTACCATAGGAACTTGATTCTGAATATTGCCCTGAAAACTCTCCATGTAACATGGTGCCTTTACATACAAAGTTCTGCTAGCTGCACCATGTCAGTCACAAGCCATTTGAAAGCCAATGTAAGATCCACATGACCCCACCACAGATGTATTGTCACACACCTGCACACAACTACTCTAGGCCCACTACTCAGCAGGCTCCAACTTACTGGCATCTCTGTTCTACACAATTTTCATGAAACGCAGTCAATGAAGGCATTTTCTGGTACACTCATGATCAGCAACAGGACATCCAAAGGTTCTCCAGTGCCACCTGGTCATGGGAATTTCAAAATTTGGTGGTAGTTATCTAGCCATTTTTGAAGGATGAAGTTGGAGGCACTGTGGGTTTAAATTTATTCAGGAGCCATTAAATATTGAGTAAGCTCATTTCGATGAAAGCTCTGGAGAACTCTCACAGGAAAGGCTTCCCAAAGAGTGGCCCAAGGTCACATGAAGCCAGGCCCATTGAGGTCTACAATGTGAGGTCCATGTGTGTTTTGACTCTCAACTATGGCTGTCAAGTCTTTCAAAATAAAATCATGTGATATCCTTGCTGAGATTCTCAGTGCTCTGTGGACAGGAACCCTGGGCTTAGATCTCAGTTTCCAAGGGTGACTCTCATGCATGGCCTGCTAAAATCCCAACACAATTCATGGCAATACTTCTCTGAGGTCAGTTCCAGAACTCAGTCTCTAAGGTAAATCACACCTGAGTTCAATCCCAGGTGGACCCAGTCATCTCTTCCAAATGCCACACAAATGACCACAATTAAAACCAAAACACTCCCACATGGCCCTCATCTTCTTCCATATAGACACACATCATAACCACTGGCTGGTGGTTTTCATGAGTTGCGCAGCCTAAGACAGTATCCAAAATAAGCTCCCTTGCCCCTCATTTGCCTAAAGTCATGGTGGCCTGGACACCCTTCTGGTGAACCATGAGTGATCAAAAAGGCTTGCTGTTAATACTGCTTCGATTTTCCAATTTTAGGCCTACTGACTCTTGGGTTTAGATTCTTAATGTTAAATGGAGTCATGAGAAAAACCAAGCACCTCTGGGCTAGCCTCTTCAGGGCTTTGAAAAACTCATTTGACCAAAAAGATCTTGATTCTCACTTGATGGAGGTCAGGATCCTTAGAAGAATTCGAGAGACTTCATCCACAATGACTGCTCTTTTGGCCATTTTGGTTTTGGATACACAAGAGATCTTTCTTTAGATCCCTCAGGTTCTGAGAATCTAGGCCACAGCCTCACAGGGGGCCAAGAGCCTGAATCAGACACATCCCATTCCAAAGCAATTAAGCAAAGAGCCACAGGTGATGCCCATTTATTTCCATTTGAAAACTGTTTTCTTCATGCTTCACAAAGGGGTGGCCTGAGGCAAAGATGTTCCTGACATTCAGTGAAACAGAACAATAGGTAAGCAAAATTTCCAAAGCAGGGTTTCTCCACTGAGACTTTCCTGGTCACACTGATATCTGAGTTTTCTGAGATGCTCACCATTCCCTTCAGCTATGTAGTACATGGCCATGTCACAGAGCTTGGAGGTGGTAAATATTTTGGACACAAAACCATCAGTCTATTCTGGAGAGTGCCCACAATTCAGGAAGAAAACAGGAACTTAGGAAGATAGTAGGTGTTGCCCATCTATAATACAAGCCACAGTCCATTCATAAATCGGGCAGGATGAATGCTGAGAAGATTTCAACTAGACAGGACTCATCCATTGATGCATTTTCTTTTCTAATGTCTACAACCAGGGGCACAGTGGGATACACTGATATCCAAACACATGCCTTGTCAAACGACTTACTACAAACAGGTCCCGCCAAAACAAACAAACCGCCATTCCTATCTATTCTCAGAACATGAGACAAATTCACAAATCCCCACCCACACCCATAAAGACACCTCCTTCCCCCAAGTTGGTCTGTGACTATCTGGAGTTTCCACTGACTCGTGGGCCATAGTATGTTCCAAATAAATGGCCTTCCTGTCTCAGACCTGCTTTCCTTGTGCAACTCTGTGAATTTGTCAGGAGCCAGCAGTGTGCCACTACCTGCTTTCTCAGGAAAAACCCCTCTTCAGAGCTTTCCTGCGTTTTGGACATCCTCACATCAGTAGGTACCAAAAATGAATGTCTGTGTCCTTGGTAAATCCAAACAAGGAGACCACTGGGACTGGGACTGGACTGGCTATGGGTTCCTGTCTTCCTGGATCCCAAGTTCAGAGAGTTCCATCACCAAAGAAGTGATGTGAGGTCACTTCCTTCAGGATCTGATTCAGATCACTGCCTTGGCAACCTCTTTGTCCTAACAGTTGCTTCCAAGGCTACCATGAGAAAGAGGCTGCCCCTACTTCCTGTGACACTTTCACAAGTTAAAATGCTATATCAACCATAGGCACCCGGGAGCAGCTCTCCACACAGGCCTGGTTTGGTCCATCTTCTCTACATTAAAAAGAGAGAGGCTGATTCAGAAACAACCCTTCATTCTGACCATGTTGTTTGCCAGGGAAGATGACTTTTGCTCTCTCAGGTCCTTCATAGCTGCCTACGTCTTCTCCAGTGATCATTTCTGCATGGAACTTTGTGGTTCTCAGCAGGTGGAAGATCCCCTACATTCCTATATTGTAAGACCAACTCTGTCCCTGCTCGTCTGTAAAGTTAGATTGAGGGAACAGTGTATGGTTAGGGTTAATAACATGTTCGATTTGGGTTAGAAATTATTCTGCTGGATGAATAATTGTACAAGAATAATGAGGTGAAATGTATGTAGGAAAACAGAAATCTAAGTAAAATTTGAAGCCCAGAAGGGGATTGGGCTTCAAGGGATTGTGATACTTAGCATTGGGATCAAGGGATTGTGATACTTAGCATTGAATTATGTTCTGCAGAGATGTCTCAGAGAGATCGATACACAATGGCATAAGACCCTGTACCTTGTATTATTGAATGTAGAAGAGAACATCCAGTCAGAAAGCGTTAATAGGTAGGATTAGGAAGATAGTCAGTAGGTTTAGGAGGAAGAGTGAGTATAGGATTTGGAACAAAAGTTTCTTAGCAATAGGGTTTCGATTAGAGTGCGAATGGAAATGTCAGCACATGTGAAGAGTCAGTCACAATGATGAACTGGGGAAAATATGTAGGAAAGCAATCAATAGAGACATTATGAAATCAGGAAAAGTATAAAGTGAGAGAAAGGATTAGATGTTTTCAACAGGGTTGAATTTGAATATATAATCTTAGGAAGAAACAAATATATTGTCACAAATAGGATTGATTTTTGAGAGCATTAGGCAACTTGGACATGGATGTTTTTAGTAATCCATATTCACTTTACATTTAGGCTTTGGTACAAACATAAGTGTGACATTTTCTTTTTGTTTCAAAATATTACTGTGATAAAATGTATATGTAGATAAGGTGACATGAGTATTTCTTCCATCATTTCTGAGACCAATAATTTGAAGACGTATAAATTAGTATTGGGTTTACAAAGAGGTGTACCCTGTGTCTATGAATATAAAGAAAAAGCATGAATAGACTGTACAGTGAATAAATAATATAACTGGTTTCAATTTAAATCATTTAATTGAATTGATATCTGAAAATATATAAGAAATATTATATTGATACAAAATCATTCATTCCAACCAGTTATACATCTAATGGTAATATTGGGGTTATGGATTATCATGAGGGGTGTGTGAGTTTTGCTTCAAAAGTGATTATGGAAATCGAAAATAATGTATTTGGAAAGAAGTCTCATGAGAAGACCAGTCAAGAAACATGGAGGAATACATGTGTTTCGAAGCAGAAAATGATTGAAAGTGAAACAAATGCCTATAATTTTGTAACTTGTGGATGAAATATATATTTTATAATGTGCATAAACTGAAGAAATAGTAAAATACCAGTGGTGAATAAGAATGAACATAAAAATACACATCATGTCCCATAGGAATCTACTTGCATTAATGAGAAACTGGGTCAATTATTGCAGAAATATTAGGATTTGTATTCACGATTCACTGAAGTTAATTTTCAGTAATAGGAAACAAATAGTATTTCAGGTGGTTGAATATTTCCGAGAATAATCTTGTGAAATGTTGACTATAAATCCACATACATGAACTAGAATGAAATTAAGGAGTGTATACTAAGACACATATATTTAATATTTTAAAACATCTGGAGTGTGTATACACACACACACACACACACACACATTAAAAAGTAGTAGTATATATGCCAATCGAAATTCATCATGAAATATATATCATCCACAGATCGAAAAATATTCATTTTCCTGAACATGGAATTATGTATAATATTGTTCAACTAGGAAGCTCACAGAGAGGATGAATTTTCAGATCCCACAGTGTTTAGGAGGAGTGATCACTTCTCACAATTTGTATCTGCCAAGTCAGACACCTGACAAGAATGTACGTGTGATACCAGGTAGGATTCTATATATGCATATAAAAATAGATGTGCTGAATAGGCTACATAGAATGCGAGAGAGGAATTCACATATTTGTTAACTTTAAAAACACATGGAGAACTATATCAATTACAAATTGACTAGATTTATAACACCAACACTTTGTCACGGAAAAGCCGTGTCCAACTATACACTATGCCTCCTCTGATATGCTTGTATTTCTATTCTGTTTGAGTTATTTTTCTCCATCATATTAGGATTAGTAGTCAGAGTATAGTAGGTTATGGGTTAGTGTCAGGGATTCAGTATTTCAAGTAGAAAATAGGAAAATGAATCTAATATGCATGAAAATATGTGCTACAAAAAATATTCCCACTCTCATCCAGAAGAATGCCTTGAAATTATCTTCGCCCCTAGTATGACACAATTAGAGGAGAAGAGTTAGAAAATATGTGAATACATATCTGGACTGGAAAATGCTTAGCATTACACAACTATGGAGGTGGTAGAACAGTTTCCAAAAGTAAAGGACAGTGTAAACCCTCCACAAACATGGAGCTATGCTGGCCTAAAGACTTCTTGAGAAACTGCCTCTGAGTTTGAGTAGTTGAAATATATGTTGTTGTCAGGAGCTTAACTTCCTTTGTAGTGAGACCATCAAAGTTTGGTCTGCATCTATGTGACCTGGAGGACATGGTTTCTTATTTTCCAATGAACATGAGGCTGCAGTGCTGAATTCACTCTTTGTAGCTAAACTGTGGTCACTGGGGGCTAAGTGTCTCCCCATGTGGACTTTGAAGCCATTTGGTCATCCTCCACTTTTCCTGGTGTTTCTTGCTGCTGCACTGGGTGTTTTGTATTTGCTTCACGACATACAAGAAATTCAACTGGGAAACAGTGCTGGAGGGAGTCCTGTAACATGTGGTGGGTCAGGGTCTGCAGGAGAATGCCCCAACTTGGCTTCTATCCCACATTGCTTGCCCCCTTGACCATACCAACCTGATTCTGAACATTGCCCTGAAACCTCTCCATATTACAAGATGCCATTTCATATAATGGTCTGCTGGCTGCACGAAGTCAGTCACAAGCAATTTGGAAGCCAATGTAATATCCAAATGGCCACCCACAGATGTATTATCACACACCTGCACACCACTGCTCTAGGCCCACTACTCAGCACGTTCTAACTTACTGGCATCTCTGTTCTACACCATTTTCAAGAAACCCAGTAAATCAAGGCACTGTCTGGTACACTCATGATCAGCAATGGGACATCCAATGGTTATCCAGTGCCACCTGGTCATTGGGAATTTCAAAAATTTTATGATATTTATCTATCCATTTTTCAAGAATGAAGTTGAAGGCACTTTGGGGTTTCCATTCATCCTGGAACCATTAAATGGTGAGGAAGCTCATTTCAATGAAAGCTCTGAGGAACTCTCACAGGCAAGGCTTCCCAGAGTGTGCCCAAAAGGTCACATGAAGAAAGGCCCTTTAAGGTCTATAATGTGAGGTCCTTGTGTGTTTTGACTCTTAACTGTGGCTGCCAAGTTTTTCAGAATAAAATCATGTGATATCCTTGCTGAGATTCTCAGTGCTCTGTTGAAAGCTTTCCTGGGCCTAGATCTCAGGTTTCAAGGGCGACTCTTATGCATGGCCTCCTACAATCCCAACACAACTCATGGCAATACTTCTCTGAGGTCAGTTTCAGAACTCAGTTTCTAAGGGGAATCACACCAGAGTTCAAGCCCATGTGGACCCAGTCATCTATTCCAAACGCCACAAAAATGACCACATTTGAAACCAAAACATTCCCACATTGCCCTTATCTTTAACCATATAAACACTCATCATTAACTCTGGCTGCAGGTTTCCAAGAGTGGCGCAGCCCAAGACAGTGTCCAAATAATGCACCCTTGCCCCTGATATGTCCAAAGTAAGGGTGGCCTGTTCACCCTTCTTATGAACCAGGAGTGATCAAATAGGCCTGCCATAAATACTGCTCTGCTTCTCCAATTTGAGGCCTACTGACTGTCAGGTATAGATTCTTTATGTGATTTGGCATCATGAGACAACCCAAGCAGTTCTGCAGGAATTTGAAGAACTCATTTGATCCAAAGGATCCCTATTCTCACTTGATGGAGGTCAGGAACCAAACAGAAGAAGTCAAGAGACTTCATCCACAATGACAGATTTTTTGCCATTTTGGTTTGGATGCACACATGGGATCTTCTTTAGATCTATCAGGAGCTGAGAATTTTAGCCACAGCCTCAAACAGGGCTTAGTGTCTGATTAAGACACATCCCTTTCCAGAGCAATTAAGCAAAGAGCCACAGGTGATGCCCATTCATTTCCATTTGAAAACTATTTCTTCAGGCTTCACAAAGGGGTGGCCTGAGGCAAAGACCTTTCTGACATTCAAGGCAACAGAAACATAGATAAGCAAATGGAGCCAAGCAGGGTTTCTCCACTGAGACTTTACTGGTCACACTGGTATCTGAGTTTTCTGAGATGTTCCCATTCCCTTCAGCTATCAAGGACATGGCCATGTCACAGAGTTTGGAAGTGGTACATATCTTGGACAATAAACCATGATACTATTCTGGAGAGTGGCCAGAATTCAGGAAGAAAACAGCAACTTAGGAAGTTAGTAGGTGTTTCCCATCCATAAGGCAAGCAACAGTCCATTAATCAATTGTGCAGGATGAATGCTGTGAATCTTTCTACTAGACAGGACACCTCCATTCATGCATTCTCGTTTCTAATGTCTAAAACCACGGACACAGTGGCTACACAGACATAGAAACACTCGCCTTGTCTAAAGACTTACTAGAAAAAGTCGACTCCAAACCAAGCCAACCACCTTTCCTACCTATTCTCAGAACATGAAACAAAACCACAAACTCACACCCACAACCAAAAAGGCACCTCCTTCCCAAAAATAGGTCTTTAACTATCTGGAGTGTCCTCTGACTGGTGGGCCATACTATGTTCCACTCGAAATGGCCTGTCCGGTCTCAGATCTTGTCTCCTTGGCCAACTCTGTTATTCTGGGAGGAGCCAGTGGTTAGCCACAACCTGCTGTCTCAAGAAAGGCCCCTCTTCAGAGCTCTACTGGCATTTGGCCATCCTCACATCACTAGGTACCAAGAAGGTCTGACTCTGTACTTGGTAAATCCAAACAAGTGAGCCCACTGGGACTGGGACTGGGACTGGCTCTTGGTGCCTGGCTTCTTACATCCCAATTTCAGAGAGTTCCATCACCAAGAAAAAGAGGTATGTCACTTTCTTTGGAACTGAATGAGGCCACTGCCTTGGCAACAACTTTGTCCTAACACTTGCTTACAATGGTCCCATGAGTTGGAGGGTGCCCCTACTTCCTGTGACAATTTGACTAGTTAGAATGGTATATCAAAATAGACACCATGGAACAGCTCTCCACGAAGGCCTGGTTAGGTCCATCTTCTCTACATTAAGAAGAGAGAGTCTGATGCATACACATCCCTTCGTCCTGTGCAGGTTGTTTGCCATGGAAGATGGCTTTTGCTCATTCAGGTCCTTCATAGCTGCCTACATCTTCTCCAGGGATAATTTCTACATCGAACTTTGAGGTTCTCAGCAGTTGGAAGATCACCTACATCCCTTATTGAAAGAATAGCCCTGTCCCTGCTCTTTTGTAATGTTAGATTGAGGCAACAGTGTATGGTTAGGGTTAATAACAGGTTCGATTTGGGTTAGGAATCATTCTGCGGGATGAATAATGGTATTGGGAACCTGCAATATATAGAAATATAGTGGTTAAATATAAGTATGGAAACAGAAATCTAGGTAAGATTTGAAGCTCAGAAGTGCATTGGGCAATAGATTGGGACACGTAGCTTTGAATTACGTTCTGCATACATATTTCAGAAAAATCGATATACAATGGCATAGGACCTTGTACCTCGGATGATTGAATGTAGTAGAGTACATCCACTGAAAAAGGGATAGTCGATAGGATGAGGAAGATAGTCAGTATGTTTCGGAAGAAGATAGAGTATAGGATTTGGACCAAAGTTCATTAGCAATAGGGTTTTGGTTAGAGAGTGAATGTCAATGTCAGCACATGTGAAGGGTCAGTCACAATGTTGAACTGGGAAAAATATGTAGGAAAGTAGATATCAATAGAGACATTAGGAAATCAGGCAAAGTATAAAGTGAGTGAAAAAACTAGACACTTCCAACAGTTTTGAGGTTGAATATATAATCTTAGGAAGAAACAAAAATGTGGTCACCAATAGGATTGACATTTGAGAGCATTAGGCAACCTGGATATGGATGTTTTTAGTAATCCATGTTCAGTTTCCATTTAGGCTTTGGTACAATCATACGTGTGACTTTTGCATTTTGTGTCCAGAATATTACTGTGGTAACATGCATATGTTGATCAGGTGACATGAGTATTTCTTCCACCATTTCTGGGAGCAGTATTTAGAAGACGAATAAATTAGTATTGGGCATACTAAGAGGTGTACCCTGTGTCTATGAATATAGAGATAATGCATGAATAGACCATATAGGGAATAAATAATATAACTGGTTCCACTTTAAATAATGGATTAAACTGATATCAGAATATATATAAGAAATACTATATTGATATGAAATCATTCCTTCCAACCAGTTATACATCTAATGGTGATATTATAGTTATGGTTTATCATGAAGTGAGTGTCAGTTTTGCTTCAAAAGTGATAAAGGAAATCAAAAATAATGTATTTGGAAAGAAGTCTCATGATAAGACCAGTCAAGAAACCTGGAAGAATCCATGTGTTCTGAAGCAGGAAGTGATTGAAAGTGAAACAAATGCCTATAACTTTGCTAACTTGTGGATGAAATATATATCCTATGATGTGCACAAATTGAAGAAATAGTAATGTACCAGTGTTGAATTAAAATAAATTTCAAAATACACATCATGTCACATAGGAATGTACTTGCATTGATGTTAAACTGGGTCAGTTACTGTAGAAGTATTAGTATTTGTATGCAACATTAACTGAAGTTAGTTTTCAGTACTGCAAACAATATGTATTTCAGGTGGATGAATATTTCTGAGAATGATCTTGTGAAAAGTTGATTATAAATCCATATACATGAACATGAATGAATTTAGTGAGTGTATATAAGACACATATATTTCATATTTTGAAAAATCTGGAGAGTGTATATATATATATATATACAAAAAAAAACACACACAGACAATAAATTAGCAATCGAAATTTATCATGAAATATATATCTTCCACAGATGCAAAATTATTTCTTTTAGAACATGGATTTATGTATAATGTTGTTCTTCTAGGAAACACACCCCTAGGTTAAATTTTCAGTTCCAACAGAGTTTAACAGGAGTGATCATTTCTCACAAATTGTATTTGCCAAATTAGCCTCCTCACAAGAATGTAGGTGTGATACCAGGTAGTGTTCTATATGTGCATTTAAAAATACATGTGCTGAATAGGCTACAGAGAAAGGGAGAGAGGAATTCACACATTTGTTAACATTAAAAACACATGGAGAACTATTTCAATTAAAAATTGACTAGATTTATAACACCTACAATTAATCATGCAAAAAACAAGTCCAACTATACACCATGATTCCTCTGAACTGCTTGTATTCCTATTCTGTTTGTGTTATTTTTCTCCATCATATTAGGAGTAGTAGTCAGAGTTTATTAGGGTATGCGTTAGTGTCAGGGATTCAGTATTTCGAATGGAAAATTGGAAAATGACTCTAAAGGGTATGCAAATATGTGCTACACAAAAATGTTCACACTCTCATCCAGAAGATTGCCTTGGCATTACCTTAGTTCCAAGTAAGATACAATAAAGGAGAAAAGTTAGAAAATCTGTAAATACATATCAGGAATAAAAAATGCTCAGGAGTTCACAAACTTGTAGGTGGTAGAGGAGTTTCCAATAGTAAGGGACAGGGTAAACACTCCACAAACATTGAGCTCTGCTTGTGTAAAGACTTCTTGAGAAACTCTCTGAGGTTGGGCTCTTAAAATACATGTTGTTGTCAGGAGCTTTAGCTTCCTTTGTTGTGTGACCATCAAATCTGGGTGTGCAAATATGTGACCTGAAGGACATTGTTTCTAATTTTCCAATGAAAATGAGGCAGCAGTGCTGAATACTCTTTTTGTAGTTAAACTATGGCCACTGGGGTGTAAGTGTCTCCCCGGGTTGACTGTGAAGCCATTTGGTCATCCTCCAATTTTCGTGGTGTTTCTTGCTGGTGCACTGGGAGTTTGGTATTTGCTTCATGAAATACAAGGAGTTCAACTGGGACACAGTGCTGGAGGGAGTTCTGTCACGTGTGGAGGGACACGGTCTGCATGAGAATGCACCAAACAGGATTCTGTCCCACATAGGTTGCCCCTTTGTCCATAGCAACCTGATTCTGAACATTGCCCAGAAACGTATCCATATAACAAGATGCCTTTACATATAAGGGTCTGCTGGCTGTACCCTGTCAATCACAAGGCAATTGGAAGCCAATGGCAGATCCACATGCCCCAACACACATGTTTTTTCACACACCTTCACACCACTGCTCTAGGCCCACTAAAGAACAGGCTCCAACTTACTGGCATCACTGTTCTACACAATTTTCATGAAACCCACTCAGTCAAGGCACTGTCTGATACACTCATGATCAGCAACAGGACATCCAAAAGTTTTCCAGTGCCACCTGGTGATGGGAATTTCAAAAATTTCATGGTATTTATCAAGCCATTTTTCGAGGATAAAGTTGGAGGCTCTGTGGGTTTCAATTCATTCAGGAACCATTAAATGTTGAAGAAGCTCATATCAATGAAAGATCTTGAGAACACTCACAGGCAAGGCTTCCCAAAGAGTGGCCAAAAGGTCACATGAAGTCAGGCCCATTGAGGTATACAATGTGAGGTCCATATGTGTTTTGACTCTCAACTGTGGCTTTAAAGAATTTCAGAATAAAATCATGTGATATCCAGGCTGAGATTCCCAGTGCTGTGGGCAAAGCCACCCTGCACCTAGATCTCCCTGCACCACAATTAATACCTGAGATGTTGGTTGCATGGCCTAGTAAAATCCAAACACAATTCATGACAATACTTCTCTTATGTCACTTCCAGAATTCAGTCTCTAAGGGGAATCATACCAGAGTTCAAGCCCAGGTGGACCCAGTCATCTGTTCCAAGCGCCAAACAAATTACCACAATTCACAACAAAATGCTCCAACATGCCCCTTATCTTATTTCATGTAGACACTCATCATAACATCTGGATGGAGGTTTCCATGAGGGGCACAGCACAAGACAGTGTTCAAAATAACCTTTCTTGCCCCTCATTTGCCTAAAGTCAGTGTGGCCTGGAAATCCTGACTGTGAACCAGGAGTGATCAAATACGCCTGCCGTTAATACTCCTTGGCTTCTCCAATTTGATGCCTACTGACTGTGGGGTTTAGATTCTTTATGTAAACTGGATTCATGAGAAAACCCAAGCACCTATGGGCTAAACTCTGCAGGGCTTTAAAGAACTCATTTGACCCAAAGGATCCCTATTTTCACTTGATGGATGTCAGGAATCTTAGAGAAGAAGGTGAGAGTCTTCATCCACAATAACTGCTCTTTTGGCCATTTTGGTTTTGGATGCACCCATGAAATCTTTCTTTAGATCCATCAGGTGCTGAAAATCTAAGCCACAGCCTCACACAGGGCCAAGAGGCTGATTCAGACACATCCCTTTCCAATGCAATTAAGCAAAGAGCAAAACACACACAGACATTATAAAGTGGCAATATATATGCCAATTGAAATTCATGATGAAATATATATCGTCCACAGATCCAAAAATATTAATTTTACTGAACATGGATTTATGAATGTTCAACTAGAAAGGTTACCCTTAGGTTGAATTTTAAGATCCAATAGCGTTTAGGAGGAGTGATCTCTTGTCATCATTTGTATCTGCCATGTCAGCCACCTCACAAGAATGTATATGTGATACCAGGTAGGATTCTATATGTTTATATAAAAATACATGTGATGAATAGGCTACAGAGAAAGGGATAGAGGAATTCACATATTTATTAACTTAAAAAAACACAAGGAGAACTATTTCAATTAAAAATTAACTAGATTTATAACACCTACTCTACATAATGCAAAAGGCAAGTCCAACTATACACCATGCCTCTTCTGAACTGCTTGTATTTCTATTGTGTTTGTATGCACTGTGGGTTTCAAGAACCATTAAATGTTGAGGAAGCTCATTTGAATGAAACTCTGGAGAACTCTCATAGGCAAGGCTTCCCAAAGAGTGACCAAAATGTTAAATATAGCCAGGCCCATTGAGGTCTACAATGTGAGGTCCATGTGTGTTTTGACTCTCAACTATGGCTACCAAGTCTTTAAGAATAAAATCATGGGATATCTTGGCTGAAATTCTCAGTGCTCTGTGGAAATCCACCCTCGGCCTTGATCTTAGTTTCCAAGGGCGACTCTCATGCTTGGCCTCCTAAAATATCACCACAATTCATGGCAATACTTCTCTGAGTTCAGTTCCAGAAGTCAGTCTCTAAGGGGAATCACACAAGAATTCAAGCCCAGGTGGACCCACTCATCTCTTCCAACCGTCACACAAATGACCACAATTAATACCAAAACACTCTCACATGGCCCTCCTCTTCTTCTATAAAGGCACTCATCATAACATCTGGCTGGAGGTTTCCATGAGGGGCACAGCCCAAGACAGTGTCCCAAATAAGCTCCCTTGCCACTCATTTGCCTAAATTCAGGGTGGCTTGGACACCCTTCTTGTGCACCAGGAGTGATCTGAAAGGGTAAAATAAATTGAAATTAAAGTGTAAAAGTTGAAGTGTAAAAGACTGGGTTTTGTAAAGTTTCTAAGCTGCAAGGCCTGAGTTAAAATGTAAAGGACCAGGTATTGTTAAGTTCCTATGCTACATGCAAAACCTGAAATTCCTGTAGCTTGTAGTACAATTCCTGACTGCCCAGTAAATATTCCCCCTGACCGCCTGGTTATTTAATAACCTAGGACCCTGTGTGGCCTGGCACATAGGCATTGCAAGGACTAAAGCAATCTGTTTGAATGTGTACCTCGCTTTAGAACTGACCTATCACTCCTGCCTCACCTGTTCCTGCCAATGAATGAACTAATCATGTTTAGGAATTGTTGTTTGATTTTTCTGCGGTGTATGTTGATTTCTTAAAGGAGACTGTGATATATGTAAAGTCCCGCCCTCCCCAAAAAGTGTACTTAAGCACTGCTCAACCCCTGCTCGGGGCTCTGGGCTGCTCTCCCTTCTTGAGTGAGCACGTAGCCCCAGCATGCTGGATTGGATCCTCAATGAACGCCTTTTTCTGTTGCATGAGCCGCGGTCTCTTGGTGGTCTCTTCCTCCGACGTTCACCGGATCCTTACATTTGGTGCGTTGGCCGGGAATCACGCAGCATAGGACAAGGACACCCCAACAGACCCCTCTGGGGGTAAGTAAGGCGCTTCTTTCCATTTTTCCTTGCGATCGCTCAGAGCTTTTTGTTCAGGTTCCGTTTTTCCGTTTTTGGTTTGGGTTGGCAGAGTGGCTGCCAGCGGAGAACGTAAGTTCCCCCTGTCAGTGGTGGACAAACGTGTCCTAAAGCCACAGACCACGTCCTCGCAAGGGATGCCTTGGAGGACTCAGGGAGTGATGGATGTGCCCTCATTGGGTGAGGAGGGACGGATGAGCCCACATTAGGTGACTCTGCTGCCAACCCATCATATCTTGCTGGCTACTTTTTTCTCTCAGGTTGAATTCACTGTCTGGCTTTGTGGTCTAACCCATCAGGTTTTTCCAGTTACTAGGTTCTAATCTTTACTTCTGAACTCGTGTTAAATGTTCCCTGTGTGTACATGTTTGTGTCACGTTTGTATTGTCCTTGTCTCTGTTTGAGAAACTCTCATTATTGGACAAAGCCATTCCATGCCTCTGTCTTTGAAGCCTTTCCTGGTCCCTGCCTCCAATCCGACACCGTCACCCAGGATCCTATCACTCAAACCTTCTACTCCTTCCCCTCTTCCCTCCATTCTCCCTGAGTCACAAGATTGTAGATCTTGGGGTTGTGAACAAACGGGAGCTGCATGATGGTCTTTGTGTGTCTTTTTATCTGTGTTTCTGTTAAATGTGATGGCATTGTTTGGACTGATGCAGAGTCCCGAGTTCCAACCTGCCTTACATATGTGGAAGTTACTTTAGCTAAATTTTAAACTAATGCTTCTCCTGTGAGGGACCAAAAGTCAATAGAACCGCCAGTTTTTCTGTTCTCACCTTTTGCACCTCTCTTAGCTATGTTTTAAAGAACTTTGATAAACTTTACTCCCCTTTGTTAAGCAAGATTACGGAAGCAGTGATTTCTTTTCTTCCAGTAGTTGGCTTGAGCATGCCCACTGCAGAGGGAAATGTCTGGGGTCAAAGAACATTGATATCTCGCTTAAACTTTTCTCAAAACCCTGTCCTCATTATTAAATTGGCATTAATTGGCTTTGGGATGGGAACCAAGCCTTCAGTCATAAATTTTGACACCCCAGAGGGGACTTTAAATAAACCCCACTCTGCCCTCTTGGGGAAGCCTAGCACTCAAAACAACTGCAAGCAGAGGATGAAATTTTTGGGAGCTGACTACTGCAAAGTTGGGAAACATAGAATATGCCTGGTGCCTGGGGTCAAAGCAAACCAGAGGAACTAATCCTGTAAGTAAATGGTGAGGCTAAGGGACTCCCAGCAGCTGACAGAGCCATTTTGCTGTGGGGAACTCCCTTATTCCTTACGTGCACTTTAAGGATTTCTCCACCTCTGTTTACTTAACAAAAGGGACAATGAATGCATTAATATGTTGATATTATAGATTGTTTCTTGGGGATGATCTAGGGTGAATGTGTATCTAAAAATGATTTTTTTTTTATTTTAACCATCTCGTATCTAAATGGGTTTCTAAAGCATTGCACTATGTTACAGTTAAAAGTTGGGTTTAAACAATTGTTTTGTTTGATTTCAGGTAGTTCATGCTAGGAAACTTAAATACTTAGGATAAAAAATAATTAAAGAGTTTTAATTTTGAACTAGGCAGCCTGAAAAAATTTCACTAGATATACCAGTGCATTAACTTGGGAAGAGATAATAAATTATGATATGGTATCTATTCCCATCAGTGTGTAAGATTTTAAAAAATGGTACTAAATTAAAACGTTGGTCTGGCTTATTGAAATGACATTAATTAGCAACAGTCTTGGAAATTTTTAAAGCTTAATTTCGGATACACATGGTAGTGTGTGGTTCTTTTTAAAAATTTTTCAGCCAATTTAATGTAACTTAATACTATTAGAAACTTCATAACAAAGAAAGGGGCTTAACGATCCTATAGAAACTTCTTCTGATGGTGGCTTTAATATTATCAAAAAATGATCCTATTTTCAGTTTTGTGTGAGCAAGTTTTTCTAGTGTAGAAAAATCTAAAGATATAAAATTTTGAGAATTACATCTTAAACTTGCATCAAAATTTTCAACATCCAAACCTGGAAATTATGACTTATAGCTAAAATGCCTTAGGCCTGAGGTTTCTGCTACGAATTCCAGTCTTTTCAGTTTTCCAGACCTCAGCCAGGACTTAAGTTGATATGCAAATAAAAGAAGCCTGCAGCACTCAGCAGGAGACAGATAAAAAAGAGTAAATGTGTCTTTTTACCTGAACTCAAACTATACCTAACCAAAAAATTATATTATACGGTATTTACTAATTACTGGCCAGTCATCTTTTTTAGGACTCTTGCTTTTCTTAGATTCTGTATTTTTTTTTTTGAGCTCATGATCTTGATTCTGCTGATGGGTTAATGTTTTCTGATCAGTTCTATTTTTGATCGACTCTGGAGTTTTTAGCATTTCAATGGAGATTTCACCTGAAAAAGCTACATGGCTTTTACTATTGTGTTATGTGTTACATTTGTGTTACGTGTTGTATGTTGGTATGTCTGTATGTGTGTATGTCCATATATCATGCAGTGATATGACAATTGACAGATGAGGAGCACTCATGAAAAATTTAGAATGTATCCAAATGTCTTTGATTCACGTGATTCATATGTTTTAATTCAAATTGGGTAAACAGATAAAAATAAAGATGTCTTTAAAATTAGGCCTATAAGTTTTCTAGGTTTTCAAAAAGGCCCTAATAAAATGTAGATGTCTATAAAATAATCTGCCTAAATTCAGAAATTTACAAGTATTGTATTGAAATGTGAACAGAAAGAGGTTAGTAGATGAAAAAGAGAAACTAAAAGGTTCCAGATATAGATCTAATAGAGGAAAAACGTGTTTCTGGATAAGAGAGTCTATATGATTAAGTAATTAAAAGGGTTTAAGTAAATAATAAAAAAAGGTGTGTGTAACTTGGTTATATGTGTAAGTTTTGAGCAAGTAATCTTAAAAAATTAAACAGCTGGTAAAACAAGTACTGTTTTTATAAAATTGTGCCATGTTATTTCTTTAAAATCTAAACTTGTTTAATACAAAAACATCAATGTAATTGTGGTGTTAATGTGTTCATATCTTCCAGGTATACAAGTCTGTAAGGTAGAAGCTTCCAAAGACCATTGTATCAAGCTGGTGTTCTAAGGTTGTATGGTAATTCTAGGCTTAAAAGAAAAACATTTTGGAGATTTATGTATATCATTTGTGTTCTATAATTGGACTTGTTATCAATAAGATATGTACAGTTCCATGTTACTTTTTACACTGAGATACAATCTAAAAGTATTTTTAACTTAATGAGAGCCAAATCTGTAAAGGTTTTATTGTAAACACAAAGGTAATGCCCATTCATTTCCATGTGAAAACTGTTTTCTTCAGGCTTCACAAAGGGGTGGCCTGAGACAAAGACTTTCCTGATATTCAGGGCAACATAAAAATAGGTAATCAAAAGGCCCAAAGCAGGGTTTCTCCACTGAGACTTTACTGGCTACACTGATATCTGAGTTTTCTGAGATGCTTGCCATTCCCTTCAGCTATCCAGTACATGGCCATGTCACAGATCTTGGAAGTGGTTCATATATTGGACACAAAATCATGAGCCTATTCTGGAGAGTGGCCAGAATTCAGGAAGAAAACAGGAACGTAGGAAGATATTTGGTGTTGCCCATTGATAAGGCAAGCCACACTCCATTTATAAATTGTGCCGGATGAATGCTGGGAAGTTTTCTCCTTGAGAGAATGCCTCACCCATTGAGGCATTCTCTTTTCTAAAGTCTACAACCACGGACACAGTGGGATACACAGACCTAAAAACACTCGCCTTGTCAAAGGACTAACTAGAAACACTCCACTCCAAACCAAACACACCCCCTTTCCTAACTATTCTCAGAACAAAAGAAAAAACCACAAACCCATACCCACAAACACAAAGGCACCTCCTTCCCCCAAGTAGGTCTGGAACTATCCAGAGTGTCCTCTGACCGGAGGGCCATACTATGTTCCCCAGAAATGGTCTGTCCTGTCTCAGATCTGGGCTCCTTGGTCAACTCTGTGAAGTTTTCAGGAGCCAGCAGTGAGCCTCTACCTGTTTTCTCCAGAAGGGCCCCTCTTCAGAATTTTTCTGGAATTTGGCCATTCTCACATAAGTAGGTACCACAAAAGACTGACTCTATCCTCGGAAAATCCAAACAAGTGAGAACACTGGAACTGGTGCTGGGACTGGGTCTTGGTGCCTGGCTTCCTGGAACCCAAATTTGGAGAGTTCCATCAACAAGGATGTGAGGTGAGGTCACTTCCTTTAGTAACTGAATGAGGTCACTGCCTTGGCAACCAATTTGTCCTAACATTTGCTTCCTAAGGTCTCATAACATGGAGGATGTCCCTACTACCTGTGACACTTTCACAAGTTAGAATAGTATAGAAACCATAGTCACCTGGGAACAGCTCTCCACAAAGGCCTAGTTTGGTTCATCTCCTCTACCTTAAGAAGAGAGAATCTGATTCAGACACAACCCTTCATCCTGACCAGGTTGTTTGCCATGGAAGATGCCTTTTGCTCTATCATGTCCTTCATAGCTGCCTACGTCTTCTGCAGGGATCATTTCTGCATGGAACTTTGAAGTTTTCAGCAGGTGGAAGATCCCCTGCATTCCTGTATTGTAAGACCAAATCTTTCCATGCTTTTCTGAACACTTAGATTGAGGGAACAGTGTATGGTTAGGGTTAATAATATGTTCAATTAAAACCAAAATACTCCCACATGGCCCTCATTTTCTTCCATGTAGACATTCATCATAACCTCTGGCTGGAGGTTTCCATAAGGGGCGCAGCCCAAGACAGTGTCCAAAATAAGTTCCCTTTCCCCTCATTTTCCTAAAGTCAGGGTTTCCTGGACACCCTTCCTGTAAACCAGGATTGATCAAATAGGCCTGCCAGTAATACTGCTCTGTTTCTTCATTTTGAAGCCTACTGACTGTGAGGTATAGATTCTTTATGTGATTTGGAGTCATGTGAGAACCCAAGCACTGCTGCAGGGCTTTGAAGAACTCATTTGTCTCAAAGGATCCCTCTACTTACTTGATGGAGGTCAGGAACCTAACAGAGGAAGCAAGAGACTTCATCCACAATGACTGATCTTTTTGCCATTTTGGTTTTGGATGCACACATGGGATCTTTCTTTAGATCCATCAGGTGCTGAAAATCAAAGCCACAGCCTCTCTCAGAGCCGAAAGGATGATTCAGACACATCCCTTTCCAAAGCAATTAAGCAAAGAGCCACAGGTGATGCTCATTCATTTCCAATTGAAAGCAGTTTTTTTCAGGCTTCACAAACTGGTGGCCTGAGGAAAAGACCTTCCTGACATTCAGGTCAACAGAACAGTAGGTTAGCAAAAGGCACAAAGCAGGGTTTCTCTACTGAGACTTTACTGGTCACACTGATATCCGAGTTTTCTGAGATGCTCCCAATTCCCTTTATCTATCCAGTACATGGCCATGTCACAGAACTCGACAGAGGTCCATATCTTGGACAAAAAAACATGAGCCTATTCTGGAGAGTGGCCAGAATTCAGGAAGAAAACAGGAACTAAGGAAAGAAGTAGGTGTTGCCCATATAAGGCAAGCCACAGTCCATTCATAAATTGGGCAGGATGTGTGCTGAGATGCTTTCTACTAGACAGGACACATCCATTGATGCATTCACTTTTCTAATATCTACAACCACGGAAAAAGTGGGAAACACAAACATAGAAACACTCGCCATGTCAAATGACTTACCAAAAACAGTCCACTCCAAACCAAACATACTGCCTTTCCTACCTATTCTCAGAACATGATACAAAACTACAAATTCACACCCACACCCACAAAGGCACCTCCATTACCCAAGTAGGTCTGTGACTATCCAGAGTGTCCTCAGACTGGTGGGCCTTACTCTGCTCCCTCGAAATGGACTTTCCTGTCTCAGATCAGGTCTCCTTTACCAACTCTGTAAAGTTGTCAGCATCAATCAGTGAGTCACTACCTGCTTTCTCAGGAAAGGCCCCTCTTCAGAGCTTTCCTGGCATTTAGCTATCCACACATCAGTATGTACCAAGAAAGACCGACTCTGTCCTTGGTAAATCCAAACAAGTGAACCCACTGGGACTGGGACTGGGACTGGCTCTGAGTGCCTGGCTTCCTGCATCCCAAGTTCAGAGAGTTCCATCACCAAGGAAGTGAGGTAGGTCACTTCCTTCAGGAACTGAATGAGGTCACTATCTTGGCAACCACTTTATCCTAACATTTGCTTCCAAGGGTCCCATGAGAGAGAGGCTTCCCCTACTTCCTGTGTCACAATCACAAGATAGAATGGTATATAAACCATAGGCACATGTTAACAGCTCTCCACGCAGACCTGGTTTGGTCCATCTTCTCTACATTAAGAAGAGAGAGGCTTATTCAGACACATCGCTTCATCCTGACCAGGTATTTTACCAAGGAAGATATCTGTTGCTCTCTCAGGTTCTTCATAGCTGCCTACATCTTCTCCAGGGTTTATTTCTGCATGGAACTTGAGGTTCTCAACAGGTGGAAGATCCCCTATCTACCTGTATTATAACACCAACTCTGTCCCTGCTCTTCATAAAGTTAAATTGAGGGAACAGTGCATGGTTAGGTTTAATAACATGTTCGATTTGGGTTAGGAATCATTCTGTGAGATGAATAATGGTATTGGGAACCTCCGATATTACAAGCATATATAGGTGTAATATAAGTATGAAAACAGAAATCTAGGAAAGATTTCAAACCCAGATGAACATTGGGCCCTTGATTGGGATACTTAGCTTTGAATAATTTCCGCAAAGTTGTCTCAGATAAATCGATATACAATGGTATAGGACCTTGTACCTTGGATGACTGAATGAGGAAGAGATCGTCCAGACAAAAAGAGATAGTTCGAAAAGTTATTTAGATATAGGGTTTTGGTTAGAGAGTGAATGTAAATGTCAGCATATGTGAAGAGTCAGTCACAGTGATGAACTGGGGAAAATGTTTAGGAAAGCAGATATCAATAGAGACATTAGGAAATCAGGGAAAGTACAAAGTGAGTGATAGGATAAGATGTTTTTAACATGGTTGAGTTTGAATATATAATCTTAGGAAGAAACAAATATGTAGTCACCAATAGGAATGATATTTGAGATCATTAGTTAATCAGGACATGGATGTTGTTAGTAATACATGCTCACATTAAATTTAGGCTTTGGTACAATCATAAGGGTGTCCTTTGCATTTTTTGTCAGGAATATTACTGTGTTGAAATGTAAATGTATATCAGGTGACTACAGTATTTCTTCAACTATTTCTGAAAGCAACATTTTAAGACTGATAAGTTAGTATTGGGGACACAAGTACGTGTACCCTGTGCCTATGATTATAAAGATGATGCCTTAATAGACCATACTGTAAATAAATAATATAACTGGATCAAACTTTAAATAATTGATTGAATTGACATCTGAAAATATATAGGAAATCTTATATTGATATACATAAGTTCATTCTAACCAGTTATACATCTAATGGTAATTTTAGCATTATGGTTTATGATGAAGAGTGTGGGAGTTTTGCTTCAAAAATGATTATGGAAATCGAAAATAATATGTTTGGAAATAATCTCATGCAAAGAACAGTCAAGAAACATGGAGGAATACATATGTTCTGAAGCAGCAAGTAATTGCAAGTGAACCAAATGCGTACAGATTCGTGAACTTGTGGATGAAAAGTATTATCCTATGATGTCCATAAACTGAAGAAATTGTAATGTACCAGTGTTGAATAAAAATGAACTTCAAAATACACATCATGTCCCATAGGATTTTACTTGCATTGATGTTAAACTGGGTCAGTTACTGTACAAATATTAGGATTTGTAAGCACCATTCACCAAAGTTAGTTTTCAGTACTGGGAAATAAATATGTATTTCATGTGGATGAATATTTCTGAGAATAATCTTGTGAAAATTTGATTATAAATCCACATATAGGAACATGAGTTAAATTAATGAGTGTATAATAAGACACACATATTTCATATTTTGAATAATCTGGAGAAAAAATATATATATATATACATATATATAGATACAAACACAGACATTAAAATGTAGTAATATGTATGCCAGTCAAAATTCATTATGAAATATATATCATCCTCATATCCAAAAATATTCTTTTTACTGAGCATGGATTTATGTATAATGCTGTTCATCTAGGAAATTCACCAATATGTTGAATTTTCAGTTCCATCAGTATTTACGGGCAGTGATCTCTTCTCACAATCTGTATCATCCTAAAACAGCAAGCTCACAAGAATGTACGTGTGATACCAGGTAGGATACTAAATATGCATAATAAATTTCATAAGATGAATAGGCTACAGAGAAAGGGAGACAGAAATGTACATATGTGTTAACTTTAAAAACTCATGGAGAAGTATTACAATAAAAAGTTGACTAGATTTATAACACATACACTTGATAAAGCAGAACGCAAGTCCTAGTATACACCATGCCTCCTATGTACGGCCTGTATTTCTATTCTGTTAGGTTTCTTTTTCTACATCATATTAAGATTAGTAGTCAGAGTCTAGTAGGGTATGGGTTAGTGACAGGGATTCAGTATTTCTAATGGAAAATAGGAAAATGAATCTAATGTGTATGCAAATATTTGCTAGACAAAAATCTTCCCACTGTCCTCCAAAACAATGCCTTGATATTTCCTTCGCCACAAGTAATACACAATTAGTGGAGAAGAGTTTGAAAATCTGTGAATATATATCTGGAAAAGAAAATGCTCAGGAGTTCACAACCTTGGAGGTGGTAGAGGAATTTCCAAAAGTAAGGTACAGGGTAAACACTCCACAAACATGGAACTCTGGTGGCCTAATGAGTTTTTGAGAAACTGCCTCTGAGTTTGGGCCCTTGAAAAATTTGTTGTTGTCAGGAGCTTTAGCTTCCTTTGTATTGAGACCATCAAACCTGGGTCGGCATCTATGTGACCTGGATGACATGGTTCCTTATATGCTATTGAACATGAAGAAGAAGTTCTGAATTTTCCCTTTGTTAGTAAACTGAGGACACTGGGGTCTAAGTGTCTAACCATGTGATCTGTGAAGCCATTTGGTCATACTCCACTTTTCGTGGTGTTTCTTACTGCTGCACTGGGAGTTTGGTATTGGCTTCACGTAATACAAGGAGAAAAACTGGGACACAGTGCTAGAGGGAGTACTCTCACGTGTAGTGGGTGAGGGTCTGCAGGAGAATGCACCAACCAGGCTTCTATCCCAAAAAGCTTGCACCCATGTCCATAGCAACCTGATTCTGAACATTGCCCTGAAACCTCTCCATATAACAAGGTCCCTTTACTTGTAAGGTTCTACTGGCTGCAACATGTCAGTCACAAGTCATTCGGAAACCAATGGCAGAACCACGTGTCCCGAAGACAGATGTTTTATCATACACCTGCCCACCACTGCTCTGGGCCCACTAATCAGCAGGCTCCAACTTTCTGGCACCTCTGTTCTCACCATTTTCATGAAACCCAGTCAATCAATGCAATGTCTGGTACACTCATGATCAGCAACAGATATCCAAAGGTTCTCCAGTGCCATCTGTTCATGGAAATTTAAAAAATTCATGGTATTTATCTAGCCAATTTTCAAGGATGAAGTTGGAGGCACTGTGGCTTTCAATTTATTCAGGAACCATGAAATGGTGAGGAAGCTTATTTCAATTAAAGCTCGGGAGAACTCTCAGAGGCAAGGTTTCCCAAAGAGTGGCCAAAAGGTCACATTAAGCCAGGCCCATTGAGGTCTACAATTGAGGTCCATGTGTGTTTTGACTCTCAACAATGGCTGCCACGTCTTTCTGAATAAAGTCATGTGATATCCTGCCTGAGATTCCCAGTGCTCTTTGGAAAGCTATCCTGAGCCTAGATCTCAGTCTCCAAGGGCAACTCTCATGTGTGGCCTCCTAAAATCCCAACACAATTCATGTCAATACTTCTCTGAGTTCATTTCAGTCTCTAAGGGGAATCACTCCAGAGTTGAAGTCCATGCGGACCCAGTCATCTCTTCCAACCACCACACAAATGACCACAATTAAACCAAAACACTCCCACATGGCCCTCATCTTCTTCAATATAAACTCTCATCATAACCTCTTGCTGGAGGTTTCCATGAGGGGCGCAGCCTAAGGAAGTGTCCAAAATAAGCTCACTTGCCCCTTATTTGCCTAAACTCAGTGTGGCCTGGAAACCCTTCCTGTGAACCAGATGTGATCAAATAGGCCTGCCATTAATACTGTTCTACTTCTCCAATTTGAGGCCTACTCTCTGTGGGGCATAGATTCTTTAAGTGAATTGGGGTCATGAGAAAATCAAGCACCTATGGGCTACCCTCTGCAGGGCTTTGAAGAACCCATTTCAGTGAGTCGAGGAATTGGACCAAATGTTCTTTAGATATAGGGTTTTTGTTAAAGAGTGAAAGTAAATGTCAGCATATTTGAAGAGTCAGTCACAGTGATGAACTGGGGAAAATGTGTAGGAAATCACATATCAATAGAGACATTAGGAAATCAGGCAAAGTACAAAGTGAGTGATAGGATAAGACATTTTTAACAGGGTTCAGATTCAATATTTAATCTTAGGAAAAAACAAATATGTAGTCACCAATAGGAATGATATTTGAGATCATTAGTTAATCAGGACTTGGATGTTGTTAGTAATACATGCTCACTTTCAATATAGGCTTTGGTACAATCATAAGTGTGTCCGTTGCATTTTGTGTCAGGAATATTACTGTGATAAAATGTGTATGTATATCAGGTGACTAGAGTATTTCTTCCACCAATTCTTAAAGCAATATTTTAAAGACTTATAAATTAGTATTGGGGATACAAATAGGTATACCATCGGTCTATGAATATAGAGATGATGCCTTAATAGACCATACTGTGAATAAATAATATAACTGGTTCAAACTTTAAATAATGGATTGAATTGATATCTGAAAATATATAGGAAATTTTATATTGATATACATAAATTCATTCTAACCAGTTATACATCTAATGTAATATTAGCATTATGGTTTATCATGAAGAGTGTCTGAGTATTGCTTCAAAAATGATTATGGAAATCAAAAATAATGTGTTTGGAAAGAATCTTATGAAAAGAACAGTCAAGAAACATGGAGGAATACATGTGTTCTGAAGTAGGAAGTGATTGAAAGTGAACCAAATGCCTATAAATTTGTGAAATTGTGCATGAAAGGATATATCCTATTATGTCCATAAACTGCAGAAATAGTAATGTATCAGTGTGGAATAAAAATGAACTTCAAAATACACATCATGGTCCCATAGGTGTCTACTTGCATTGATGTGAAACTGGGTCAGTCACTGTGGAAATATTACGATTTGTATGCACCATTCACTGAATTTAGTTTTCAGTACTAGGAAATAAATATGTATTTAAGGTGGATGAATATTTCTAAGAATTATTTTGTAAAAATTTGATTATAAATCCACATACACACACATGAGTGAATTTAGAAAGTGTATAATAAGACACATATATTTCATATTTTGGAAAATCTAAAGAGTAGATATCTATATCTAGATAGATAGATAGATAGATAGATAATTAGATACTCACATACACAGACATTAAAATGTATCAATATATATGCCATTCGAAAATCATAATAAAATAGATATCATCCACGTATCCAAAAATATTCGTTTTACTGAACATTTATTTATGCATAATACTGTTCATCTAGGAAATTCACCCATAGGTAGAATTTCCAGTTCCATCAGTATTTAGAGGGAGCGATCTCTTCTCACAATTTGTATCTTCCAAAATAAGCAAGCTCACAAGAATGTACATGTGATACCAGGTAGAATTCTAAAGATGCATTAAAAAATACATGTGATGAATAGGCTACAGAGAAAGTGAGACAGAAATTTACATATGTGTTAATTTTAAAAACTCATGGAGAAGTATTACAATGAAAAGTTGACTAGATTTATAACACATACCATTGATAAAGCCGAAGGCAAGTCCAAGTATACACCATGACTCCTATGAAAGGCCTGTATTTCTATTCTGTTAAGTTTCTTTTTCTCCATCATATTTTGATTAGTATTCAGAGTCTAGTAGGGTATGGGGTAGGTTCAGGGATTCAGTATTTCAAATGGAAAATAGGAAAATGAATCTAATGTGTATGCAAATATGTGCTACACAAAAATCTTCCCACTCTCATCCAGAACAATGCTTTGACATTACCTTCGCCCCAAATAAGACACAATTAGTGGAGAAAAGTTAGAAAATCTGTGAATACATATGTGGAAAGGAAAATGCTCAGGAGTTCACAAACTTGTAGGAGGTAGAACGGGTTACAAAAAGAGAGAGGGTAAACACTCCACAAACATGGAGCTCTGCTAGCCTTTTTGAGAAACTGCCTCTGAGGTTGGGCAGTTAAAATATATGTTGTTGTCAGGAGCTTTAGCTTCCTTTGTAGTGAGACCATCAATTCTGGGTCTCCATCTATGTGACCTGGATGACACGGTTTTTTATTTTCTAGTGAACATGAGGCAGCAGTGCTGAATTCTCTCTTTGTAGGTAAACTTTGGCCACTGGGTTCTAAGTATCTAACTGTGTTGTCTGAAAAGCCATTTGGACATTATCCACTTTCGTGGTGTTTTTTACTGCTGCACTGTGAGTTTGGTATTGGATTCACGAAATACAAGGAGTTCTACTGGGACTCAGTGCTGGAGGATGTACTCTCACGTGTGGTGGGTTACTAAAATGCACCAGTGGGGCTTCAATCCCACATAGCTTTTCAACTTGACAATAGCAACCTGATTCTGGACATTGGCAGGAATCCTCTCCATATAATAAGATGCCTTTACATACAGTCTGCTGGCTGTACCATGTCAGTCACAAGTGATTTCTAAGCGAATGGCAGATCCACGTGGCCCCACCAGAAATGTTTTTTTCACACACCTACACTCCACTGCTCTAGGCCCACTAGTCTGCAGGCTCCAACTTTCTGGCATCTATGTTCTACAATTTTTCCATGAAACCCAGTCAATCAAGGCACTGTCTGGTACAATCATGATCAGCAACAGGACATCCAGAGGTTCTCCAGTGCAACCTGGTCATGGTAATTTCAAAAAATTCATGGTATTTATCTAGAGATTTTTCAATAATGAAGTTGGAGGCACTGTGGGATTCAATTTATACAGGAACCATTAAAAGGTGAGGAATCTCATTTCAATGAAAGGTCTGGATAACTCTCACAGGCAAGGCTTCCCAAAGAGTGGGCAAAAGGTCACATGAAGCCAGGCCCATTGAGGTCTACAATGTGAATTTCATGTGTGTTTTGACTCTCAACTATGGCTGACAATCTTTCAAAATAAAATCTTGTGATATCCTGGCTGAGATTCCCAGTGCTCTGTGGAAAGTCACCCTGGGCCTAGATCTCAGTTTCCAATGGCGAATCTCATGTGTGGCCTCCAAAAATCTCAACACAATTCATGGCAATACTTCTCTGAGCTCAGTCCCACAACTCAGTCTCTAAGGGGAATCACAACAGAGTTCAAGCCCAGGTGGACCCAGGCATCTCTTCCAATTGCCACACAAATGACGACAATTAAAACCAAAACACTCCCACAGGGCCCTCTTCTTCTTTTATATAGACACTAATCATAACCTCTACCTGGAGGTTTCCATGAGGGGCACAGCCCAAGACAGTGTCAAAAATAATCTCACTTGCCCCTCATTTGCCTAAAGTCAGGGTGGCCTGGACAACATTCCTGTGAAACAGAAGTGATCATATAGGACTGCTGTTAATACTGCTCCACTTCTCAAATTTGAGGCCTACTGACTGTGGGGTATAGATTCTTTGTGTGAATTGGAGTCATGAGAAAACGCAAGCACCTATTGTCCAGCCTCTGCAGGGCTTTGAAGAACTCATTTGACACAAATGATCCCTATTCTCACTTGATGGAGGTCATTAATATTACAGAGGAAGGCAAGAGGCTTCATGTACAATGACTGATCTTTTTTTCCATTTTGGTTTTGGATGCCCACATGGGATCTTTCTCTAGATACATCAGGTGCTGAAAATCTAAACCACAGGCTCACACAGGGCCAAGAGGCTGATTCAGACAAATCCCTTTCCAAAGCAATGAAGTAAAAAGCCACAGGTGATTCCCATTCATTTCCATTTGAAAACTCTTTTCTTCAGGCTTCACTAAGGTTTGGCCTGAGGCAAAGACCTTTCTGACATTCAGAGCAACAGAACAATAGGTAATCAAAAGCCCCCAAGCAGGGTTTCTCCTAGGAGACTTTCCTGGTTACTCTGATATGTGAGTTTTCTGAGATGCTCGCCATTCCCTTCAGCTATCCAGTACATGGCTATGTCACAGAGCTTGGAGGTGGTACGTATCTTGTACAAAAATACATGATACTAATCTTTAGAGTGGCCAGAATTCAGGAAAAAAATGAGAACATAGGTAGATAGCAGGTGTTGCCCATGGATAAGGCAAGCCTCAGTCCATTCATTAATTGGGAAGGATGCATACTGGGAAGTTTTCTACTAGACAGGACACACCCAATGAGCTATTTTCTTTTCTAATATCTACAAAGAAAAACACAGTGGGATACACAGACACAGAAACAGTCTCCTTGTCAAATGACTTACAAGAAACAGTCCACTCCATACCAAACAAACCTCCTTTTTTACCTATTCTCAGATCATGAGAAAAAACCACAAACACAAACCAACACCCACAAATGCACCTCCTTCTTCCAAGTAGGTCTGTGACTATCTGGAGTGTCCTCTGACTGGTAGGACATACGATGTAACCCAGAAATGGCCTTTCTGTCTCAGATCTGGTCTCCTTCGTCAAATCTGTGAATTTATAAGGAGGCAGTGGTGAGCCAATTCCTATGCTCTCAGGAAAAACCCCTCTTCAGAGCTTTCTTGGTATTTGGCAACCCTTACATCAGTAGGTACCAAGAAAGACTGACTCTGTCCTTGGTAAATCCAAAGAAATGAGCCCACTGTGACTGCGACTGGGACTGGCTCAGGGTGCCTGGCTTCCTGGATCACAAAATTCAGAGACCTCCATCACCAAGGAAGTGAGGTGAGGTCACTACCTTCAGAAAATGAATGAGGTCACTGTCTTGGCCACCACTTTGTCCTAACAGTTTCTTCCTATTGTCTCCTGACATGGAGGCTGCCCTACTTCCTGTGATACTTTCACATGTTAGAATGGTATAGAAACCATAGTCACCTGGGAACAGCTCTCCACACAGGCCTGGTTTGGTCCATCTTCCCTACATTAAGAATAAAGAGGCTGACTCAGACACATCCTTTCATCCTGACCATGTTGTTTGCCATGGAATATGACTTTTGTTCTCTCAGGTCCTTCATAGCTGCCTGCATCTTCTCCAGGGATAATTTCTGCATGGATTTTGAGGTACTCAGCAGGTGGAAGATCTCCTAACTTCCTGTATTGTAATACCAACTTTGTCCCTGCACTTCTGTAAAGTGAGATTGAGGGAATATTGTATGGTCAGGGTTAATAGCATGTTCGATTTGGGTTGGAAATCATTCTGCTGGATGAATAATTGTATTGGGAACCAGCGATATTTATAAGAATATAGAGGGAAAACATAAGTATGAAAACAGAAATCTAGGTAATATTTGAAGCCCAGAAGGATTTGGACCCTTGATTGGGATCCTTAGCTTGAGTTATGTTTTGCACCGAGGTCTCAGTTAAATTGATATACAATGGCATAAGACCCTGTACCTCAGATGATTAAATGTAGAAGAGAACATCCAGTCAAAAAGGGATTGTGTGTAGGATTAGGAAGATAGTCAGTAGGTTTAGGAGGAAGAGTGAGTCTAGGATTTGGACCAAATGTTCTTTAGCAATAGGGTTTTGGTTAGAGAGTGAATATAAATGACACCATATGTGAAGAGTCAGGCACAATGATGAACTGGGGAAAATATGTAGGAAAGCAGACATCAATAGAGACATTAGGAAATCTGGCAAAGTATAACATGATAGGATTAGAGATTTTCAACAGGGTTGAGGTTGAATACATAATCTTAAGAAGAAACAAATTTGTAGTCACCAATAAGATTGACATTTGAGAGCATTAGGCAACCTGGACATGGATATATTTAGTAATCCATGTTCACATTCCATTGAGGCTTTGGTACAATCATAAGGGTGACCTTCGCATTTTGTGTCCAAAATATTACTGTGATAATATGTATATGAAGATCAGGTGACATGAGTATTTCTTCCACCATTTCTGGGGGAAATATTTTGAAAAGATATAAATTAGTACTGGGGATACTAATAGGCTTACCCTGTGTTGATGAATATAGAGATGATGCATTAATAGACCATAATGTGAATAAATTATATGACTGGTTCCAAATTTAAATAATGGATTGTATTGATATCTGAAAAAATAGAAGAAATCATTTATTGATATACATACATTCATTCCAACCACTTACATATCTAATGGTTATCTTAGGGTTACCGTTTATCATGAATAGTGAATGAGTTTTGCTTCAAAAATGATTATGGAATCGAAAATAATGTGTTTAGAAAGAAGTCTAGTGAAAAGACGAGTCAAGAAACATGGAGAAATATAAGTGTTCTGAAGGAGGAAGTGATTGAAAGTGAACCAAATGTTTATAAATTTGTGAATTTGTGAATGAAAGGATATATTTTATGATGTCTATTAACTGAAGAAATAATAACGTACCAGGTTTGAATAAAAATGAACTTTAATAAACACATCATATCCAATAGGAATCTACTTGCATTGATGTTAAACTTGGTCAGTTACTGTAGAAATATTACGATTTGTAAGCACCCTTCCCTGAAGTTAGTTTTCAGTACTAGGAAACAAATATGTATTTCAGTGGATGTATATTTCTGAGAATAAACTTGTTAAAAGTTGATTATTAATCCACATATATGAATATGAATGAATTCAGGCGGTGTATAAGAAGACACATATATTTCATATTTTGGTAAATCTGGAGAATATATATATATATATATATATATATATATATATATATATATATATATATATATACACACAAACACACACACATTATAATGTAGCAATATATATGCCAATTGAAATTCATCATGAAAAATAACTCATCCGCATATCCCAAAATATTCATTTTACTGAACATGAATATGTGTATAGTGTTGTTCATCTAGGAAGCTCACTCATGGGTTGAATTTTCTGTTAAAACAGCGTTTAGGAGGAGTGATCTCTTCTCACAATTTGTATCTGCCAAGTCAGCCACCTCACAAAAATGTACATGTGAAACCAGGTAGGATTCTATTTGTGCATATAAAAATACATTTGCTTAATAGGCGACAGAGAAAGGGAGACAGGAATTCACATACTTCTTAACTTTAAAAACACATGGAGAATTATTTCAACAAATAATTGACTAGATTTATAACTCCTACCTTATATCATGCAAAAGGTAAGTCCAACTATACACCATGCTTCCTCTGAAATGCTTGTATTTCTATTCTGTTTGGGTTATTTTTCTCCATTATATTAGGATTAGTAGTCAGAGTTTAGTAGGGTATGGGTTAGTGTCAGGGATTCAGTATTTCAAACAGAAAATTGTAAAATGAATCCAATGTTTATGCAAATTTGTGCTAAACAAAATCTTCTCTCTCTCATCCAGAACAATGACTTGACATTCCCTTCGCCCCAAGTAAGTCAGAATTAGAGGAGAAGAGTTAGAAAATCTGTGAATATATATTTAGAATGGAAAATGCTCAGGAGTTCACAACCTTGGAGTTGATAGAGCAGTTTCCAAAAGTAAGTGACATGGTAAACACTCCACAAACATGGAGATCTGCTGGCCTAAACACTTCTTGAGAAATTGCCTCTGAGCTTGGGCACTTGAAATATATGTTGTTTTCAGGAGCTTTAACTTCCGATGTAGTGAGACCATCAAAGCTAGGTCTGCATCTATGTGACCAGGAGGACATGGTTTCTTATTTTCCAATGAACATGAGGCAGCAGTGCTAAATTCTCTCTTTGTAGCTAAATTGTGGCCACTGGGGCTAAGTGTCTCCCCATGTGGACTGTGAAGCCATTTGGTCATCCTCGACTTTTCGTTTTGTTTCTTGCTGCTGCACTGGGAGTTTGGTATTTGCTTCACGAAATACAAGGAGTTCAAGTGGGACACAGTGCTGGAGGGAGTTCTGTCACGTGTGGTGGGTCAGTGTCTGCATGAGAATGCACCAACTAGGCTTCTATCCCACATAGCTTGCCCCTTGACCATAGCAACCTGATTCTAAACATTGCCGTGAAAAATCTCCATATAACAAGATGCCTTTATATAGAAGGGTCTGCTGACTGCACCGTGTCTGTCTCAAGGCATTTGAAAGTCAATGGCAGATCCACATGGCCCCACCAGAGATGTTTTGTCACACACCTGCACACCACTGCTCTAGGCCCACTACTCAGCAGGCTCCAACTTACTGGCATCTCTGTTCTACACGATTTTCATGATACCTAGTCAATCAAGGCACTGTCTGGTATACTCATGATCAGCAACAGGACATCCAATGGTTCTCCAGTGCCACCTGGTCATGAGAATTTCTAAAATTTTATGGTATTTATCTAACTATTTTTCACAGATGAAGTTGTTGGTACTGTGGGTTTCAATTCATTCAGGATCCATTAAATGTTGAGGAAGCTCATTTTAATGAAGGATCTGGAGATCTCTCACAGGCAAGGCTTCCCAAAGAGTGGCCAAATTGTCACATGAAGCCAGGACCATTGAGGTCTACAATGTGAGGTCATGTGTGTTTTGACTCTCAACGATGGCTGCCAAGTCTTTCAGAATAAAACCTGTGATATCCTAGCTGAGATTCCCAGTGCTCTCTGGAAAGCCTCCCTGGGCCTAGACCTCAGTTTCCAAGGGCGACTCTCATGTGTGGCCTCCTGAAATCCCAACAACATTCATGGCAATACTTCTCTGAAGTTAGTTCCAAATCTCATTCTCTAAGGGGAATCACATCAGAGTTCAAGCCCAGGTGGACCCAGTCATCTCTTCCAACTACCACACAAATGACCACAATTAAAACCAAAACACTCCCACATGGTTCTCATCTTCTTCCATATAGACACACATCATAACCTGTGGATGGAGTTTTCCATGAGGGGCACAGCCAAACCAGTGCCCAAAATAAGCTCCCTTGCCCCTCATTTGCCTAACGTCAGGGTGGATTGGACATGCTTCCTGTGAACCAGGAGTGATCAAATAGGCCTGCCATAAATGCTCCACTTCTCCACTTTGAGGCCTTCTTACTGTGGGGATTATATTCTTCTTTTTCTAAATTTTTTTGGAAATTTAATTGGAAAGTTAAAAAAAATTGTTTTGCAGAATGTTAAATTTCTAATGGCGAAGCCTTCACCTTGTTTGTGAAGGAAACCTTGATGCCTTGCCAATCTGGTAACATGGAGACACTCAAAATTTTCTGTTGCATACTACATGGATGAATGGCTATAGCACATAGTTTTTTAAAACTGAAAGGCAGATACCAGCAAGTAAGATAACAAATAAAAGACAATTTTATTAAAAAATAAAGTTGTTAAATGACTCAAATATTGGAAATTCAATTCTTTTTATTTTTGGTTGTTCAAAACATTATAAAACTCATGATATATTATCTTTCATACATTTGACTCAATTGGGTTATGAACTCCCATTTTTACCCCAAATACAAATCACAGAATCACATCAGTTACACACTCACGTTTTTACATAATAGCATACTAGTTATTGTTGTATTCTGCTACCTTTCCTATCCCCTACTATTCCCCCTCCCCTCCCATCTTCCCTCTCTACCTCACTGCTGTTGTTTAATTCTCTCCCTTGTTTTCCCCTCTTTAGCCTCACAACCTCTTATATGTAATTTTGTGTAACATTGAGTAGTCTCCTACCATTTCCATATGCTTTTCCTTCTCTCTCCCTTTCTCTCCCCCCACTCATCTCTGTTTAGTTTTAATATTTTTCTCATGTTCTTCCTCCCTGTTCTGTTCTTATTTGCTCTCTCTATATAAAAGGAAACATTTGGCATTTGTTTTTTAAGGATTGGATAGATTCGCTTAGCATAATCTATTCTAATGCCATTCATTTCCCTGCAAATTCTATGATTTTGTCATTTTTCAGTGCTGTGTAATACTCCATTGTGTATAGATGCCACATTTTTAGTATCCATTCGTCTATTGCAGGGCATCTAGGTTGGTTCCAAAGTCTAGCTATTGTGAATTGTGCCGCTATGATCATCGATGTGGCAGTATCCTTATACTGCTCTCTATTAACATCCTCAGGGAAGAGTCTGAGAAGGGCGATATCTCAGTCAAATGGTGGTTCCATTCCCAGCTTTCCCAGGAATCTCCATACTGCTTTCCATATTGTACTCACCAATTTGCAGTCCCACAAGCAGTGTACAAGTGTACCCTTTACCCCACATCCTCACCAACACTTATTGTTGTTCGACGTCATAATGGCTGCCAATCTTACTGGAGTGAGATGGTATCTTAGGGTGGTTTTGATTGCATTTCTCTGACTGCTAGAGATGGTGAGCATTTTTTCATGTACTTGTTGATTGATTGTATGTCCTCCTCTGTGAAGTGTCTGTTAAGATCCTTGGCCCATTTGTTGATTGGGTTATTTGTTATCTCATTGTTTAATTTTTTTGAGTTCTTTGTATATTCTAGATATTAGGGCTCTATCTGAAATGTAAGGGGTAAAAATTTGTTCCCAGGATGTAGGCTCTCTATTTACCTCTCTTATTTTTTCTCTTGCTGAGAAAGATCTCTTTAGATTAAGTAAGTCCCATTTGTTTATTCTTTTTATTAACTCTTGGGCTATGGGTTTCCTATTAAGGAATTTGGAGCCCAACCCCACAGTATGTACATCGTAGCCAACTTTTTCTTCTATCAGACGCAGTGTCTCTGATTTTATATCTGGCTCCTTGATCCATTTTGAGTTAACTTTTGTGCATTGTGAGAGAAAGGGATTCAGTTTCATTTTGTTGCATATGAATTTCCAGTTGTCCCTGCACCATTTGTTGAATATGCTATCCTTCTTCCATTGCATGCTTTTAGGCCCTTTTTCAAATATAAGAAAGTTGTAATTTTGTGGATTTGTCTCTGTGTCCTCTATTCTGTACCATTGGTCCATCTGCCTGTTTTGACACCAGTACCACACTGTTTTTGTTACTATTGCTTTGTAGTACAGTTTGAACTCTGGATTCACACTTCCTGCTTAGAATTGCTTTCGCTATTCTGGGTTTTTTGTTTTTCCATATGAAATTCATGATTACTTTATCTATTTCTACAAGAAATGCCATTGGGTTTTTGATTGGCATCGCATTAAACCTGTAGAGAACTTTGGGTAATATCGCCATTTTGATGATGTTATTTCTGCCTATCCATGTACAGGGCATACTTTTCCATCCTCTAACATCTTCTTCTATCTCTCTCTTTAGGGTTCTGTAGATTTCATTGCATAAATCTTTCACCTCTTTGGTTAGGTTGATTCCCAAGTTTTTTATTTTCTTTGAGTATACTGTAAAAGGAGTGGTTTTCCTCATTTAAATTTCAGAAGTTTTGTTGCTGATATACAGGAATGCCTTAGATTTATGCGTGTTGATTTTATATCCTGCCACTTTGCTGAATTCATTTACTAACTCTAGCAGTTTCTTTGTAGACCCTTTTGGGTCTGTTAAATATATTATCATGTCATCCAAAAATAGCGATAATTTAACTTCTTCTTTTCCTATTTTTAAGTCTTTAATTTCTTTTGTCTGTCTAATTGCTCTGGCTAGTATTTCAAGAACTAAATCGAATAGAAGTGGTGATAGATGGCATCCCTGTCTTGTTCCAGATTTTAAAGGGAATGCCTTCAGTTTTTCTCCATTTACGATGATGCTAGCCTGAGGTTTAGCATATATAGCTTTTACAATGTTGAGGTAAGTTCCTGTTATTCCTAGTTTTTATAGAGTTTTAAACATAAAGGGATGCTGTACTTTGTAGAATGCTTTTTCTGCATCTATCGAGATGATCATATGGTTCTTCTCTTTAAGTCTATTGATGTGGTGAATAGTATTTATTGATTTCCGTATATTGAACCAGCCTTGCATCCCTGGGATGAATCCCTCTTGATCATGATGCACAATTTTTTATATGCTTTTGTATTTGATTTGCCAGGATTTTATTGAGAATTTTTGCATCCGAGTTTATTAGAGATATTGGTCTGTAGTTTTCTTTCTTTGAAGTGTCTTTGTCTGGTTTTGGGATCAGGGTGATGTTGGCCTCATAGAATGAATTTGGAAGAACTCCTTCTTTTTCTATTTTTTGAAATAGCTTGAAAAGTATTGGTATTAATTCATCTTTGAACGTTTTGTAGAACTCTGCTGTATAACCATCTGGTCCAGGGTTTTTTTTGGTAGGTAGTCTTTTGAAGGTTTCTTCTATTTCTTCCTTTGTTATTGGTCTATTTAAATTTTGTGTGTCTTCCGGACTCAATCTGGGCAGATCATATGACATAAGAAATTTATCGATATCTTCATTATCTTCTGTTTTATTGGAATATAGGGTTTCAAAATACTTTCGAATTATCTTCTGTATTTCTGTAGTGTCTGTTGTGATATTGCCTTTTTTATCCCATATGTTAGTAATTTGAGTTCTCTCTCTACTTCTCTTCATTAGCATGGCTAAGGGCCTGTCGATTTAATTTATTTTCAAAGAACCAACTTTTATTTGTTCAATTTTTTTGTTTCAATTTTGTTGATTTCTCCTCTAATTTTAATTATTTCTTGTCTTCTACTACTTTGTTGTTTTGCTCTTTTTTTTCTAGGTTTTTGAGATGTAGTGTGAGATCATTTATTTGTTGTTTTTTTCTTTTTTTGAGGAAAGAATTCCAAGAAATGAATTTCCCTCTTAAAACTGCTTTCATTGTTTCCCACAGAATCCGGTATGTTGTGTCTGTATTGTCATTTGTCTCTAAGAGATTTTTTATCTCCTCCTTTATGTCTTCTGTAACCCATTGATTATTCAGTAACATATTGTTAATTTTCCATGTGATGTAGAATTTTTCCTTCCTTCTTCAATCATTAATTTCAAGTTTCATTCCATTATGATCAGATATGGTGCATGGTATTATCTCCATACTTTTATATTTACTAAGAGTTTCCATATGGCATAATATATGGTCTATATTTGAGTAGGACCAATGTGCTGCTGAGAAGAACATGTATCCACTTTATGATGTTTGATATATTCTATATATGTTGGTTAAGTCTAGGTTATTGATTGTGCTATTGAGTTCTATAGTTTCTTAATTCAGATTTTCTCTAGAGGATCTGTCCAATGGCGAGGGTTGTGTGCTGAAGTCACCCGTAATTATTGTGTTATAGCCTATATGACTCTTGAACTTGAGGAGAGTTTGTTTTATGACTTGGCACCACCATTGTTTGGTGCATACAAATTGATAATTGTTATGTCTTGTTGGTGAATGTTGCCTCTTAACAGTGTATAGTGTCCTTCTTTATCACTTTTGATTAACTTAGGTTTTAAGTTGAATTTATTCGATATGAGTATGGCCACTCCTTCTTGCTTCCGAGGGCCAACAATGGCTGCGAAGTCTTTCAGAATAAAATCATGTGATTTCCTGGCTGAGATTCCCATTGCTCTGTGGAAAGCCACCTTGGGCCTAAATCTCAGTTTGAAAGGGTGACAATCATGCGTGGCCTCCTAAAAACCAACACAATTCATATCAATACTTCTATGAGGTACGTTCCAGAACTCAGGCTCTAAGGGGAATCACACCAGAGTTCAAGCCCAGGTGGACCAAGTCATCTCTTCCAACCCCCACACAAATGACCACAATTAAAACAAAATAACTACCACATGGCCCTCATCTTCGTCCATAAAGACCCTCATCAAATGTTCTGGATGGAAGTTTCCATGAGTGTTGCAACTAAAGACAGTTTTCAGAATAAGCTCCCTTGCCTCTAATTTCCCTAAAGTCAGGGTGGCCTGGACACCCTTCCTGTGAACCAGGAGTGATCAAAAAGGCCTGCCATTATTTCCGCTTTGTTTCTATAATTTGAGGCTTACTGAATGTCAGGTATAGATTTTTTATGTGATTTGGAGTCATGAGAAAACCCAAGCACATCTGCAGAGCATTCAAGAATTTATTTGACAAAGAGGATCCCTATTCTCACTTGAAGGGGGTCAGGAACCTAACAGAGAAAGGCAAGAATCTTCATCCACAATGACTGCTCTTTTTGCCATTTTGGTTTTGAATGCACACATGGGATCTTTCTTTAGATCCATCAGGTGCTGAGAATCGAAGCCACAGCCTCACACAGGGCCAAGAGGCAGATTCAGACAAATTCCTTTCCAAAGCAATTAAGCAAAGAGCCACAGGTGATGCCCATTTATTTCCATTTGAAATTTTTTTCTTCAGGCTTCACAAAGGGGTGGCCTGAGGCAAAGACCTTCCTGACATTCAGGGCAACAGAACCTTGATTGGTATACTGAGCTTGAATTATGTTCTGCACCGAGGTCTCAGATAAATCGATATACAATGGCATAGGACCGTGTACCTCGGATGATTGAATGTACAAGAGAACATCCAGTCAAAAAGGGATAGTCTGTAGGATTAGGAAGATAGTCAGTAGGTTTAGGAAGAAGAGTGAGACTAGGAGTTGGACCAAAAGTTCTTTAGCAATAGGGTTTCAGTTAGACAGTGAATGTAAATGTCAGCACATCTGAAGAGAAAGTCACAATGATGAACAGGGAAAAATATGTAGGAAAGCAGATATCAATAGAAAGATTAGGAAATCAGGCAAAGTATAAAGTGAGTGATAGGATTAGACATTTTCAACAGGCTTGAGGTTGAATATATAATCTTAGGAAAAAACAAATATGTAGTAATCAATAGGATTGACATTTGAGAGCATTAGGCACCCTGGACATCGATGTTTTTAGTAATCCATGGTCACTTTCCATTTAGGCTTTGGTACAATCATATGTGTGACCTTTGCATTTTGTGTCCAGAATACTACCGTGATAAAATTTATATGTAGATAAGGTGACATGAGTATTTCTTCCACCATTATGGGGAGTAATATTCTGGAAACTTATAAATTAGTACTGGTGATACAAATAGGTGTACCTTGGGTTGATCATTATTGAGATGTTGCATGAATAGACCAGATTGTGAATAAAGTATATAACTGGTTCCAACTTTAAATAATGGATTGAGTTTGCATCTGAAAATATATTGGAAATCTTATATTGATATATATACAATCATTCCAACCAGTTATATATGTAATGGAAATATTAGGGTTACAGTTTATCGTGAAGAGTGAGTATTGCTTCAAAAATGATTATGGAATCAAAAATAATGTGTTTAGAAAGAAGTCTAGTGAAAAGACCAGTAAAGAAACATGGAGGAATACATGTGTTCTGAAGTAGTAGGTAAATGAAAGTGAACCAAATGCCTATAATTTTGTGAAGTTGTGGGTGAAAAAATATATCCTATGATGTCCATATACTGAAAAAATAGTAATGTAACAGTGTTGAGTAAAAATGAACTTCAAAATACACATCATGTCCCATAGCAATCTACTTGCATTGATGTTAAACTGGGTCAGGTACTGTAGAAATATTAGGATTTGTATGCACCACCTACTGAACTTAGTATTCAGTAGTAGGAAACCAATATGTATTACAGGTGTATAAATATTGCTGAAAATAATCTTGTAAAAATTGGATTTTGAACCCACATACATGAATATAAATGAATTTAGGGAGTGTATAATAAGACACATATTTTTCATATTTTTTTTAAAATCTGGAGAATATATATACATATATATATATATATATATATATATATATATATAATATATATATATATATATTATATATATATATATACACATATATACATATATAATATATATATGTATATATATACACATATACATTTTTTTCCAGATTTAAAAAAAATACATACACACACACACACATTAATATTTAGCAATATATATGCCAATCGAAATTCATCATGAAATATAATTCATCCACATATCCAAAAATATTCATTTTACTGAACATGGATTTATGTATAGTGTTTTTCACTAGGAAGCTCACCCATAGGTTGAATTTTCAGTCCCATCATTATTTAGGGAGAGTCATCTGTTCTCACAATTTTATATTCCAAAATCAGGGAGCTCACAAGAATGTCCGTGTGATACCAGGTAGGATATTATATATATATGTATAAAAAAATACATGTGCTGAATAGGATACAGAGAAAGGGAGACAGGAATTTATATATGTGATAATTTTAAAAAATCATGGAGAAATATTACAATGAAAAGTTGACTAGATTTAAAACACATACTCTTGATAATGCAGAAGGCAAATAGAAGTATACACCATGCTTCCTATGAAAGGCCTGTATTTCTATTCGGTTAGGTTTCTTTCTCTCCATGATATTAGGATTAGTAGTCAGAGTCTAGTAGGGTATGGGTTAGTGTCAGGGATTCAGTATTTCAAATGGAAAAAAGGAAAATGAATCTAATGTGTATGCAAAAATGTGATACACAAAAATCTTCCCTCTCTCATCCAGAACAATGCCTTGACATAACCATCGCTAAAAGTAAGACACAATTAGAGGAGAGGAGTTAGAAAATCTGAATATATATGTGGAATGGAAAATGCTCAGGAGTTCACAACACTGGAGGTGGTAGAACAGTTTCCAAAAGTAAGGGAGAGGGTAAACAATCCAGAAACATGGAGCTGTGCTGGCCTTGAGACTTCTTGAGAAACTTCCTCTGAGGTTGGGAACAAGAAATATATGTAATTGTTAGGAGATTTAGCTTCGTTTGTAGTGACACCATGAAATCTGGGTCTGCATCTCTATGACCTGGAGCACATGGTCCTTATTTTCTAATGAACATGAGGGAGCAGTTCTGAATTCTCTCTTTGTAGGTAAACTGTGGCCACTGGGAGCTAAGTGTCTTTCCGTGTGGACTGTGAAGCCATTTGTTGATCCTCCACTTTCCAGGGTGATTCTTACTGCTGCACTGGGAGTTTGGTATTTGCTTCACGAAATACAAGGAGTTCAACTGGGACAAAATGCTGGAGGGAGTTCTGTCATGTGTGGTTGGTCAGGGACGCAAAGAGAATGTACGAACCAGGCTTCTATCCTACATAGCTTTCCCCTTGACTATAGCAACCTGATTCTGAATATTGCCCTGAAACCTCTCCATATGACAAGATGCCTTTACATATAAAGGTCTCCTGCCTGCACCATGTCAGTCGCAAGTCTTTCGAAGCCAATGGAAGATCCAGGTGGTCCTACCAAAAATATTTATTTACACACCTACAGTCCACTTCTCTACGCCCACTACTCATTAGGCTCCAAATTACTGGCATCTCTGTTCTACACCATTTTCACGAAAACCAGTCAATCAAGGCACTCTTTGGTACACTCATGATCAGCAACAGGAAATCCAAAGTTTATCCAGTGCCACCTGGTCATGGGAATTTCAAAAATTTTATGGTATTAATCTAGTCATTTTTCAAAAATGAAGTTAGAGGCACTGTGGGTTTCAATTAATTCAGGAACCATTAAATGGTGAGGAAGCTCATTTCAATGAAAGCTCTGGAGAACACTCACAGAAAAGCCTTCCAAAAGACTGGCCAAAAGGTCACATGAATCCAGACACATTGAGGTGTACAATGTGAGGTCCATATGTGTTTGGACTCTCAACTAGGGCTGCCAAGTCTTTAAGAATTAAATCATGTGATATCCTGGCTCAGAATCCCCGAGCTCTGTGGAAAGCCATCCTGGGCCTAGATCTCAGTTTCCAAAGGTGATTCTCACGCGTCACCTAGTAAAATCCCAAGAGAACTCACGACAATACTTCTCTGAGGTCAGATCCAGAACTCATTCTTTAAGGGGAATCACACCAGAGTTCAAGCCCAGGTGATCCCAGTCATCTTTTCCAACTACCACACAAATTACCACAATTAAAACAAGAACACTCCCATATGGCCCTCATCTTCTTTCATATTGACACTCATCATAATTTTGCTGGAGGTTTCCATGAGGGGAGCAGACCAAGACAGTGTTCAAAATAAGCTCCTTTGACCCTCATTTGCCTATAGTAAAGGTGGCCTGGACACCCATCCTGTGAACCAGGAGTGATCAAATAGGCCTGCCTGCCGCAGTCTCTCGGCTGGGCACAAATCACGAGTCTCCACACAGCTTGTAGATTCAAACAGCAATTCTTTATTCCCGAACTCACACCGGCCGTCTACAAACACGTTCTGGGGGAATCCAGGTTCTCTGCCCAAATCCAATCCGCCCAAATCCACTCCTGCCTAAATCCACCCCGCATGGGCTTCTGTCTCCCAAAATATACTGTCTGACCCTAAGCACTCAAGAGGAACTCAGCAGCAGGATACGCCCTATTCCAAAAGAGGAACACCCTAATCTCCTATTACTAAACCGCCCTATTCTAAAGGGGAAACACCCTACTCTCCTATTATGCTAAAATGCCCTATTCTAAAGGGGGAACACCCTAAACACGGATCCTGCCCTGGTCCTTGAGCAAGGTCACCTTTCAAAAGTCCTTCCACTAGACAGCATGGGAGTAAGCTGGCAAGGAATTTGTCATACCTACTTGGCTGATGGCTCCCAGCATCTCCCCCCTTCTGATTAATTAAACAACAAGTAATGTGGCTTAAGGACCGTGCCTGGTAGGTTGTCCAGTTCAACATATGGCTCTTACCCGTCATCGGAAAACTGACCTTTAGGTAACTGACCTTTAGGCGTCAGCCTCCTGTTTTAGGTTGATACCATTGCAACTGGATCATACCCGTCACTGACTACCGGTCCAGCATACAGCCATACTTGTGGATAGGTCTATGCACCAGTGGGGGGGTGAGGTTCTTTGCCTCACCTCTGTTGGCCCCCAAATTTGGCCTTGGTGCCAGTGGGGGAGTGAGGTTAATGTGGCTTAAGGACCGCGCCTGGTAGGTTGTCCAATTCAACATATGGTTCTTACCCGTCGTCGGAAAACAGACCTTTAGGTAACTGACCTTTAGGCGTCAGCCTCCTGTCTTAGGTTGATACCATTGCAATTGGATCATACCCGTCACTGACTGCCGGTCCAGCATATAGCCATTGGCCCCCAAATTTAGACCATCACTAGCAGAAGGGAGGAGGATACAGAAATGCCACGACACCAAGCCAATTGACAGTTCCTTTGGAAAAATTGCATCATTGGTGACACCATCAGCAAAGATCACTGGTGACACCATCAGCAAATATATGCCAGGATTACCACAATAGCTGCACTAAACGTAGTTACATAGTCCAGGCAAGTTCTGCAAGCAGTTCAAAGGGGAGGAATCTATCAATCTGTCCGTCTCTTCCCAAAGTCCGTTTCCTCCCAAAGTAAGTTGACTCCTTGATTGAGCATACTTGTTGAGTTATATTCATTGCGATGAAGATAGGAATTCTGGCAATGATGCTAAAAAGACATTAACCTGAAAAGAATTATTAAATATAATGAAAAGGAAAGGTGAAAGTAAACAAACAGATCTGTTAACCTACTTAAAAAAAACAATCCTTAACAGCTGTTTACCTGATTTAAATTAGTAAACAAGCAGATCTGTTAACCACCTTTAAAAAGAATCCTTAACAGCTGTTTACTTAATTTAAATTAAGCCATTTAAATCACGTGAATAAAAAATAAATAATTCGGATCCATTTTTTTTCATGAGCGCTCCTCATATATGAAATATGGACATACGCACACACAGACATATAACACAAAACACAAATGTGCAAACAAACGTACAACACATAAGAATAATAAAGGCCTTGTAGCTTTACCTAGGTGAAATCTCCATTGCAATGTTTAAAAACTCTATAGTCAAAAAAAATAAAGCTGATCAGAAAAACATTAACCTAGGTTTGTATGAGCTCAAAAAATAAAAATAGAACCTTATGATGTGGAAAAATGCAATAATAAAATAGATATTGAAAAAAGCATCCTGGTTAATCACTGTTGCAGATGTAAGAATGGCCAAGCTGGAGTTCTGGATGTCAGCTGTTATGGATTTGAGTCAAATCATCTTCTTTTCGATCTGTAGAAATCGTTTTAGTTAGTCTTTCTGGAATCCAAATCGGCTGCTGTTCTCCCTGTGGAAACACACAAACAGAGCCCCGACTCCAGACAATCACTGGGTCTGGACCTTTCCATTGTCCTGTTAGAATATCTTTCCAAAGAACTTTAGGCTTATGCACATTTTTTGGGTACATATGCCTTTCCGCAGCACTAAGTCCTGATAAATCCAAATTTAAAAAGTTTAGAGTAAAAAGTGTTATTTTAAGTTTATCTTTGGGGGATATATACCCCTTTCCAATTCCCTCTTTTTGTTTTAGTAAGTACGTTTTAATAGTTTGATGAGCTCTTTCAACTATGCCTTGTCCCTGTGGATTGTATGGAATTCCTGTTATATGAGTAATACCAAATGATGAGCAAAATTGTTTAAAAGAGGTAGAGGTATAGCCAGGACCGTTATCAGTTTTTAACTGTTTAGGAACGCCCACAGTGGCAAAATTTTGTAAGCAATGAGCTATAACATCTTTAGTTTTTTCTCCGGCATGAAGGGAGCCCATCAAAAATCCGGAAGAAGTATCAACTGTAACATGTAAATATTTTAATTTTCCAAATTCTGGCAAGTGTGTGACGTTCATCTGCCAAATATGGTTAGGTATCAGTCCTCTAGGATTGACTCCAAGATTAACTTGTGGTAAAAAGGTCACACAATTTTGACATTGTTTTATTATATGTCTGGCTTGTTCCTTAGTTATTTTAAAACGCTTTTGTAAAGTATTAGCATTAACATGGAATTTTTTATGAAAATTCGTAGCTTCTTCTAGTGTAGAGAAAATATGTATGTCATGTGTAGTTTTATCTGCTAAATCATTGCCCAAACTAAGGGCTCCAGGCAATCCTGTATGTGCTCTAATATGTCCTATAAAGAATGGATCTTTTCTGTCCCAGATTAGACTTTGTATAGTGGAAAACAAAGAGAAAACAGTAGAAGAAGGAGAAATCCTACCAGCATCTTCAAGAGATACTATAGCATTAACTACATACTGACTATCAGAAAATAAATTAAATACAGAATCTTTAAACATTAAAAAGGCTTGTAATACTGCATTAAGCTCTACCTTTTGAGCTGATTGTTTGGGTACTAAAAATGTAAAAGTTTGATCAGGGGCAACTACTGCTGCTGTACCATTATTTGACCCATCAGTGAATATATTTGGAGCATTCATGATAGGGGTTTTTCTTGTCATTTTTGGAAAAACTACAGGATGCTTAGACCAAAAAGACAACAAAGGATTAGATGGTAAGTGATTATCAAATGAAACATTAGATTTACACATGATTATTGCCCAAGTATTTAACTCATAAGCTAACTCATCAATTTGATCCATAGTATATGGAGTAATAATTTTATTGGGAGAAATTCCAAACACTCCCTTCGCTGCTTTTATTCCTTTGAGTATTAATTGTCCTACAGCCTCAGGATACCTAGTAAGAATAGTGTTAGGAGAATAAGATAAATGTATCCACAATAATGGACCTTCTTGCCAAAATACTCCTGTAGGAATATTTTTTGTTGGTAGTACAATAAATAATAAAGGCAAACTTATATCAATTCTATCCAAATGTATATTTTCCATATATGTTTCAATAATTTTCAATGCCTTTCTTGCTTCAGGAGTTAACATGCGAGGTGAGTTTGGATCTGATGGACCTTTTAGAATATCAAATAAAGGTCCCAACTCTCCTGTTGGTATGCCTAGATAAGGCCTTATCCAATTTATGTCTCCCAATAACTTTTGAAAGTCATTAAGTGACTTGAGTTGATCTACTCGTATTTGAATTTTTGGTGGACGGACCATGGTTGAGGATAATAGAACTCCTAAATAATTAATTGGAAAATTTAATTGTACTTTATCTATTGCTATCTCTAGATTATAATTTTTTAATAAGTTTGTAAGTGTGGCATAACATTCCAGCAATATGTTTTTATCTTTATGTGCCAATAATACATCATCCATATAGTGAAATATTTGTAGTTCAGGATTTTGATTTCTAAGTGGCTGGATTGCTTTATTAACATATATTTGACACATAGTTGGACTGTTAGCCATCCCTTGAGGGAGTACTTTCCATTCATATCTCTGATCAGGACCTTCATGATTTAATGCAGGGATAGTAAATGCAAAACGTGGACTATCCTCGGGATGAATTGGAATTGAAAAAAAGCAATCTTTAATATCTATGGCTAAAACATGCCAGGTTTTTGGCAAAGCAGACAATTGAGGAATCCCTGATTGAGCAGGTCCCATAATAACCATCTCATTATTAATGGCTCTTAAATCTTGCAATAATCTCCATTTACCAGATTTCTTTTTAATGACAAAAATGGGAGTATTATGGGGAGATATGGAAGGTTGTATATGTCCTTCCGCTAATTGTTGTTTGACCAGATCATGGGCTACTTGTATCTTTTCTTTAGTCAGGGGCCACTGAGGAACCCACACTGGTCTTTCTGATTTCCAAGTAATTTTGATTGTCTCAGTGGCCCTTTCTGAAAATCCAACCCATGTCTGTCTGTTCCTTGATCTATTTGAATTGGTGCTGCTATACCTTGTCCTTGTTTTCCTAATCTTTTTTCTTTCCTAAAACCTTGTCTAGCCCTAGTAGTGGGCGCATTAGGATTGATGTTATTTGTTAATGTCAAACCTAATTGATCTAGGACATCTCGTCCCCATAAATTTATAGGAAGATGATCCAATACATAGGGCTGTATAGTTCCCTCACAACCTTCAGGATCCTTCCAATCTAATATCATTGCACTTCTATGGGGATTAGTAGCCACTCCTAGGCCTCGAAGCGTTTGAGTGGCTTGTTGTAATGGCCAATGTTTTGGCCATTCCTTACTAGATATGATGCTAAGGTCTGCACCTGTGTCCAGTAGCCCATTAAAGTCGTGTCCTTGAATATTTAGTTTTAACATTGGGCGAGAATCTAAATTTAAAGACAACATAGCCCAATCTACACCTGTGGAGCCTAATCCCCTGGAAACTCTTTTTACACTATGACTAGGAAATTTATTATGTAGGCTGGGTATTATTAACAACTGTGCTATTCTGTCTCCAGGTGAAATTACTGATATACCTCTTGGAGAACTAGCTATAATTTTTATTTCACCTACATAATCGGGATCAATTACCCCGGGACTTATCATAAGTCCTTTTAATGTAGATGAACTACGTCCCAATAATAAGCCTACTGTCCCTTGGGGAAGAGGTCCTTTTATTCCTGTGGGAATGATTTGAACTCCCATCTCTGGAGTTAGTACTGCTCTGGCAGAGGCGCAGATGTCCAACCCTGCGCTCCCTCGGGTTTGTCTGATGAGGGATTTAATGGACAATGTGTCCTGGGCACTACTCTGATGGTGTTGCTGGGTTCCTCCACTGCCCCGTATATTTGTGGTTGTGGGCCCCGGAGCATTGGGCCCGGCTGTCCGTTTTTTGGCAACGGAGCCTGATGCCTTTCTCCACGGTATCGTGGGTAAATACCTGGTCCTTTTCCGTTTTTTGGTAAGGGAGTACCCTCTATGGTAGTTTGAGAACGGCATTCATTAGCCCAATGTCTCCCTCTACGGCATCGTGGGCAAATACCCGGTATTCTATTTCTTTGATACCTAGTTTTGTTAAATCCTCCTCCTATGGCGCAACTCCTTTTAAAATGTCCTGTTTGTTCACAATCATAGCATGTTTTTGGCCTGGTATCTAAAGCCTGTTGTACTGCAGCTGCCAAGACTTGCCCTTGTTCATTAATATCTCTACATAATTTAATATATGTGTTTAAATCTTCATGTCTCCATGGTCTAATAACCTCTCTGCAGCAACGATTTGCTTGGTCATAAGCCAGTTGTTTTATTAATGGCATTGCTTGTTCCGTATCCCCAAAAATTTTGGCAGCCGTTTGAATTAGCCTATCTACAAAGTCAGCGTAAGGTTCATTAGCTCTCTGTATTACCTTAGATAGCTGACCTTGTAAAACTCCATGTCCTTGTAAAGTCTTCCATGCCCTAACTGCGTCTGCAGCAATTTGTGCATATATAGCAGGATCATATTCAATTTGTTGCCGCTGACCCTCATAAGGTCCTTTTCCTAGCAACATTTCTAAATTTCTTTGAGGGTAACCGGCTGCTGCATTTCTCCTAGCTGTCTCTGCACAAAATTCCTCATTGGCAACCTTCCATAACAAATATTGTCCTCCATTTAGCACAGATTTACACATGCTAGCCGAATCTGCTGGCGTCATGTCCAAGTTAGTAATGGACTCGACCATGCTCACCGTGAAGGGAGCTTGGGGACCATAGGTTGTTACAGCCTCTTTTAACTGCTTCACTGTTTTAAAATCTAAAGCACGGTGAATTCGCTGCCCTCCTACCTGTTCAAGTACAGGGCATGCTAATCTTTGAGGTCCTGTCTCAGGATTCCATTTATCAACTACGGGGTTTGAGGGCCACTCAGCTGTCTCTATCGGTGGGGCTGTTGGTTGAATTAAACCCTCTTGTGATAAAACGGAGTTAGTAACAGCCTCCTGTTGTGGCCTTTTTCCTAACAACCCCTTTTCCTTTAAATTTTCTTCCTCTGTCTGACTAGCTGGAGAGACCTTCTCTTTTGCTTGATCTAAAATGTCTTTCACCATGTTCTGAACCTCTAACAATTTACTTAACATCTTTTCAGTTTGTTTTAATCTACTATAAAGATAACGCAACCCAATAAGATAACACAAAACAAAACCGAAACTGAATGAAGCAAAAACAGAATAAAAAATCGTTGTATCAATTTTCTCTTCCTCAGGGCCAACAAACTTCAAACCTTTAGTCAACCATTTTTTCCAGTTTGCCTGAGAAATTTCTAGGGATAGGCAGCTTGAAAGAAAAACAAAATAAATCAAAAGAAGAACACATTGTTTTCTGAAATGGTCACCCATTCTCTCGCCTTCCCTCAGGGGCGAGCAATTTCACTTACCTCCAAGTTTCAGACGTTCCGCGTACGGGCCACCAGATGCCGTAGTCTCTCGGCTGGGCACAAATCACGAGTCTCCACACAGCTTGTAGATTCAAACAGCAATTCTTTATTCCCGAACTCACACCGGCCGTCTACAAACACGTTCTGGGGGAATCCAGGTTCTCTGCCCAAATCCAATCCGCCCAAATCCACTCCTGCCTAAATCCACCCCGCATGGGCTTCTGTCTCCCAAAATATACTGTCTGACCCTAAGCACTCAAGAGGAACTCAGCAGCAGGATACGCCCTATTCCAAAAGAGGAACACCCTAATCTCCTATTACTAAACCGCCCTATTCTAAAGGGGAAACACCCAACTCTCCTATTATGCTAAACTGCCCTATTCTAAAGGGGGAACACCCTAAACACGGATCCTGCCCTGGTCCTTGAGCAAGGTCACCTTTCAGAAGTCCTTCCACTAGACAGCATGGGAGTAAGCTGGCAAGGAATTTGTCATACCTACTTGGCTGATGGCTCCCAGCACCTGCCATTAATACCGCTCCAATTCTCCGATTTGAGGCCTACTGACTGTTTGGTTTAGATTCTTTATGTGAATTTTAGTCATGAAATAACCAAGCACCTATGGGCTAGCCTCTGCAGGTTTTGAAGAACTCATTTGACCCAAAGGATCCCTATTTTCACTTGATGGAGTTCCGGAACCTTACAGAGGAAGTCGAGAGACTTCATCCCAATGGCTGCTCTTTCTGCCATTTTTCCTTTGGATGCAAACATGGGAACTTTCTTTAGATCCATCAGGTGCTGAGAATCTAAGCCTCAGCCACACACAGGGCCAGGGGGCTGATTCAGTCACATCCCTTTTCAAAGCACTTAAGAAAAGAGCCACACGTATGCCCAATCATTTCCATTTGAAAACTGTTTTCTTCAGGCTTCACAAAGGGGTGGCCAGATGCAAAGAACTTCCTGACATTCAGGGCAACAGAACAATAGGTAAGCAAAAGGCCCAAAGCAGGGTTTCTCCTCTGAGACTTTCCTCGTCACACTGATATCTGAGTTTTCTGAGATGCTCGCCATCACCTACAGCTATCCAGTACATGGCCATGTCACAGAGCTTGGAGGTGGTACATATCTTGGACACAAAACCATGGGCCTATTCTTGAAATTGGCCGGAATTCAGGACGAAAATAGAAACTTAGGAAGGTAGCAGGTGTTGCTCATCGATAAGGCAAGCTACAGTCCATTCATAAACGGGGCAATATGAATGCTGAGAAGCTTTCTACTAGACACGACACATCCATTGATGAATTCTCTTTTCTAATGTCTACAACCACGGAAACAGTGGAATACACAGACATAGAAACACTCGCCCTGTGAAAAGACTTACTAGAAACAGTCCACTTCAAATGAAACAAACCGACTGTCCTACCTATTCTCAGAAAATGAGACAAAACCACAAACCCACAACCACACCCACAAAGGCACCTCCTTCCCCTAAGTAGGTCTTTGACTATCCGGAGTGTCCTCTGACTTGTAGGCCATAATACGTTCCCCCGAAATGGCCTGTCCTGTCTCAGATCTGGTCTCCTTGGCAAACTCTGTGAACTTCTCAGGAGCCAACGGTGAGCCACTAACGACTTTCTCAAGAAAAGCCCCGCTTCCGAGCTTTCCTGGCATTTGGCCTTCTCACGTCTGAAGGTACCAAGAAAGACTGACTGCATTTAGTAAATCCAAACAAGTGAGACCATAAGGACTGGGACTGGGACTGGCTCTGGGTGCCTGGCTTCCTGGATCCAAAGTTCAGAGAGTTCCATCACCATGGAAGTGAGGTGAGGTCACTTCCTTCCTGAACTGAATGAGGTCCCTGTCTTGGCAACCACTTTGTCTTAACTGTTACTTCCAAGGGTCCCATGAGATTGAGGCTGCCCCTACTTCCTGTGACACTTTCACAAGTTAGAGTGGTATATCAACCATAGGCACCCAGGAATAGATCTCCACACAGGCCTGTTTTGGTCCATGTTCTCTACATTAAGAAGAGAATCTGATTCAGACACAACCTTTTATCCTGACCGGGTTGTTTGCCATGGAAGATGACTTTTGGTCTCTCAGGTCCTTCATAGCTGCCTACATCTTCTCCAGGGATCATTTCTGCATGGGCCTTTGAGGTTCTCAGCAGGTGGAAGTTTCCCTACATTTCTGTATTGTAAAATCAATTCTTTCCCTGCTCTTCTATAAAGTTAGATTGAGGGAATAATGTATGATTATGGTTAAAAACATGTTTGATTTGGGTTAGAAATCATTGTGCTGGATGAATAATGGTATTGGGAACCTGCTATGTGTATAAGAATATATAGGTGTAATATATGTATGAAAAAAGAAATCTAAGTATGATTTGAAGGCCAGAAGGGCATTGGGCCCTTGATTGGGATACGCAGCATTGAATTACGTTCTGCAGAGATGTCTCTGATAAATCGATATACAATGGCATAGGACCTTGTACCTTGCATGAATTAATGTAGAAGGAACATCCAGTCAAAAAGGGATAGTCGGTAGTGAAAGGTTAATAAAATAGGTACTTGCTATTTCCTGTTTTTCTGTATGCTTAAAAAAACACTGTTGAAATCTTGAGAAATGTTTGCTAATCTTGTTCTAGAATGTACTGTTCCCAACTGCCAAACTGCAGAATGTACTGCCTCACTCGGTGTCACGCGAACCGCCCACTCACCCTTACACATCAGTAAACTTCCCTCCCTTCCCTCTCCAAAGAATGTATGTAAGCTCTGCATAAGCTGTTCTCAGAGCTCTCTGATCTATTTAAGTTAGCTGTGAGCCCCAGCAAGCTGGACCCAAAATAACCATTTGCTGTTGCATGAGACAGTCTCTTGGTAGTCTCTTCCTCCAACACTCACCTGACCTTTACATATTGAGGTTCCACCGAGTTCCGGCAGTGGCGGATGAGAGACCCCAACGGGCTCCTCTCGGAGCAAGTAAGGTGCCTCCACACAAACACACCCACAAAGGCACCTTCTTTCCCCAAGTAGGTCTGTGACTATCCAGAGCATCCTCTGACTGGTGGGCCATACTATGTTCCCCTGAAATGGGCTGTTGTATGTCAGATCTGGTCTCCTTGGCCAACACTGTGATGTTGTCAGGAGCCAGCGGTGAGCCACTGCCTGCTTTATCAAAAAAAAAAAAAAGCCCCTCTTAAGAGCTTTCCTGGCATTTGTCCCTCTTCAATTCAGTATTTGCCAAGAAAGACTGACTCTGTCCTTGGTTAATCCAAACATGTGAGACCTCTGGGACTGGGACTGGGCCTGCCTCAGGGTGCCTGTCTCCCTGGATCCAAAGTTCAGAGTGGTACATCAACAAGAAAGTGACGTAGGTCACTTCCTCTAGAACTGAATGAGGTCACTGCCTTGGCAACCACTTTGTCCTAACAGTTGCATCCAAGGGTCCATGGAATGGAGTGTGCCCCTGCTTCCTATGACACTTTTACAAGTTAAAATGGAATATCAACCATAGGCACCCGGAAACAGCTCTCCACACAGGCCTGGTTTGGTCCATCTTCTCTAAATTAAGAAGAGAGAGACTGCTTCAGACACATCCCTTCATCCTTACCTGGTTGTTTGTCATGGAAGATGACTTTTGCTCTCTCAGGTCCTTCATAGCTGCCTATATCTTCTCCAGGGATCATTTCTGCATGGACCTTTGAGGTTCTCTGCAGGTTGAAGATCTCCTACATTCCTGTATTGTAAGACCAACTCTGTCCCTGCTCTTCTATAAAGGTAGATTGAGGGAATCGTGTATGGTTAGGGTTAATAACATTTTTGATTTGGGTTAGGATCATTCTGCTGGATGAATAATGGTATTGGGAACCTGCGGTATTTATAAGATTATAGAGGTGAAATATATGTATGAAAACAGAAATCTCAGTAAGATTTAAAGCCCAGAAGGTCATTGGGTCCTTGATTGGAATAGTTAGCTTTGAATTTTGTTCTGCCCAGATGTCTCAGATAAATCTATACACAATGGCATAGGATCTTGTACCTTAGATGATTGAATGTTGAGGAGAACATCCATTCAAAAAGGGAGAGTTGGTAAGATTACGAAGAGAGTTGGTAAGATTAGAAAAACGTGTGAGTATAGGATTTGGACAAAAAGTTCTTTAGCAATAGGGTTTTAGGTACACAAAAAAATGTAAATGTCAGCACATGTGAAGAGTCAGTCACAATGATGAACTGGGGAAAATATGTAGGAAAGCAGATATCACTAGAGACATAAGGAAATCAGGCAAAGTATAAAATGAGTGATAGCAATAGATATTTTCAACAGGCTTGAGATTGAAGATATAATCTTAGGAAGAAACAAATATGTAGTCACCAATAGGATTGACATTTGAGAGCATTAGGCAACCTGGACATGGGTGATTTTCATAATCCATACTCACATTCCATTTAGGCTTTTGTACAATCGTAAGTGTGACTTTGCATTTTGTGGCCAGAATATTACTGTGATAAAATGTATATGTAGATCAGGTGACATGAGTATTTCTACCACCATTTCTTGGAGCAATATTTTGAAGAGGTATAAATTAGTATTGGGGGTACATATAGGTGTACCATGTGTGTATGAATATAGAGATAATGCATGAATAGACCATAGTGCGAATAAATAATATAACTGGTTCGAACTTTAGAAATTGGAATAAATTGATATCTGAATATACACAGGGAATCATATGTTGATATATATACATTCATTCCAACCATTTATACATCCAATGGAAATATTACGGGTGTGGTTCATCATAAAGAGTGTGTGAATTTTGCTTCAAAATTGATTATGGAAATCGAAAATAATGTGTTTGGAAAGAAGTCTCATGAAATGACCAGTCAAAAACAAAGAGGAATACATATGTTCTGAAGCAGGAAGTGATAGAATGTGTTACAAATTTCTTTAAATTTATGAAGTTGTGTATGAAATGTATATTCTATGATGTACAAAAACTGAAGAAATAGTAATGTACCAGTGTTGTATAAAAATGAACGTCAAAATACACATCATGTCCCATAGGAATCTACTTGCATTGATGTTAAAGTGGGTCAGTTACTGTAAAAATATAAGGATTTGTTTGCACCATTTACTGAAGTGAGTTTTCAATACTATAAAACAAATATGTATTTCAGGTGGATGAATATTTCTGAAAATAATCTTATGAAAATTTGAATATAAAACCACATACATGAACAAGAATGAATTTAGGGAGTGTATAATAAGACACATATATTTCATATTTTGAAAAATCTAGAGAGTATATATATATATATATATATATATATATATATATATATATATATATACAAAACACACACAGAGACATTAAAAAGTAGCAATATATATGCCAATTAAAATTCATCGTGAAATATATATCATCCACAGATCCAAAAATATTAATTTTACTGAACATGGATTTATGTATAATGTTTTTCCACTAAGAAGCTCACTCATAATTTGAATTATCAGTTCCAAAAGCATTTAGGAGGAGTGATTTCTTCTCACACTTTGTCTCTGCCAAGTTAGCCACCTCTCAAGAATATAGGTGTGATACCAGGTAGGATTCTATATGTTCATATAAAAATACATGTGCTGAATTGGCTACAGAAAAAGGGAGACAGGAATTCACATATGTGTTAACTTTAAAAACACATGCAGAACTCTTTCAACAAAAAATTGACAAGATTTATAACTCCTACCCTATATCATGCAAAAGGGAAGACCAACTATACACCATGGCTCCTCTGAAGTGCTAGTATTTCTATTCTGTTTGGGTTATTTTTCTCCATTATATTAGAATTAGTTGTCAGAATCTAGTAGGGTATAGGTTAGTGTCAAGGATTCAGTATTTCAAATGGAAAATTGAAAAATGAATCCAATGTGTATGTAAATATGTGCTACACAAAAATCTTCCCACTCTAATCCAGAACAATGCCTTGACAATACCTTTGCCCCAAGTAAGACACAATTAGAGGAGAAGATTTAGAAAATCTGTGAACAAATATCTGGAATGGAATATGCTCAGGAGCCCACACCTTGGAAGTGGCAGAGGAGTTTCCAAAGGTAAGGGACAGGGTAAACCCTCCACAAACATGGAGGTCTGCTGGCATAGACACTTCTTGAGAAACTGCCTGTGAGGTTGGGCACTTGAAAAATATGTTGTTGTCAGGAGCTTTAGCTTCCTTTCTAGTGAGACCATAAAAGCTTGGTCTGCATCTATGAGACCTGGAGGACATGCTTTCTTATTTCCCAATGAACATGAGGCAGCAGTGCTAAATTCTCTTTTTAGGTAAACTGTGGCCACTGGGGGCTAAATGTCTTTCCATGTGCACTTTGAAGCCATATGGTCATCCTCCATTTTCGTTTTCTGCTGCACTGGGAGTTTGGTATTTGCTTCACGAAATACAAGGAGTTCAATTGGGTCTCAGTGCAAGAGGGAGTTCTGTCATGTGTGGTGGGTCAGGTTCTGCAGGAGGATACAAGAACCAGGATTCTATCCCACATAGCTTGCCCCCTTGACCATAGCAACCTGATTCTGAACAATGTCCTGAAAACTCTCCATATAACAAATTGCCTTTACAAGGAAGGTTCTGTTGGCTGCACCATGTCAGTCACAAGCCATTTTGAAGCCAATGGAAGATCCACATGGCCCCACCACAGATGTTTTATCACATACCTGCCCACCACTGCTCTAGTACAACTACTCAACAGAGTCCAACTTACTGGCATCTCTGTTCTACACCATTTACATGAAACCCAGTCAATCAAGGCACTGTCTGGTATATTCATGATCAGTAACAGGACATCCAAAGGTTCTCCAGTGCCACCTGGTGATGGGAATTTCAAAAATTTTATGGTATTTTTCTAGCCATTTTTCAAGGATGAAGTTGGAGGCACTGTGAGTTTCAATTCTTTTAGGAACCATTAAATGGTTAGGAAGCTCATTTCAATGAAAGTTCTGGAGAACACTCACAGGAAAGGCTTCCCAAAGAGTGGCCACAAGATCACATGATATTATGCCCATTGAGGTCTACAATGTGAGGTCCATATGAGTTTTGACTCTCAACTATGAGTGCCAAATCTTTCAGAATAAAATCATGTGGTATCCTGGCTGAGAGGCCTAGTGCTCTGTGGAAAGCCATCCTGGGCCTAGAACTTAGTTTCCAAGGGCGACACTCATGCCTGGCTTCATAAAATCTCATCACTATTCATGGCAATACTTCTCTGAGGTCAGTTTGAGAACTCAGTTTCTAAGGGAATCACACCAGAGTTCAAGAACATGTGGACCAAGTCATCTCTTCCAACCGCCACCCAAATGACCACAATTTAAAACAAAACACTCCAATGTGGCGCTCATCTTTTTCCATATAGACACTCATAATGACCTCTGGCAAAAGTTTTCCATGAGGGGCACAGCCCAAGACCGTGTCCAAAATAAGCTCTCTTGCACCTAATTTGCCTAAAGTCAGGGTGGCCTGGACACCCTTCTTGTGAACCAGGAGAGATCAAATAGGCCTCCCATTAATACTGCTTTGCTTTTTCAATTTGAGGCCAACTGACTGTGGAGTTTGGATTCCTTATGTGAATTGGAGTCTTGAGAAAACCCAAGAAACTATGGGCTAGCCTCTGCAGGGCTTTGAAGAACTCATTTGACCCAAAGGATCCCTATTCTGGCTTGATGGAGGTCAGGAAAGTTACAGAAGAGGCGAGAGACTTCATCCACAAGGACTGCTCTTTTGGCCATTTTTGTTTTGGATGTACACATGGGATCTTTCTTTAGATCCATCAGGAGCTGAGAATCTAAGCCACACCCTCACACAAGGCAAATAGGCTGATTCAGACACATCCTTTCCAAAGCAATTAAGCAAAGAGCCACAGGTAATGCCCATTCATTTCCATTTGAAAACTGTTTTCTTCAGGCTTCACAAAGTGGTGGACTGAGGAAAAGACCTTCCTGACATTCAGGGCAACAGAAGAATTGGTAAACAAAAGGCCCCAAGCAGGGTTTCTTCACTGAGACTTTCTTGGTCAAACTGATATCTGAGTTTTCTTAGATGCTCGCCATTCCCTTCAGCTATTCAGTACATGGTCATGTCACAGAGCTTCAAGGTTGTACATATCTTAAACACAAAACCATGAGCCTATTCTGGAGCGTGGCGAGAATTCAGGAAGAAAACAGGAACTTAGGTAGATAGCAGGTGTTTCACATCAATAAGGCAAGCTGCAGTCCATTCATAAATAGGGCAGGATGAATGCTGGGAAGCTTTCTACTAGATAGGACATATTCATTGATGCATTCTCTTTTCTAATGTCTACAACCACGGACATAGTGGGATACATAGACATAGAAACACTCACCTTGTCAAACGACTTACTAGAAACAGTTCACTCCAAACAAAACAAACCGCCTTTCATACCTATTCTCAGAACATGAGACAAAACCACAAACTCACACCCACAAAGGCACCTCCTTCCCCCATGTAGGTCTGTGACTATCCGGAGTGTCCTCTGACTGGTTGGCCATACTATGTTCTCTGGAAATGGCCTGTTCTGTCTCAAATCTGGTCTCCTTGGCCAACTCTGTGAAGTTGTCAGGAGCCAGCGGTGAGCCACTGCCTGCTTTCTCAGGAAAGGCCCCTATTCATAGCTTTACTTGCATTTGGCCATCCTCACATCAGTAGGTTCCAAGAAAGACTGAGTCTGTACTTGGTAAATCAAAATAAGTTTGACCACTGGGACTGGGACTGGGACTGGCTCTTGGTGCCTGGATTCCTGGATTCCAAGTTCAGAGAGTTCCATCACCAAGGAAGTTAGGTGAGGTCACTTCCTTTAGCAACTGAATGAGGTCACTGCCTTGGCAACAACTTTGTCCTAACAGTTGCTTCCAAGGTTCCCATGAGAAGGAGGCTGCCCCTACTTCCTGTGACACTTTCACCAGTTAGAGTGGTATGTCAACCATAGGCATGCAGGAGCAGCTCAACACATGCCTGCTTTGGTCCATCTTCTATACATTAAGAAGAGAGTGGCTGATTCAGACACATCCCTTCATCCTGAGCAGGTTGTTTGCCATGGAAGACTTCTGCTCTCTCAGGTCCTTCATAGTTGCCTACATCTTCTCCAGGGATCATTTCTGCATGGACCCTTGAGTTTCTCAGCAGGTGGAAGATCCTCTATATTCCTGTATTTTAAGACCAACTCTGTCCCCACTTTTCTGTAAAATTAGATTGAGAGAACAGTTTATGGTTAGGTTTAATAACATGTTCGATTTGGTTTAGAAAGGAAACTACACGGTTGAGCAAACAGGGTCCTACCGTTAGCAATAATATGAGGATTATTAATGGAACGGCCCTGGCAGATAAAAGCGTAGTTAACAAGGTTGACTATGTGAACAAAGACTCAAACCTTCCTTCTGGGGCCTCTGTCTCTCTTTGACGCTCTTCAAGTCGTTTTCTTAATTTACTCATCGATTCTTTTACAACTCCAGTATTGTCGGCATAAAAACAACATTCTTCCCTCAATGCAAGCAAAAAGGCACCTTTCTCTCATGAAGAGGAGGTCCAACACTCGCCTGCTCTATAAAACAACTTCAGAGAGAGAGAGGTTAAAATTCCTGTAAAGCTGTGATGTCGGTTTTTAATGTCTTTAAGCTTTGGTCTATTTCTGCTTCTAATTGTGTCTTTGTTGTGTCTCATGGACTAGGGCAGTTCTTCCTGTGCCCAAGCCTTCAGCAATTATTATTCCTAATAGGATGGCTAAAGTGAGGGATACAGGTTCCCGGTGGAACCGGGTTGTATGCCCCCCTATTTGAACTTTAAATGAACCTGCGTCATGATAGAGCACTCTGAAAAACATCTACATCATTACATAATTAATCACATCTATTGACCATTTTATGAAAACATAAATAATGTTAAAGTGTATAGAATTATACTGTTTTATGGATGGACAAGAAAATGCACCTAAGATAGCACCAAAGTGAGGAAAACATTCTTATTTGGTTGCATCCGGATTTAGAGGGCATTGCTTCTTTTGTAATCAATTAATCCCCTGAAACCCAAGTTTTGGTAGTTTTAGAGTTTGTACCCAACATGTAAGGGAAGGGGCTCAGAAGTTCACAGTCTGCAGAAATTCACAAAAATTAGTTTTTGTTTCTGTTTTTTTTTTTCCTATTTTCTGGGCAAGTTAACTTTTCAAGGACACCTTGGAAGGGGAGAGCTTTTTTGTCTCTTTTTTTTCTCCCTGCCAGCTGTCACCATGGAGCCCAGTTGCTAACATTTTTATCTTAGAAATGTAGCCATCTCGGTGAAGCCCCAGCTCAAGGCCAGAGGCCTTGTTCACATATTTTGTGAAAAACTGGTAAGGAGGTGTATAGCTTACGGGTGGTGATTTTTCCAGCCAGTGGTCAAGTAGAACAGGGCAACACGAAAAGTGCAAGTTTATGTACATTGAACTCTTTCAGAGGGACTCTTTTGCTGAAAGACCTAAAGTAAGCCTTGGTGAAGACTTCTGGAGGTCATTTAAGACATTTCTATGGACCTAGTACAGAGGGGGAAGATGGGGTAGTCGAGGCTGAGAGCAGCTCCGTGGATCTAAGAATGAGGAAAGAGAGATGTAAAAGAAAAATGGGAAAGGGGTTTGGGATTTTCCTAAAACAAAACTTGAGCAGTAGAACAGGTGGAGCAGAGGGGAAGATGGGAGTAAATATTCCAAAAAGCCTTTGAGGGACTTTAAATTCTTAGAAACCTGTTTTCAGTGATGACAAAGCAACTTTAAAGGCCATTTTCATTACATCTTGTATAGGGGTCTGAGGCCTCTTATCAGCTGGTTTGAGCTTTGGGTTAGCTTGCTAGAGGACTTGCTGGGACCTAGTGCAGGCACTGACAGGAAAAGAGAGGAGTGAGTGGGTGAAGGGGTACCTTGGTACCTGCTACCTCAGCAAGGGTGCAATGTTCTGAGAACCAGCGGAGGTTTGGGTTTTTGATTTAGTAATTGGAGAGGAGAAATCAGGTTGCTAAGATGGGAGTGATAGCAGAGAGTCTAGAGCAGAAGGCTGAGGGTGAGGAACTATTGGAGAAGCATAGTACAGGATATGAGCAAAGGAGGGAAAAGGATTCCACATAGGGAAATTTCCCCCTTTTGAGAACTTGCCAAAGTTAAAAATGTCACGCAGAATTTGAGGATCTAGAGAACCCTCTGGGGGCCATAGTATTTGGTTGTCTAATTGGTAATATGGCCAATGCTGTGTACTGAATTTGATGAGGCGTTTGGGTTCCACCAGGCAGCCCCTGTATGCTCACATTCACTTGACTTACACAAGAAGTCGGCTTCTCCCCAACACAGCCGTGGCTGTTTGTGCCTTTGATAGTCCGCTAGGCAAACATAGTAATCTAGGCTAGCCAACCTGAATCTGTCTCGCGTGTCCCTGCATCCATAATGTTTGTTTCCATTATCTATGGTACAGAAGAGATTTAATGGAATTTTAGTGGGATCCTCTTCATCAGGGATATCTCAATAGGAAAGACCTATACCGAGCTGACAAATGTCTGGGTGGATAGATGGCCACCAGGTCTCTAAGGGGGCTGTATGCGAGATAGACCATACTTCTTGTCTAGTAGGATTTGTGATCAGCCATTGCTGCTGAACGGAATGATGAGGGTTAGAACTACTGGTGGCCAAGGGGAGAGTCTATAGTCTTATCCACATAGCGAATACGCAATTTGAAATGGTTAGCAGGCTTTTCCAGTTTCCAACAAGAGTCTGGACACAGCGAAGGCTTGAGATGAGAGGCATGGATCCAAAAAGTGATTCCGTCTACTCGTACCACTTTAGGTTTTATAAGTAGCACCTGGTATGTTCCTTTCCAGTGGGGTTCCAGGGATGACACCTGATGTTCTCTTATGTAGACGAAGTCTCTTACTTGATATTGACTTAGAGTCCCCTCCTCCCAAGGTTGGTAGGCAGTGGCCAGCTGTTTCCACAGGTATCGCTGAGTTCTTTCAATGACTTTAAGTCTGTCAAGCAAGGGGGTGTGGAAGTGATCGTTAGGCCTTAGAGTTGGGGTTAGGTTCCTTACTGGATGATGGGCATCATAGAGAATTTCATAGGGGGTGAGGTTACACAAAGAAAGAGAGTTAGTATTTCTCGCATGAAACAGTGCATAAGGCAGGAGCATAATCCAATCTTTTATGCCGGGCTCTAAGCTTAATTTTGTTAAGGTCTCTTTAATGGTTCTATTTATTTTTTCTACCTGTCCTGAGCTCTGGGGTATATAAGCATAATGTAACTTCAAATTAATCCGCAGGGTCCCAGTGAACACCTGACTTACCTGAGCCATGAACACCAGTCCATTATCAGACCCTATTGCCTTAGGCAGACCGTATCTTGGAGAAATATCTTTCAGGATCTTCTTGAAAACCATTTGTGCAGTTTGGTTGTTTTTGTGTGTGTGTGTGTGTGTTTGTGTGTAAGGCTTCAGTCCATCCTGAAAATGTATCTACAAAGACAAGGAGATATTTAAGTCCATACGTTGCTGGCTTAATTTCACTATTGTCCACTTCCCAAAATTGTCATTTTCTGGTTCCTCATAGGTGCTTTCCTCTAGGAAACTGGAAGGGTAAGCATTAACCAATTGACGGACTCGACAGGCTTTTGTTACCCGTTCAGTTATTTCTTTTCGCTGTGAGTCGGTTAGTGGAAAACTCTGTTCTTAATCCTACAGGAATGCCTGCAGTTTCATTGAACCAAGGTGAGTGAGTTGGTGTACATTTTTAACGTAGTGTAGGGCTTTCGGTAATTGCAGCCTGAGCTCAGTGAAGTTGAGGCGTTCAGTGTCAGTGTCCATAGATGTTATCAAAAACTTCCTGGTGATCAGGGGTCCATTGGAATTGGGCATCTCCCATTAACACCGGGTATAAAGGAGCAGCTAAAGACGCAAACCCAGGTATCCATAACCTGCAAAAGCCAGCAGTCCCAAGAAACTCTCTGAGTTGTCTCCTGTTAGATGGGGGTGGTATCTACACAATGGTTTGTTTTCTGGGCTCAGTGAGCCATCATTTACTGCCCCTAAGGTAACAGCCCAGGAAGATTACTTCATGCTAGCAAATTTGGGCTTTTTTGGCCGAAACTCTATACCCAAGTTGAGCAAGCTCATATAATAGTGCTTGGGTCCCAGACTCACAGTTTTCCTTGGTGTTGGCTGCCAGTAACAGGTCATTCACGCATTGAAGCTGGGTGATTTGGGATGCATAGTTCTGAAATTGCTGAGATCTCTGTGGAGGGCTTCATCAAAGAGAGTGGGGGAGTTTTTGAACCCCAGTGCGAGTCTAGTCCAAGTTAGTTGACCAGACGTTCAGGTTTCTGGGTCTACCCACCCAAAAGCAAACAGCAAATGACTATCTTTATGCAGAGGCAAGCAAAAGAAAGCATCTTTTAAGTCCAGAACAGTATACCATTTCCGCTCAGGGTTCAGAGTGCTAAGCAGATTGTACGGATTAGGTACCGTGTGGTGAATGTCCTGCACTCTGTTGTTGATCTCTCTTAGGTCTTTAACAGGACAATAGTCCCCGGTTCCTGGCTTTTTTTTTTCTAGTAGCAGGGGAGTGTTCCAGGCCAATTGACAGGGCCTTAGGAGCCCTAAGTCCAGATATTTCTGAATATGGGGCCTTATCTCATCTTTAGCTTTTTTTGCTTAGAGGATATTATTTGACATTGATTGGGGAGGCTGAGGTTTTTAACTCCACTGTTATTGGAGGTTGTTTCACGGCCAGGCCTAACCCAGCAGTTTTTGCCCAGGCATCTGCGTAATCTGTTTTCCATTTCTGGTGTAGCTTGCCTGTTTGATCAGTCTTGGGGGGTGTGAAGAGTGGATGTTCATCTTCTACTAATATAGTTAAAGCCGTGACTATAGGAGTTTTTACTGAAGAATTTAGAAATTTCATTTGGGGGCCTTCAGGGTTAAAAGTTATTTAGGCCAAGAGCTTGGTGAGCAGATCTCTGCCCATCAATGGGTCCAGGCATTCCTGGATTACTAGGAAGGAGTGATAGATTTTTCCTTTCCCAAGGTCCATGGTCCTCTTAGTAGTCTAAGCCCGATATTTACTGCCATTAGTTCTTTGAACTACAGACCTTTTATTTGATAGAGGGCCCAATGGGGCCTTAAGGGCTGAGTATACTGCTCCTGTTTTCATTTCAAAGTTTACTGGGGTCCGCTACACTTCAAAAGTTACCCTGAGCTAGGGGAAGTGATCTGAGCCCCAACTTTTTTAGTCATGCTCCAGAGTCAGAATGGCTGGCTGGCGTGGCTGTCTCTTTATAGGGCACTCTTTGGCCCAGTATCCTTTTTTTTTACAGTAGGCACATTGATCTGAGGCCAGGGGTGGCCTCTGGCATGGCCCCAGGTATCCCTTCCTGTCACCTTACGTCTTAATTTCTGCCCTCTTTCTTGTTGTGACCAGGATCTTGGTCTATCCCTTAGTCTGTCTTTTGCTTCTCTCATCCTTCCTTTGCTCCCTTTCTTTCTCCCTGTTTCTCCCTTATAGTATATTTTCTCGGCTTCTCTGACTAAATCTCTCTTTTAAATTTTTTTAATATCCATGGCAGCTTGCCCAATTAAGGCCATCGTTACAGATGAATTTTGATCCACTGCCTGAGGATTGAAAGGAGTATATCTCTTATATGCCTCCATAATTCTTTCTAGAAACAAAGAGGGAGATTCATCAGGCCTTTGAATAATTTCTCTTACCATGGCCAAATTAGTTGGTCACCTAGTAGCCCCTTGGAGACCCGCTATTAGAGCCAGGCAATAATTGGACAGATGCTCTTTATCTTCAAAGGTGTTGGGGTTCCAGTTGGTTTGGTTTAAGGGTAAGCTGGCTTTGATTATGTTGGGAAGTTGTGTTGGTCGCCAATCAGGTCCGAGGATTTTTTTTTTAGTTTCTTGGAGGTTTTTCTCTTATTCCTCTGTCATAAAGAAAGTCCCTAGGAGTTGTTGGCAGTTATCCCAAGTAGGCAGGTGTAAAAACGTTGGCGAGTTCTCTGAGTTCTTTTAGCCGGGCCAGCTTCCTCCAGGGAAGGAGGGGCTCTGTGTGCCACGCCACGGGACAGTCATCTGGATGGTGCTGGGCCATCCTAGCTTCTTTGAATGGTGGAGAGGCTGAGTCAGCAGCAGGGGAATCACTTAGAGGGTGTTGGGAGTTGGGGGATGAAGGCAGAGGATAAGGAGGGGGAGGAGAGTCCAGTAGAGTCTTGAGACTCATGGAGAACAGAGGGTGCAAGAGGAGGAGCAGAGAGTTAAAGAGATAGAATCGTGGGGGAAGGAGTAGGAGCGGGTGCAGGGACAAGGAAAGGCTTCATCCTTGGAGGAGGAGATTTGTAGAGGTCCTGACAAGTTAAGATATATGGCTGTTGATCTGGATGTCTACGTGGCCCCTGCTAAAAGACAATATCTCGAACTTTTCAAATTAGTGCGAAGTAGAAAGATCCTTCTAGGGGCCATCCGACTACAAAGGTGGGTCATTCTGAGACACAGAATCTGCCAGATCCGGCATTTTACTGAAAAAGAAAGATTCTGAGCCCTTAAGCAGACTTTGGTCTAGTGATCAAGGGTCAGGAACAGAGGCATTGAAGTGCTCTGTCCCATAATGAAATATACACAGACAATAAAAGCAATGACACATGACACAGACAAGACAAACAATAAAGACAGGCAATGGACGTCCAATACTGAGACCAGGACTGAGTAGCCGGCAAAACATGATGGGCTGGCAATACCGAATCCGAAACAAAATATCACTGAATCAAGGAGACTATTGTTCCTCGACTTCATGAGTTCATCCCCCAGGGACATGGCCTGTGGCTCTGTGACATGTGTGTCAGTCACCGTGGGAGAGAGCTCACGCTCTTTACCAATAGCCATTTTGTGAAACCCTAACCTGAATCCTGAAACCAGAAAGAGGGGCCTTATTTACCCCCAGAGGAGCCCGTTGGGGGTCTTTCATCTGCGGCTGCCGGATCTCACTGGGGCCACGAGATGTAAAGATCGGGCGAGGGTCAGTTGAAGAGACCACCAAGAGACTGTCTCATGCAACAGCAAAGGCTTTATTGGGAGTCCGGCATGCAAGGGCTCAGAGCTCTCTTGAATAGAGCAGAGAGCCCTGAGAACAGCTTAAGAAGTGCTTATATATTTTCCTTGGAGAGGGCAGGGGGGGGAAGTTTATTGATGGGTAAGGGCGAGTGGGCGGTTTGCGTGCAACTGGTTGACCGAGTACATTCTGCAGTTTGGCAGTTGGGGACAGCACATTCTGGGAAAAAGAATAGCAAACCGTTCTCAAGATTTCAACAGTGTTTTGTTAAGCATACAGAAAATCAAGAAGTGACAAGTACCTATTTTATTAACCTTTCAATATAAGTATGAAAACAGAAATATAGGTAAGATTTGAAGCCCAGAAGTTCATTGGGCTCTTGATTGGTATACTTAGCGTTGAATTACATTCTGCAGTGATGTCCCAGAAATATGGATATACAATGGCATAGGACCTTATACATTCTCGGAGGTCAATTCCAAAACACAGACTCTAAGGGGAATCACACCGAAGTTCAAGCCAAGGTGGACCCAATTATCTCTTCCAACCGCCACACAAATGACCACAATTAAAACCAAGACACTCCCACATGCCACTCATCTTCTTCCATATAGACACTCACCATAACTTCTGGCAAGAGGATTTCATGAGAGGCGCAGCACAAGACAGTGTTCCAAATAAGCTCCCTTTCCCCTCATTTGCCAATAGTCAGGGTGGCCTGGACACCCTCCCTGTGAACCAGGATTTATCAAACAGGTCTGCCATTAATACAGCTCTGTTCTCCAATTTGAGGCCTACTGACTGTGGGGTTTAGATTCTTTATTTGAATTGGATTCATAAGAAAACCCAAGAACCTATGGGCTAGCATCTGCAGGGCTTTGAAGAACTCATTTGACCCAAAGGATCCCTATTCTCACTTGATGTAGGTAAGGAACCTTACAGAGGAATGTGAGGGACTTCATCCACAGTGACTGATTTTTGGCCATTTTGATTTTGGATCCACACATGGGATCGTTCTTTAGATCCATCAGGTGCTGAGAATCTAAGCCACAGGCTCACACAGGACCAAGAGGCTGATTCAGACACATCCCTTTACAAAGCAATTAAGCAAAGAGCCACAGGTGATGCCCATTCATTTCCGTTTGAAAACTGTTTTCTTCAGGATTCACAAAGGCGTGGCCTCAGGCAAAGAACTTACTGACATTCAGGGCAACAGAAAAATAGGCAATCAAAAGGCCCATTGCAGGGGTTCTCCACTGAGACTTTCCTGGTTACATTGATATCTGAGTTTTCTGAGATGCTTGTCATTCCCTTCAGCTATCCAGTACATGTCCATGTCACAGTGCTTGGAGGTGGTACATATCGTGGACTCAAAAGCAGGAGCCTATTTTGGAGAGTGGCTAGATTTCAGGAAGAAAACAGGAACTTAGGAAGATAGCAGGTGTTGCCCATCGATATGGCAAGCCCTAGTGTATTCATAAATTGGGCAGGATGAATGCTGGGAAACTTTCTACTAGACAGGAAACATCCATTGATGCATTCTCTTTTTCTAATGTCTACAACCATGGACACAGTGAGATACACAGACATAGAAACACTCGCCTTGTTAAACAACTTACTAGAAACAGTTCACTCCAAACCAAACAAACCGACTTTCCTACCTATTCTCAGAACATGGGACAAAACCACAAACACACATCCACACCCACAAAGGCACCTCCTTCCCCCAAATAGGTCTCTCACTATCCGGAGTGTCCTCTGACTGCTGGGCCATACTATGTTCCCCCGATATGGCCTATCCTGTCTCAGATCTGGACTCCATGTCCAACTCTGTGAAGTGGTCAGGAGCCAGCTGTGAGCCAGTACCTGCTTTTTTAGGAAAGGCCCCTCTTCAGAGTACTCCTGGCATTTGGCCATCCTCACATCAGTAGGTACCAAGAAAGACTGACTCTGTCCTTGCTAAATTGAATCAAGTGAGACCACTAGGACTGGGACTGGGACTGACTCTGTGTGCCTGGCTTCCTGCATCCCAAGTTCAGAGAGTTCCATTACCAAGGAAGTGAGGTGAGGTTGCATCCTTCAGGAACTGAATGAGGTCACTGCCTTGGCAACCACTTTGTCCAAACAGTTGCTTTCAAGCGTACCATGAGAAGGAGGCTTACCCTACTTTCTGTGGCACTTTCACAAATTAGAATGGTATATCAACCATAGGCACCAAGAAACAGCTCTCCACACAGGCCTGATTTGGTCCATCTTCTCTATATTAGGAAGAGAGCCTTTAGTCCGGGGAGCACTGCAGTGAACCTCTGCACTAAAACTATTAACAAGCACCTGGTGGAGGAGTCCTCCATAGGTAAGTGGCGCCTTTATAACATCTGATATCTGGTTAAGGGAGATCTTTTCTGATGACAGAGATGTGGCCTGGGGAGGCTCACATATACTCCTTTCCAGGAGAGTAACGAGAATCTTTCTGTCCTCTGTTCTGTTCTGTAGGGAATTCCTCTGGAACTGTAGAGAGGGGCCGACAGCCACGCACGCGCTCCTACCCTGGAGCTATAGCAAGATGTTGCACTGTTCCACTGTTTTTCTGTTTAGGCGCTGGTTTTCAGTTTTTTGTGTTTTGTTTTGTCTTCTATTTTTTTGATTGTTTGTTTGTTTTTGTTTGTTTTGTTGTGTGATTTCAGTGGTAAAAACTTAAGTATTTTGGACGTAAAAATGGGTAATAAAGAGAGTAAGCCTGACACCCCTTTGGACTGTGTTTTAGGGAACTGCGATGAACTTTACCCCCCTTTTTTAAGCAGGATGACAGAAGCTCCTAGCTGGCTGCCTGGAGCACACCCATTGCAGAGGGCAATGCTTGCTGGGGACCTAAGAACTTAGCATCTCCCAGGTTAACAAGTGAAACTCCTTTAAAACCCCTTGTCGCTCCAGATCAAGAGAGTCACAACATTTGGCAGAGTCCCCTGTGTTTCTCCTTTGTTCGCAAAGCAATAAACCTCCCTTTTTCTTTTTCTCAAAACTCAGTCCTCATTATTAAATTGGTATTAATTGGCTTCAAGTTCAGGAATCGAACTTTAATTTACAAATTTGGTACCCCCCCTCCTCCCCGGAACTTTGTGAGAGCTGTCTACTGGAATATTAGGAGATGAAGCATGCTTGGTGTGGAACTGAACAAGAGGAGCTAATCCTGTAAGTAAAAGGAAGCACTGAGGGACTCCCAGCAGCTGCCAAAGCCCTGTTGATTCAGGGAATTACCTCCTTCCTTTCCGCACTGTAAGAATTATGCCACCTCTGTCTTGTTAAAAAAGAGAAAAAGAAAAAGGGGACACTAAATGCAGTGAAGTCACCATGGAGACACTTTATTTTACATTTCAGGTTGCCCCTCTGTTAAAACATGTGGTCCCCCCCCCTGTGGATATCTATGGTGCACACTGGTGTAGGAGATTTTTCTCTTATCTGCTCTGGTTTAATGGGTTCTCTCTGACAGCCATAGTCTGGACCTCCTTTCTGTCTGTCTTGTGTCTTTGTATCTGGCCCTTTAAGACATGTGCAATAATGTGTTGATATTATAAATTGTTTCTTGGGAATGATCTTAGCTGAATGTGTGTCTAAATGATGATGTTTTATTTTAACAATCTGGTATCTGAATGGGTTTTTGAAGCATTGCACAATCTTGCAGTTAAAAGTCGGGTTTAGGTAATTGTTTAGTTTATGATTTCAGATAATTCATGCCAGAGAACTTAAATACTTAGGATGGAAAACTGAAGAACTCTACTTCCAAGTTGGCAAGTAACTTCCCAATCATACAGTCTTTTTTTCACCAATTTTGAATTGGATAGCCTGGGAAAATATCACTGTGTGTACCATTACATTAATTTGGACAAGGATAGTAAATCATAGAATGGTATCTGTTGACAAAACAAGATGTAAAGATATAAAATTTTGTGAATTGTATCTTAAATTTATATCATAATTTTCAACATCCGAACCTCAAAATTATGGTTAAAATGCCTTAGGCCTGAGGTGTCTGCTCAGAATAGCAGTTTTTCCTGCTCCTTCCAGACCTCAGCCATGACTTATGTTGAAATGTAAATGAAAGAAGCCTGCAATCTTAGTAGGAGACTGATTTGAGGCCTAAGGGGGAAAAAAATGTAAATTGTATGGTATTTACTAATTACTAGCCAGTCACTTTTTCTAGGACTCTTTTTTTTTCCTTAGATACTTTTTTTTTGAGCTCATGATTTTGAGCATACAGACCTAGGTTAATGTTTTTCAGATCAGTTCTATCTTTGACCAACTGTAGACATTTTGAAACATTGCAATGGAGATTTCACCTGAGAAAAGCTACAAGGCCTTTACTATTATTATGTGTGCACACTTTTGTTATGTGTTGTATGTCTATATATACATATGTCCGTATATCATATATATGATGCACAAACTAACATATACAAGGAGCACTCATAAAAAAGCGCTCATTAAAACAAATTTAAATAGGAGATCCAAAGATCTTTAATTCACGTGATTTAAATGTTTCAATTTAAATTGGATAAACAGATAAAAATCAATGTCTTTAAATTTAAGCTTACAAATTTTTCTAGGTGTTCAAAAATCTAATAAAATATTAATATCTACAAAATGTCTAATATGCCTTGGTACTAGGACCTTTCCTTCAACATAAAAATGGTTTACACTGTCAATACATTCCTCTAATATTTTGATAAATAAATAAAGTAAATTTGATTGGGATTACTCATTCATGAGTACTTTTGTTAGATATCTGATTGATTTACTAAGGTCTGAATAAGTTTTTATTAAAGTCTGTATAAGAATATAAAAATCAGTCATGTGTTAATGAGACAGAAATTTCTTAAAACATAAGTTTACCCATAACGTTGTGTTTATTAAGTTTTATTTTCTCTAGAGCAAGCAACCATAAAAATTAAACAACTGATTAAATAAGAACTGTTATTTTAGAGCACTGTACTGCCATTGCTTTAAAAGCTAATCTTGGTTAATGTAGAAACATCAATGTAATTGTGATGCTATCAATGTTTTCATATCTTATATGTATTCAAGTCTGTAAGGTAGAAACTTTAAAAGAGCATTATATCAAGCTGGTGCTCTGAAGTTTTATGGTAAAAAAATATATTGGGGATTTATTTACCTGTTATCAATAAGATATGTAAACTTTTATGTTACTTTTTACATTGGGGAAAAATTTAAATATATTTTTTAGTTAATGAGAGCCTAATCGATGTAAAGGTTAAAAACTTTCAGCCTTTCTTTAATTCATGTTTTAAATGTGATATCATATGGTGTTAGCTAATGTTCATGTGACCTCAAACAATTTATGTAAACTTTGTCAAATGATATTTATAAATAAAGATTATCTTTAGAACTAAAATACTTAAGATTTATAAAGAGCCCTGCCTTACCTGAGATAAGGCTCTGTGTCCCATCTTACTACATGTGAGAATGACTACAAAACCAGTAGGTCAGATAATATTTCTTTAAAGTTATGTTAAAAAGTTGGTTTTTTTAAGGTCAATATTCCTAGGATCTCAAACAGGGGATATAATGTATAACTCAGCCAAAAAATTCAGGGTAGCTATTACACAAGCTAAGTATTTTTACTTTTGTTAATTTTATTTTGAAATTATTTTATAAGTGATCTAAAGATTCTCTGTTACTGTTTTACAAACGTGTTGCTTTAAGAACACAACATGGGTTTATTCAAGATAATAAGTCATTACTTACAATACAGACAGAAAAATACAGATCCCAATTAATAAAAAGATAATGATATAGTTATAGACATTAAAGCCCAGTACTCTTAATATAAGGCTGTTAAAATTTATTTGCTGGATGTTTAAGATTAGGATTTAAAATTAAAGTTAAATGAAAAGCGTCAAGAAAACCAATATTTGGCTTTTGCCATCTGAGTCAGTCTGAATCCAGGGAACAGGGAACTTCTCTAAAGAGCTTTGAAACTCTGAGCCACATAACCTCCTCCTGATCAGGGAGATTAATGAGACCACTGGAGAACAGAAAGCCAATCAGGGTATTTGTTACGAAGAGGAGAGTCATCAAAGAAAGGAGACATCCCTGATGCTTCCTAGGGAAGCCAAATTGTCAAGCAAGATCTGGACCCACCTAGCGCAAATGGCACTAGCAGAACTGAGAATCTGCTCTCAAGTTTCCCCAGAATTGACTCCCATAAAAGCTCAGCTGACTGTTAACAATAGATGGAAACAAAAGTCAGTTTGACTGCTTCATCTTAAACACTTAGCAAAGACAGTTAAGAACAAAATACATCCATTCCTGGGCATTTTAAATTATAATAATAATAATATAATTTAAAGGTATGCACTTTATGTTTGCCTCCCAAAATAAGTAAGACTGGTGGCTACAAAGAAGAATTCTCAGAAAGGAATGCCTGATACTTATAAAAAGAGACTATCAAGAAGACCTGCCACAGGGATAAGTTTTCAGTTTAAGGCCTACAGATATTCCTAACCTACACAGGTAGGCTTGGTGTTTGCTAGTACAATTATCCATCCCTGAGTAACAGAATTAAAGGTTTCTCTAAGAGACACAGAGGTCATACTAGTAAAAAGATTTTACAAGATCAGATGACATTAAATTATTAAACTGTATCTTATGGGGAGGGACAAGTGTAACAGTACAAGTTAAGTTGACAGTCCGGATAACTGGGGATATTAAAGACTGGTGATGGAACTTCTATACAGTGACATGTTCCAGCTGCTGCAACATTTTTTCAGTACTCATGGTTTTTGTTTCTCTCATAGAAGAACCCATCCCCAGATGACTTTACAACCTGTTCTTCCCCAATCAGACTTCAAACCGAACTGACTTCTAAAAGGCAACTCATGTCCCTCAACTGACTTCTAAAAGGCAACTCATGTCCCTCATGCCATGCCCACTCATGTCACCCTGTCTCAGGTCAGAAGAAGAAAAAATGAGTGACACCACTCTTCTTAAAACAATGGAGAGAAAGATAAATAGACTATCAATATAAGTAATTAATTAAGTCAGGTAAAATCAGGGAGATCGGTTTTGGGTGAGTTCTAAAAATTTGGAGACTCTTACCTGAGGGATTAAAATTTCCTCAGTGCTCTTCCCGTAATCTATCAAAGATTTGAAAGGGACACAAAGAAAAGGGGGGAATGATAGACCCAACCTGATCTTTAATTAAAATTGGGAGCCATCTTGCCAAAAAGCCATGAAAAGATAATTTTGGCTTTAGCATAAATCACTTCAAATTCTAAACCTGCTTGGAATGCCTGCCCACGCCTGGAACTCACCCATGCCCGGCTCTCTGACCAGATAGCAGCCCTCTCTGAAACTTTAGTGACACATCATAAATATTTGCCTTCTCTCGCGAGACAACAACCCTCTCTGAGGCTCTAATGGTCTTCATGAACTCTGATGTAGGGACAGCAAAAAAAATGTAGACTGCCATTAGTGTGATGTTTGTCAGAGTTCTGTTATCTGTAAACCCCCTTTTGTGTAATTTTCTGGGCTATTAAGCTGCCTGTAGGAAAGCTGGGGTTGCTGTCTTATTCCCGCCATTTTGTGAGGGAGAGGCAGCACAGCCGGTAGAAATAATAAGCTTAATTTAATTTGATTTTAATTAGAGTCAGTGGTCTTTTCTTGTGTCCTGGTCTAACAGGTAATCACTCCAAAAACATGGAGCTCTGCTGGCCTAAACACTTCTTGAGAAACTTCCTCTGAGTTTTGGCACTTGAAATATATGTTGTTGTAAGGAGCTTTAGCTTCCTTTCTAGTGATACCATCAAAGCTGAGTCTGCATCTATGTGACCTGGAGGACATGGTTTCTTGTATTCTAATGAACATGAGGCAGCAGTGCTGAATTTTCTGTTTGTAGGTAAACTGTGGCCACTGGATGCTAAGTGTCTCCCCGTGTGGACTGTGAAGCCATTTGGTCATCCTCCACTTCTGGTGGTGTTTCTTGCTGCTGTACTGGGAGTTTGGTATATGCTTTATGAAATACAACGAGTTCAACTGGAACCCAGGTTTGGAGGGAGTTTTGTCACTTGTGGTGGGTCAGGGTCTGAAGGAGAATGCACCAACCAGGCTTTTATCTCACAGAGCTTGCCCCCTTGTCCTTAGAAATCTGACTCTGAACTTAGCCCAGAAACCTCTCCATATAACATGATGCCTTTACATAGAAGGGTCTGCTGGCTGCACCATGTCAGTCACAAACCATTTGGAAAGCAATGGCAAATCCTCATGGCCACACCACATATGTATTATCACACACCTACCCACCACTGCAATAGGCCCACTACTCAGCAGGCTCCAACTTATTGGCATCTTTGTTCTACACCATTTTCATGAAACACAGTCAATCATGGCATTCTCTGGTACACTCATGATCAGCAACAAGACATCTAAAGGTTCTCCAGTGCCACCTGGTTAAGGGAATTTCAAAGATTTCATTGTATTTATCTAGCCATTTTTCTTGGATGAAGTTGGAGGCACTGTGGGTTTCAGTTTATTCAGGAACTATTAAATGTGAGGAAGCTATTTTCATTAAATTCTCTGGAGAAATCTCACAGGCAAGTCTTCCCATAGAGTGGTCAAAAGGTCACATGAAGCCAGGCCCATTGAGGTCTTTAATGTGACGTCCATGGGTGTTCTGACTGTCAACTATGGCTGCCAAATCTTTCAGAATAAAATCATGTGATATCCTAGCTGATATTCCAAGGCTCTGTGGAAAGCCACCCTGGTATTTGATCTCAGTTTCCAAGGGCGAATCCCATGCGTGGCCTCCTAAAATCTGAATGCAGTTTATGGCAATATTTCTCTGAGATCAGTTCCAGAACTCAGACTCTAAGGGAAATCACACCAGAGTTCAAGCCCAGATAGACCCAGTCATCACTTCCAACCGCCAAACAAATGACCACAATTAAAACCAAAACACACCCACAAGGCCCTCATCTTCTTCCATATAGACACTCATCATAACCTGTGGCTGGAGGTTTCCATGAGGGACTCAGCCCAAGACAGTGTACAAAATAACCTCCCTTGCCCGTCATTTGCCTAAAGTCAGGGTTGCCTGGACACCCTTCCTGAGAACCAGGAGTGATCAAATAAGCCTGCCATAAATACTGCTCTGATTCTCCAAATTGAGGCCTCCTGACTCTCGGGTATAGATTCTTTATGTGAATTGGAATCATGAGAAAACCCAAGCACCTATGGGCTATCCTCTGCAGGGATTGAAGAACTCATTTGACAAAAAGGATCCCTATTTTCCACTTGATGGAGATCAGGAATCTTACAGAGGAAAGCGAGAGACTTCGTCCACAATGACTGCTTTTTTGGCCATTTTGGTTTTGGAAGCACACATGTAATTGTTCGTTAGATCCATCAGGTGCTGAGAATCTATTCAACAACCTCACACATGGCAAAGAGTCTGATGCAGACACATCCCTTTCCAAAGCAATTAAGCAAAGATCTACAGCTGATGCCCATTAATTTCCATTGAAAACCGTTTTCTTCAGGCTTCACAAAGGGGTGGCCTGGGGCAAAAACCTTTCTGACATTCAGGGCAACAGAACAATAGGTAAGCAAATGGCCCAAGGCAGGGTTTCTGGAATGATATCTGAGTTTTCCGAGATGATCCCATTCCCTTCAGCTATCCAGTACATAGCCATGTCACAGAGCTTGGAGGTGGTACATGTCTTGGAAACAAAACCATGAGCCTATTCTGGAGAGTGGCCAGAATTCAAGAAGAAAACAGGAATTTAGGAAGACAGTGGTTTTTGCCCATCAATTAGGCAAGCCAAAATCCATTCATAAATTGGGCAGGATGAATGTTGTGAAGCTTTCTACTATTCAGGACACATCCATTGATGCATTCTCTTTTCTAATGTCTTCAACCACGGACACAGTGGGATAAACAGACATAGAAACACTCACATTGTCAAAAGACTTACTAGAAACAGTCCACTCCAATCCTAACAAACCGACTTTCCTACCTATTCTCAGATCATTAGACAAAACCACAAACTCACACACACACCCACAAAGTCACCTCCTTCCCCCAAGTAGGTCTATGACTATCCGGAGTGTCCTCTGACTGATGGGCCATAGTATGTTACTCCAAAATGGACTGTCCTATGTCAGATCTGGACTCCTTGGCCAACACTGTGATGTTGTCAGGTGCCAGTGGTGAGACACTACCTGCTTACTCAGGAAAGGCCCCTCTTCAGACCTTCCTGGCATTTGGCCATCCTCACATCAGTAGTTACCAAGAAAGACTGATGCTGTCCTTGGTAAATCCAAATATGTGAGGCCACTGGGACTGGGACTGGGACTGCCTCTGGGTGCCTGGCTTCCTGGATCCCTAGTTCAGAGAGTTCCATCACCAAGAAAGTGATGTAGGTCACTTCCTTCAGGAACTGAATGAGGTCACTGCCTTGGCAACCACTTTGTCCTAACAGTTGCTTCCAAGTGTCCCAATTGATGGAGTCTGCCCCTACTTCCTGTGACACTTTCACAAGTTTGAATGGTATATCAAACATAGGCACCCGGGAACAGCTCTCCACACAGGCCTGGTATTGTCCATCTTCTCTACATTAAGAAAAGAGAGACTGCTTCAGACACACCCCTTCATCCTGACCAGGTTGTTTGTAGTGGAAGATGACTTTTGCTCTCTCAGGTCCATCATAGCTTCCTATATCTTCCCCAGGGTTCATTTCTGCATGGACCTTTTTGTTTCTCAGCAGGTGGAAGATTTATTACATTCCTGTATTGTAAGACCAACTCTGTCCCTGCTTTTCTGTAAAGTTAGATTGAGGGAACAGAGTATGGTTAGGGTTAATAACATGTTTGATTTGGCTTAGGAATCATTCTGCTGGATGAATAATGTTATTGGGAACCTGCGATATTTATAAGAATATATAGAGGGGAAATATATGTATGAAAACAGAAATCTAGGTAAGATTTGAAGCCCAGAAGGGAATTGGATCCTTGATTGGGATACTTAGGTTTGAATTATGTTCTGCACATGTGTCTCAGATAAATCTATACACAATGGCATAGGACCTTGTACCTTGGATGATTGAATGTCAAAGAAAACATCCAGTCAAAAAAGGATAGTTGGTAGGATTAGGAAGATAGTTGGTAGGATTAGGAAAAAGAGTGAGTATAGGATTTGGACAAAAAGTTCTTTAGCAATAGGGTTTCGGGTAGAGAGAAAATGTAAATGTCAGCAGATGTGAAGACTCAGTCACAATGATGAACTGGGGAAAATATGTAGGAAAGCAGATATCAATAGAGACATTAGAAAATCAGGCAAATGATAAAGTGATCGATAGGATTAGACATTTTCAACAGGCTTGAGTTTGAATAAATAATATTAGGAAGAAACAAATATGTAGTCACAAATAGGATTGACATTTGAGAGCATTAGGCAACCTGGACATGGGTGATGTTCATAATCAATACTCACATTCCATTTAGGCTTTGGTACAGTCGTAAGTGTGACTTTGCATTTTGTGGCCAGAATATTACTGTGATAAAATGTATATGTAGATCAGGTGACATGAGTATTTGTTGCACCATTTCTGAGAGCAATATTTTGAAGAGATATAAATTAGTATTGGGGGCACAAATAGGTGTACCATGTGTGTATGAATATAGAGAGAATGCATGAATAGACCATACTGTGAATAAATAATATAATTGTTTCCAAATTTAGAAATTGGAATAAATTGATATCCCAAAATACACAGGAAATCTTACATTGATATACATACATTCATTCCAACCAGTTATACATCTAATGGTAATATTAGGGTTGTAGTTTATCATAAAATGTGTGTGAGTTTTGCTTCCAAATTGATAATGGAAATCGAAAATAATGTGTTTGGAAAGAAGTCTCATGAAATAACCAGTCAAAAACAAGGAGGAATACATGTGTTCTGAAGCAGGAAGTGATTGAATGTGTTACAAATGTCTTTAAATTTGTGAACTTGTGGATGAAATGTATATTCTACGATGTATAAAAACTGAAGAAATAGTAATGTACCAGTGTTGAATTAAAATGAACATCAAAATACACATCATGTCCCATAGAAATCGACTTTCATTGATGTTAAATTGGGTCAGTTACTGTAGAAATATAAGGCTTTGTTTGCACCATTCACTGAAGTGAGTTTTCAGTTCTAGGAAACAAATATGTATTTCAGGTGGATGAATATTTCTAAAAACAATCTTATGAAAAGTTGATTATAAAACCACATACATGAACATGAGTGAATTATTTAGGGAGTGTATAATAAGACACATATATTTCATATTTTGAAAATTATATATATATATATATATATATATATATATATATATATATATATATCACAGATACATTAGAAATTAGCAATATATATGCCAATCAAAATTCATCATGAAATATATATCATTCACAGATCCAAAAATATTAATTTTACTAAACATGGATTTATGTATAATGTTTTTCAACTAAGAAGCTCACTCATAGTTTGAATTTTCAGTTCCAAAAATATTTAGGAGGAGTGATCTCTTCTCATACTTTGTATCTCCCAAGTTAGCCACCTCACAAAAATGTACGTGTGATACCAGGTAGGATTTTATATGTGCATATAAAAATACATGTGCTAAATTGGCTACAGAAAAAAGGGAGACAGAAATTCACATATGTGTTAACTTTCAAAACACATGGAGGACTATTTCAACAAAAAATTAACAAGATTTATAACTCCTACCCTATATCATGCAAAAGGCAAGACCAACTATACGCCATGCCTCCTCTCAACTGCTTGTATTTCTATTCTGTTTGGGTTATATTTCTCCATCATATTAGGATTAGTAGTCAGAGTCTAGTAGGGTATGTGTTAGTGTCAGGGATTCAGTATTTTGAATGGAAAATTGAAAAATGAATCCAATGTGTATGTAAATATGTGCTACACAAAAATCTTCCCACTCTCATTCAGAACAATGCCTTGACAACACCTACGGCCCAAGTATGACACAATCAGAGGAGAAGAGTTAGAAAATCCGTGAATACATATATAGAATGGAATATGATCAGGAGTTCACAACCTTGGAAGTGGTAGAGGAGTTTCCAAAAGTAAGGGACAGGGTAAACCCTCCACAAACATGAAGGTCTGCTGGCCTAGAGACTTCTTGAGAAACTGCCTGTGAGGTTGGGCACTTGAAATATATGTTGTTGTCAGGAGCTTTAGCTTCCTTTATAGTGAGACCATAAAAGCTGGGTCTGCATCAATGTGACCTGGAGGACATGGTTTCTTATTTTCCAATGAACATGAGACAGCAGTGCTGAATTTTCCATTGTAGGTAAACTGTGGCCCCTGGGGGCTAAATGTCTCCCTGTGTGGACATTGAATCCATATGGTCATCCTCTATTTTCGTGGTGTTTCTTGCTGCTGTACTGGGAGTTGGGTATTTGCTTCATAAAATACAAGGAGTTCAACGGGGACACAGTGCGGGAGGGATTTCTGTCACGTGTGGTGGGTCAGGGTCTGCAGAAGAATACAAGAACCAGGCTTCTATCCCACATAGCTTGCCCCCTTGACCATAGCAACCTGATTCTGAACAATGTCATGAAACCTTTCTATGTAACAAGGTGCCTTTACATATAAGGGTCTGCTGGCTTCACCATGTCAGTCACAAGCCATTTGGAATCCAATGACAGATCTACATGGCCCCACCACAGATGTTTTATCACACACCTGCCCACCATTGCTCTAGGCCCACTACTCAGCAGGACCCAACTTTCTGGCATCTCTGTTAAACACCATTTTCATGAAAACCAGTCAATCAAGGCACTGTCTGGTATACTCATTGTTGGGAAAAGTATAAACGGCAGCCATACCCCAGAAAAAAACCCCAACATGGTGCCTAAGGACTTCTTCTTCCTACCTTCTTTTTTCTGCAGTGGTGCGAAATGTTTCCACCCGTGTGAACTCTCTTGCTGGCGCCAATTTGAAATCTCGCTGGTGGGAAACCTTAGCCCCAATAAGAACTAATTCCTGGGCTCCAGAGCTGATATCTGAAAGAACTTACCAATAAACGTTTTGCCTGCCATTTATCTAAGCCCTTCCATCTTCCCCTTAGTTCTATATAAGCACACAGCTTTTTGCAATAAAATTGGAATTCTCCCAGCAAAGTGCCTTTGCGTGGGAAGTTCTTTCATTCTGTTGCCCCGTGTGAGAATATGGGTGAGCTGTTTCTAACAAGAGCCCCGTCCCCTGCCCCGCCAAGACACTCCGCCCTGGTCCACTCTTTTCAGATGCCAGCTTCCTGCACTCACAACAGATCTGATATATGTAAGCCTCCCCTGACCCTGGCTCTCCAACTCCCTTCAGGCTACCGCTGGTTTTGTGACCGTGATCATCTGGCACACTCTAGACGCCCTATAGGGGGCAGGAAATTCCTGCCACTAAGACCTTTACTGGTTGCAGTGGACCCTCTGGTGATCCGTTTTCCTTTGGGGCGTGAGGCTTCTGAGTTTACATGAGAGGCTCTTTGGTTTTTCTCCTCTGCTGCCGCTGCCGTTGCTGGCTAGAGTTGCTGTTTGCTGCAGGGCTGCTGTGTCTGGCTGAAGCTGCCTCTCTGCTCGGGGAAAACTGAACTCCCGTCCTGGAACTGCATTCTGCCGGAACCAGAGTTCTGTTTTCATTACTGACTTTTTCTGCTGCGTTCGAAAACTTTCCTGACGTCAGGTTGCCCGTGGCTCCGAACCCATTGGGTCTCACAGATCGCACTTCACTGGTGACGACCAGGTAGTGCCCTCTGTATTTCCTCATGACGGCTGGTCATTTTGGGGACGCCCACCTGACCACCATTCACCCTGAGCTTCCTGGAAGCCGTTCCAGCGGGGGTTTTCTCTTTGTCTCTCTCGCTTACTCTTATTCTCTCTCTCTCTCTCTCTCTCTCTCTCTCTCTCTCTCTCTCTCTCTCTCTCTTCCTTCTCTCCCTGTGACAATGGGCACCTCTTCATCTGTACCTGAAGCCTCACCTCTCAAATGTTTAATAAAAAATCTGGCCACACTCTCCCTCACACCAGACATCAAGCCCAAACTTCTAATCAAATTCTGTACCCAAGATTGGCCTACATATCCACTGGATAATGGAAATCATTGGCCTCCAGAAGGCTCCTTACATCCAAACCTTCTCTGGGATCTTTTTAACTACTGCCAGCATCTGAAAAAGTGGAGTGAGATTCCCTGCATTTAAGGTTTTAGCCTTCTCACACAGCACCCTGTCGCTGCTCCTCCTGCCCTCCCTCTCAGGTCCTCCTTGTTTGCAAACCCTTCTCTTCCCCTACTTCTACTCCTGACTTCACAGATTCTTCCTCATTCAGCCCAGCAGATTAACCCCCACCTTATCCCCCAGTCCTATCTGCCCCTTCTCTCCCGCTATACCCTCCTCTTCCTCTGCCTGATTCCAAGGATCCTCAGCCTTCCATTTCATCCTCCTCCCCTCCGCCCTCTTCTGCCTGCTCCACCTCCTCCTCTTCCAAAGAGACACTCCCTTCCCCTCCCTCTCCTTCCTGTCCGCCTCCTGCCTCTTTCAGTCCTCCTGTTACCAGGTCTAAGGGACTCCTTCCCACCCCCAAGACCATCGCACCCCTTCGTGAGGTAGCTGGTCCCGAGGGTGTCATCAGAGTCCACGTGCCCTTCTCCATGTCGGACATTACTCAGCTAGAGAGGAAGTTAGGCTCATTCACCACTGACCCCACCACTTACATTCGGGAGTTTCAATGGGTCCTGCAAGCATATAGCCTCACTCAACATGACATCTACATGCTCTTGGCCAATACACTTCTCCCTGAGGAAAGGCAATGGGTCTGGGAGCTAGCCCAAGCCCATGCTGATGAAAATCATAGGACCAATCCTAACCACCCCACAGGCCCTCATGCTGTCCCAGAGCAGGATTCTCTATGGGATTACAACACCCCTGAAGGCTTACAGTCTCATGACCTTTTTACATCCTGCCTCTTGGCGGGCCTGAAAAAGGCCATCCGTAAGGCTGTTAACTTTAAAAAGGTGCAGGAGGTCATTCAAAGGAAGGAGGAAACACCTTCAGAATTCCTGGATAGACTAACCAAGGCCCTTCAACAGTACACAAACCTCAACCCAGAAACCCCTGATGGCCGTCATGTCTTAATGACATATGTTCTGGCCCAAAGCTACCCTGACATTAAAGCCAAGCTTAAAAAGCTTGAACAGGGCCCTGCTACTCCTTAGACCAAAATCTTCATTTTCAAGGTTTTTTATGATAGAGAGGATGAAAGTGAATGCCGTAGGCAGAGGGCTGAAAATGCCAAATTCCAAATGTTGACCCAGGTCATTCAGAGAAGGCCATCACCACGCCATCCCAATATGACACCCCCGGGAGCTTGCTTCAAATGTGGTAAGGAGAGACATTGGGCCAGGGATTGTCCTTCACTGAGGACACCGTACAACCCCTGCCCAAAATGCCATCAAAGGGGACACTGTGGGGCAGACTGCCCAACAACCCATAAGGGAGATTGGTCAGCCGCCCGGCAACCACAGCCTCTCTTGGTCTTGGCAGAGGAGGATTGACGGAGTCCTGGGCTTTCCCTCCAGACTATTACCATCAAGAATCAAGAGCCTAGGGTTACCTTCCTGGTGGATGGATGCTTCATTACCTTCCTCTTGGATACTGGTGCCGCTTTATCAGTCTTAAGGGAGTATTGGGGTTCTACCACACCCTCAAAAACTCCTATTGTCAGGGTAGGAGTTAAACAGATTTTCCCTCAAACCCCCCCGATCATGTTATATGCAGGGATCCCTTTTGTCCTTCACTCACTTCTTTTTCGTTATGAGCCATTGCCCCATTCCCCTTCTGGGAAGGGACATACTCTCACTATGAAAAGTCACCATTCACATATCACCCCACACCTCTCCTACCTCTCATTTCCTCATGATGTTTCTAGGGGCAGATACACCTCCTTCATGCACTCCTCCATGACTCTCTAAACTAGTTAAGCCTGAGGTTTGGGACACAACTACACCCTTTATGGCTAAATGCAGTCCTATTCATATTGTCTTACGGGACCCTTCAAAATATATTAGTCAACCACAATATCCACTCACAACCACAGCCCTCCTCGAATTAGAACCCATCATCCAGGATTTATTACGAAAGCGGTATCTTAGGCCTACACACTCTCCTTTCAACACCCCCATTCTGGCACTTAAGAAACCTAACGTGTCCTACAGGCTGGTTCAAGACCTTCTCCTTGTCAACTCCTCTGTGGTCCCCATCCACCCGCTAGTGCCCAACCCTTACACCCTCCTCTCTCAGATTCCTGCCACTACTACCCACTTCTCGGTCCTAGATTTAAAAGATGCATTCTTTTCTATTCCCTTGTTCTCAGAATCTCAGAATATCTTTGCTTTTACGTGGACTGACTCTCACATCCACCATTCTCATCAGCTTTCCTGGACTGTCCTCCCACGGGGATTCAGCCCCCATCTCTTTTGCCAAGTTCTTGCCCAGGACCTCACATCCTTTCACCCGACCTGTCCTGACTCTATTCTCCTTCAATATGTCAATGACCTTCTTCTATGTAGTCCCTCTGGGAACACTCTCAATCCCACACCGCTCAGCTTCTTAATTTCCTAGCAGACAAGGGATATAGGGAGTCTCCCCACAAGGCACAGGTTTCCCAGTCTTCTGTCACCTCTCTTGGTTTTTGCCTTACACCTGGGAAAAAGGAAATAACACTGGATAGGAGGCAACTCCTCTCTGATCTTCCAGTGCCCCATATGAAATCCAAAATACTATCATTCCTAGAAGTAGCAGGTTATTTTAGAGCCTGGATCCCAAATTATTCTCTTCTATCCAAACCCCTGTATGACCTAGCAAATGGACCCCCTAGTGAATCTCTTGTCTTCTCCCCCATCTACCACTTCCGCAGGCTTCAGCAACTCCTCTTAAAGGCACCTGCCCTTCACCTTCCTGATCTTTCAAGACCATTTCATCTATATGTCCATGAAAAAGGGGGGCAAGCACTTAGGGTCTTAGGTCAAAACTATGGGCCTACATCTGCACCTGTGGCATATTTTCCAAGAAACTAGACTCTACCATTCGTGGGTGGGCCCCTTGCTTAAGAGCTCTGGTTGCTGGACAAATTTTACACAAAGAAGCCTCTAAGCTGACTTTTGGGGCACCTTGAACTATCCACTCCCCACATCACTTGAAAGATCTTTCAGCTTATAAGGGCCTTCAAACCCTTCCTCCATCCAGAGTTCTGTCGCTCCTCACTTTCTTTCAGGAAAACCCTAATATTACTTTCCTCCCTGCTCTGCACTGAACCCTGCCTCACTGCTCCCAATGACTCCCACGTCTAACACACCAACTCATAATTGCTTGGAAACCTTAGATAATTTCCTCCGCTGTCATTGTTCCATTTCTGAGGAACCACTCACCAAGCCTGACCTTATCTGGTTTACTGACAGCAGTTCCTTTAGGCAGAACGGCACTCATTACTCTGGATATGCAGTAGTTTCAGCCACTGAGATTATAGACGCCAAAGCTTTGCCTTCAGGAACTACCAACCAGCAGATTGAACTTATAGCAGCCACTCGTGCCTGCCTTCTAGCACAAGGCAAATCCCTCACCCTCTATACTGATTCAAAATATGTCTTCCAGATCTTATTATCCCATGCTTCAATATGAAAGGAGCGAGGCCTACTTACCACCAAAGGTAATGCGATCACTAATTCAGCTCTTTTAACCAATCTGATAGAGGCCTCCCACTTAAACACCAAGTTGGGAGTTGTCCATTGTAGGTCACATCAGAAGGACGGCTCTCTTATCACTGAGGGCAATGCCAAAGCTGACCAGGCGGCACGAATGGCTGCTACCACTTCCAATTATGGCCCCCATGGGGGACATATTATGGCCACTTTAGACAGCTCATCTGAAGCCCCTACTTCTTCCAGTAAGAACAAAAATCTTTTCAAGTTCCTTCATACTCTACACCATTCCAATTCTCAGTCTTTGACCCTATTTTTACAGAGCTTCTTCTCCCTCAACCCTTCTGACATAGCCATGCTAGAGAATATAGCCTCTAATTGTCAGATCTGTCAGCGGACCAACCCTCATACTCCTTTAAGGCCCAAACCTTTCCCTTTCCACCAAGCCCGGAAACACATTCCCGCTGCTGACTGGCAAGTAGACTTCACCAACATGCCCACAGTATGGCACACTAAATACCTCCTTGTCTTTGTGGACACTTTCTCTGTTTGGGTTGAGGCATTTCCCACTTCCAATAAAAAGGCTTCCACTGTAGCTTCAATCTAACTGACAGACATCATCCCCAGGTTTTGTATGCCGACTTCCCTACAATATGACAATGGCCCTGAGATTATTTCTAGGATCACAAAAAAGGTCTCTCAAGCCCTCTCTTTCAAGTGGCATTTCCACTGTCCATATTACCCCCAGGCTTCAGGGAAAGTGGAAAGGGTAAATCGTACTCTGAAGGAAGTCCTTACCAAATTGACAATGGAATTAAACTTAGACTGGGTCAAAATCCTTCCCTTGGCTTTGCTTCGAATCAGAGCTCTCCCTAAGAAACCATTTTTACTGTCTCCCTTTGAGATAATGTATGGAAGACCTCTTATACCCCCTGGGTTGGTCATTTCACAAGGACCTCTCACCCGAGATTTGTCTTTGCCTCTCTTGTTTCATCTCCGCTCGGAACACTGGAAATATCAGAACTGGCTTCTTCCAGACACAGTCTCCTCTCCAAACACTCCTCCCTTAACACCTGGGAGTCTAGTCTATTATAATACCCCAGAGGAGAAAGGGACTCTTGCACCAAAATGGGAAGGCCCCTATCCTGTCATTCTCTGTAACCCCACCGCCGCCAAACTCTCCTTATCAGACAACCATCTCACTCCCTGGATTCCCATTTCTAGGTTGAAGCCATATCACCAGGAGGCCCCACCTGCTGACGACAGGACCACCCCAGAGGAACTCCAAGAATCACCTCCTGAACCTCCCCTTTACTCCTGCTTTCCACACCCATCTCACCCATTTAAGTTGCGGCTCACACGGTGTTCCCTGCAGCCCAATTCCTCTTAAAGAAGGCACAATGAGCTCTCCCAACACCCTAGTCTTCTCTAACTGCTTGTTTTTTTGTGCTCTGCTTCTTTTCTGTGCTCTGTTGGGACTTGTCTTTACCCTCCTAACCTACCATGTATTTATTCACTCTTCGGGAACGATACTCAGACCATGGCATGCAGAAGGTCCGCGCAGTGGATGCTACTACTTGCTTCATCCACAACTGCACCTCTATTCCCCTAAAATTGTCACCTTCAAGGACCTTCGTCCCTGGTAGCTGGAACTGGCCTTTCATTTGCTTCCTTTTTAATCAAACCAAAGACTATTGTCATTGGTGGCCTGAGATATATAATGGGTGTCCCTATTGGTCATGCAGGTTCCATGATGAACGTGGTAGCTGTTCTTACCACTCACTTGGCTACCCTGAAGGGTGGACTTCTAGTTACCTAAAGTGGCATAAAGGCTCTTCATCCGATAACAATGGATCATATACTTCAGATACACCTGACCCCAAGGCCAAACGTTGGGGCTATGTTGAGTTTGCTGTCTATGCTCGGACAACCTCAGCCAGACCCACAGGGTGGATGACTGTTGGCCGCACCCTGATTACGCCACCTAAGGCAACCATCCAGGTAGTCGAACACATTAAGGAGTCAGAATCAAAACTTCGAGATCTTATCCATAGCTCATCCAAAGAGGATTCAGAGCCTTCAACCCCCTAAGGTCCCCCTTCCACATGGCTCAATTTGCTACACCAAACTCTTCAATTATTAAACTCCTCCATTCTTTTGGTGCCTACTTCTCAGTGCTTTCTCTGTGCTTCACTTAGTCGTCCACTTCTAGCAGCGGTCCCATTAGCGGCAGGAAATATTTCAGCAAAAACCTACAATTTCTCTAAGTAAGGACAACCCCTACATGTGACACATATCCCACTGTGGGAAAGTTATTCCAACAATACTTTATTTCCTTTCATCTGTATCCACCTGCCAATAATGAATCCTTTACCCATTTGTTCCTTGAGCTCTAGCACCCCATAGAGCCCTGCGTTTATGCAACCTGGACATTTCATCTGGTGTAATTGGTCTTTAAGTACCTCAACGATCAATGTCTCTGGCACCTGTATCTTGGTTACTGTAGTTCCTCTGCTTTCTTTGTATACTCCCACTGAATTCCGACAGTTGGCCCTACCTTCCCGCACCCGTAGGGCAGTCTTTCTGCCGGTTCTGGTAGGCCTCACTTTAACAACCTCAGTGGCAAGTCTCGGTCTCTCTGGTGGAGCTATAGGTCATGCTCTATGGGCATCCAATGACGTGCAACAAAAACTGCAGGAAGCACTCGATACCACTGCTGAGTCTCTTGGCTCCTTGCAGTGGCAGGTTACTTCATTGGCACAAGTGGCTTTACAGAACCGAAGGGCAATTGATCTTCTCACTGCAGAAAAAGGGGGTACATGCCTATTCCTCAGAGAGAATGTTGCTATTATGTTAATGAATCTGGGCTAATAAAAAAAAAGTTGTTAAATTGCAGGAATTATCGACCCAATTGCTCAAACCTACCTCCTCCAATCCCATAACGAGGTTCTTCCAATCCTATCTTGCCATGTACTTACTACCTCTCTCTGGGCCCCTTATTGGGATGCTCCTTTTTTGTGCTCTCTTGCCCTGCATAATGAAGTTCCTTCAAACCCAACTGCAAAAAATTCGTAATCAAACTTTCAAACAGCTTTTGCTTAGGCACTATCAGCCTCTGATGACCGACGAACCCCCAACATCTCCAAGAGAACAGTTCACTCCGTGATGAAGCTCACTACAAGGCACGATGGAATGCAATGGACATCAGACAGTGGGAGACAACAAGCTCGGAAAACCTCTTAATCTGCCATCCTGGATTCTTAAATCTTTATGACCTTCTAAGCTTCCTCATGGCCCATGGCCTCTTCTATGTCACTCCCCCAACATGGAACTTCTGCCAAAAATTGACCTTTGCTTTAATTTTTATCTTCATTCTGTTTTTATTCACTCTGATCTTCTTCAGGTCCTGTGGCACCTTGTCCAGGCAACGCTTCCAGTATTTTCTAGAGTCTCTGTTACAGGACCAGTGGCTGATACCAACAATCTCCTCCATCCAGGACTGGTTCCATGCCATCGACAACTTGTGGCTTCAGGGAACTTTCATTGACTTCACCCCTACGGAAGTAGCTGTCTATAGCCACTGGATTTTATTTCTTGCTGCCATGATATTCCCAGACCTGCCCCCCGAGCATTCCTCCCCTTCCCTTTCTAGGCCTCACAGCACCCCGATACAGCAGGAAGCAGCCGGATCTAAAAACGACGCCCCACTTCCTAAGAAAACAAAAAGGGAGGAATGTTGGGAAAAGTATAAATGGCAGCTATACCCCAGAGAAAAACCCCAACATTGTGCCTAAGGACTTCTTCTTCCTACCTTCTTCATTTCTGCAGTGGTGCGAAAAGTTCCCGCCCTTGTGAACTCTCCCGCCAGCGCCAATTTCAAATCTCACTGGTGGAGAACCTTAGCCCCAATGAGAACTAATTCCTGGGTTCTGGAGATGATATCTGAAAGAACTTGCTTTCAATAAACGGGTTGCTGCCATTTATCTAAGCCCTACCATCTCCCCCTTAGTTCTATATAATCACACAGCTTTTTTGCAATAAAATTGAAATTCTCCCTTTGAAGTGTCTTTGCGTGGGGAATTATTTCACTCATGATCAGCAACATGACATCCAAAGGTTATCCAGTGCCACCTGGTCATGGAAATTTCAGAAATTTGTTGGTATTTATTTAGCCATTTTTGAAGGATGATGTTGGAGGCACTGTGGGTTTCAATTCATGCAGAAACCATTATATGGTAAGGAAGCTCATTTCAATGAAATCTCTGGAGAACACTCACAGGCAAGCCTTCCCAAAGAGTGGCCAAAAGGTCACATGAAGCCAGGATCATTGAGGTCTACAATGTGAGTTCCATGTGTGTTTAGACTCTCAACTATGGCTGCCAAGTCTTTCAGAATAAAATCATGTGATATCCTGGCTGAGATTCCCAGTGCAATCTGGAAAGCCACCCTGGCCCTCGATCTCAGTTTCCAAGGGCGATTCTCATGCGTGGCCTCCTAAAATCCCAACACATTTCATGGCAATACTTCTCTGAGGTCAGTTTCAGAACTCAGTCTCTAAGAGGAATCACACCATAGTTCAAGCCCAGGTGGATCCAGTCATCTCTTTCAACCGCTACACAAATGACCACAATTAAAACCAAAACACTCCCACATGGCCATCATCTTCTTCCATATAGACACTAATCATAAACTCTGGCTGGAGTTTTCCATGAGGGGTGCAGCCCAAGACAGTCTCAAAAATAAGCTCTCTTGCCCCTCATTTGCCTAAATTCACGGTGGCCTGGACACCCATCCTGTGAACCAGGAGTTATCAAATAGGCCAGGTGTTAATACTGCTCTGCATCTCCAATTTGAGGCCTACTGACTGTCAGGTATAGATTCTTTATATGATTTGGAGTCATGAGAAAACCCAAAAACCTATGGGCTAGCCTCTGCAGGGCTTTGAATAAATAATTTGACCCAAAGGATCCCTATTAACACTTGATGGGGGTCAGGAAACTTACAAATGAATGTGAGAAACTTCATTCACAATAACTGCTCTTTTGGCCATTGTGGTTTTGGGTGCACTCATGGCATATCTCTTTACATAAATCAGGTGCTGAGAATCTAAGCCACAACCTCACACAGGGCCACGAGGTTTATTCAGACACATTCCTTTCCAAAGCAATTAAGCAAAGAGCAACAGGTGATGCCCATTCATTTGCATTTGAAAACTGTTTTCTTCAGGCTTCACAATGGGGTGGCCTTAGGCAAAGACCTTCCTGACATTCAGGGCAACAGAACAATTGATAAGCAAAAGGCCCAAAGCAGGGTTTCTCCACTGAAACTTTCTTGGTCACACTGATATCTGAGTTTTCTGAGATGCTCGCCATTCACTTCAGCTATCCAGTACATGGCCATGTCACAGATCTTGGAGGTGGTACATATCGTGGACACAAAACCATGAGCCTATTCTGAAGAGTGGCTAGAATTCTGGAAGGAAACAGAAACTTAGGAAGATAGCAGGTGTTGCCCATGGATAAGGCAAGCCTCAGTTCATTCATAAGTTGGGCAAGATGAATGCTGGGAATCTTTCTACTATACAGGACACATCAATTGTTGCATTCTCTTTTCTAATATCTACAACCACGGACACAGTGGATACACAGACATAGAAACACTCGCCTTGTCAAACTACTTACTAGAAGAAGTCCACTCCAAATCAAACAAACCACCTTTCCTACCTATTCTCAGATCATGAGACAAAACCTGAATCACACCCACAAAGGCACATCCTTCCCCCATGTAACTCTGTGACTATCCGGAGTGTCCTTTGAGTGGTGGGCCAAACTATGTTCCCCCAAAATGGCCTGTCCTATCTCAGATCTGGTCTCCTTGGCCAACTCTGTGAAGTTGTCAGGAGCCAGCAGTGAACCACCACCTGCTTTCTCAGGAAAGGACCCTATTCAGAGCTCTCCTGGTATTTGGCCATCCTCACATCTGTAGGTACCAAGAAAGACTGACACTCTCCTTGGTAAATCCAAAAAAATGAGCCAATGGGTATTGGACTGGACTGGCTCCAGGTGCCTGGCTTCCTGGATCCGAAGTTCAGAGAGTTCCATCACCAAGAAAGTGAGGTAGATCACTTCTTCAGGAACTGAATGAGGTCACTGCCTTGACAACCACTTTGTACGAACAGTTGCTTTCAAGGGTCCCATGATATGGAGGCTGCCCCTACTTCCTGTGACATTTTCATAAGTTAGAATGGTATATAAACCATGGGCACTCGGGAACCGCTCTCCACCTAGGACTGGTTTGGTCCATCTTCTCTACATTAAGAAGAGAGAGGCTGATTCATACACATCCCTTCATGCTGACGAGGTTGTTTGCCATAGAAGATGACTTTTCTCTCTCAGTCTTTCATAGCTGCCTACATCTTCTCAAAAGATCATTTCTGCATGGACCTTTGATGTTCTCAACAGGTGGAAGATGCCCTACATTCCTGTATTGTAAAACTAACCCTGTCCCTGCTCTTCTGTAAAGTTTGATTGAGAGAACAGTGTATGGTTTGGGTTAATAACATGTTCAATTTGGGTTAGGAATATTTCTGCATGACAAATAATGGTATTGGGAAACTATGATATTTACAAGAATATATAGGTGAAATATAAGTATAAAAATAGAAATCTAGGGAAGATATGTAGCCCAGAAGGGCATTGGGCCCTTAATTGGTACACATAGCTTTGAATGATGTTCTGCAAAAATGTCTCAGATAAATCTATATACAATGGCATAGGAGCTTGTACCTTGGATGATTGAATGTCGAAGAGAACATCCACTCAAAAAGAGATAGTCGGTAGGATTAGGAAGATAGTCGGTAGGTTTAGAAAGAAGAGTGAGTATAGGATTTAGAGCAAAAGATCTTAAGCAATAGGGTTTCGGGTAGACAGTGAATGTAAAAGTCAGCATATGTGAAGAGTCAGTCACAATAATGAACAGGGGAAAATATGTAGGAATACAGACATAAATAGAGACATTACTAAATCAGGCAAAGTATAAAGTGAGTGATAGGATTAGACATTTTCAACAGGCTTGAGGTTGAATATATAATCTTAGGAAGAAACAAATATGTAGTCACCAATACGATTGACATTTCAGAGCATTAGGAAACCTGGACATGGAAGGTTTTAGTAATCCATGCTCACTTTTCATTTAGGCTTTGGTACAATCTTAAGAGTGACCTTTGCTTTTTTGGTCCAGAATATTACTGTGATAAAATGTATATGTAGATCAGATGACATGAGTATTTCTTCGACCATTTCTGGCAGCAATATTTAAAATATGTATAAATTAGTATTGGGGGTACAACGAGGTTTACCCTGTGTCTATAAATATAGAGATAATGCATGAATAGATCATACAGTTAATAAATAATATAACTGGTTCCACTTTAAATAATGGATTGAATTGATATCTGAAAATATATAAGAAATCATATATTGATATAGAATCATTCATAACAACTAGTTATACGTCTAATTGTAATCTTAGTGTTATGGTTTATCATGAAGAGTGTGTGAGTTTTGCTTCAAAAGTGATTATGGAAATCGAAAATAATGTGTTTGGAAAGAAGTCTCATGAAAAGACCAGTCAGACACATGGAGGAATACATGTTTCTGAAGCAGAAAGTGATTGAAAGTGAAATAAATGCCTATAAATTTGTGAACGTGTGGATGAAATATATATGCTATAATGTGCATAAACTCAAGAAATACAAATGTACCAGTGTTGAATAAAAATGAACTTCAAAATAAATGTCATGTCCCATAGGAATCTACTTGCATTGATATTAAACTGGGTTAGTTACTGTAGAAATATTAGGATTTATATGCACTATTCACTGAAGTTAGTTTTCAATACTAGGAAACAAATATGTATTTCAGGTGAATGAATATTTCTGAGAATAATCTTGTGAAAATTTGATTATAAATCCACATATATGAACAAGAATAAATTTAGGGAGTGTATAATAAGACACATATGTTAAATATTATGAAATATCTGGAGAGTATATATATATATATATATATATATATATATATATATATATATATATATATATATACCAATCTAATTACACAGTGAAATATATATCATCCACAGATCCAAAAATATTCATTTTAGTCGATATGGATTTATGTATAACTTTTTTTAACTAGGAAGCTCTCCCATAGGTTGAATTTTCAGTTCCTACATTGTTTAGGAGGAGTGATCTCTTCTCACAGTTTGTATCTGCCAAGTCATGTAACTCATGAAAATTTGTGTGTGATACCAGGTAGGATTCTATATGTGCATATAAAAATACATGTGCTGAATAGACTACACAGAAAGGGAGACAGGAATTCACATATTTGTTAACATTAAAAGAACATGGAGAACTATTTCAATTAAAAATGGACTAGATTTATAACTCCTACCCTATATAATGCAAAACGCAAGTCCAAAAATACAACATGCCTCCTCTGAACTGCTTGTATTTCTATTCTGTTTCGGTTATTTTTTTCCATCATATTATGATTAGTACTCAGAATCTATTAGGGTATGTGTTAGTGTCAGGGATTCAGTATTTCAAATGTAAAATAGAAAAAGGAATCCAATGTGTATACAAATATGTGCTAAACAAAATCTTCCCACTCTCATCCAGAACAATTCCTTGACATTACCTTCGCCCAAAGTAAGACACAATTAGAGGAGAAGAGTTAGAAAATCTGTGAATATATATATGGAATTTAATATGCTCAGGGGTTTACAACCTTGGCAGTGGTAGAGGAGTTTGCAAAAGTATGGGACAGGGTAAAAACTCCATAAACATGGAGCTCTGCTGGCCTAAATACTTCTTGAGAAACTGCCTCTGAGGTTGGGCACTTGAAATATATGTTGTTGTCAGGAGCTTTAGCTGCTTTCTAGTGAGACCATCAAATCTGTGTCTGCATCTATGTGACCTGGAGGAAATGGTTTCTTATTTTCCAAAGAAACATGAGGCAGCAGTGCTGAATTCTCTCTTTGTAAGTAAACGGTGACCATTGGGGGATAAGTGTCTTTTCATGTGGACTGTGAAGCCATTTGGTCATCTTATATTTTCTTGGTGTTTCTTGCTGCTGCACTGGGACTTTGGTAATTGCTTCATGAAATTAAAGGAGTTCAACTGGGACACAGTTCTGGAGGCAAATCTGTCATGTGTGGTGAGTCAGCGTCTGCAGGAGAATGCACCAACCAGGCTTCTAACACACATAGCTTGGCCCCATGTCCATAGCAACCTGATTCTGAACATTGCCCGGAAACATCTCCATATAACAAGATGCCTTTTCATGTAAGGGTCTGCTGGCTGCACCATGTCAGTCACAAGCCATTTGGAAGCCAATGGCAGATCCACATGGCCCAAAAACAAATTTTTCATCACACACCTTCCCACCACTGCTCTAGGCACATTACTCAGCAGGTTCCAACTTACTGGCATCTCTGTTCTACATCATTTTCATGAAGCCCAGTCAATCAAGGCACTGTCTGGTACACTCATGATCAGCAACATCCAAAGGTTCTCCAGTGCCACCTGGTCATGGAAATTTCAAAAATTTCATGGTATTTATCAAGGCATTTTTCAAAGATGACGTTGGAGGCACTGTGGGTTTCAATTCATTCAGGAACCATTAAATGGTGAGGAAGCTCATTTCAATGAATGCTCTGGAGAACTCTCACAGGCAAGGCTTCCCAAAGAGTGGCCAAAAGGTCACATGAAGCCAGGCCCATTGAGGTCTACAATGTGCCGTCCATGGGTGTTGTGACTCTCAACTATGGATGCCATTCTTTCAGAATAAAATCTTGTGATATCCTGGCTGAGATTTCCCGGGCTCTTTGGAAAGCCACCCTGGGCCTAGATCTCTGTTTCCAAGGGTGATTCTCATAGGTGGTCTCCTAAAATCCCAACAAAATTCATGGCAATACTTCTCTGAAGTCAGTTCCAGAACTCAGTCTATAAGGGGAATCACACCAGAGTTCAAGCCCAGGTTTTCTCAGTCATGTCTTCCAACCGGACACAAATGACCAAAATTAAAACCAAAACACTCCCATATGGCCCTCATCTTCTTCCATATAGACACTAATCATAACCTCTGGCTGTAGGTTTCCATGAGTGACGGAGTCCAGGAGAGTGGCCAAAACAACTCCCTTGCCCTCATTGGTGTAACATCAGGGTGGTCTGGACACCCTTCATGTGAACCAGGATTGATCAAATATGCTAGACGTTAATACTTCTATGCTTCTCCAATTTGTGGAAAACTGAGTATCAGGTATATAGTTTTATGTGATTTGCCGTCATGAGAAAACACAAGCACCTCTGCAGGTCTTTGAAGAACTCATTTGACCCAAAGGATCCCTCTTCTCACTTGATCGAGTTCAAGAACTTTAAAGATAAAGGCGAGAGACTTCATCCACAATGACTGCTTTTTTGACCAATTTGGTTTTGGATGTACACATGGGATCTCTCTTTACATCCATCAGGTGCTGAGAATCTGAGCCACAACCTCACATAGGGCCAAGAGGCTGATTCAGACACATCCCTTTCCAAAGCAATTAAGCAAAGAGCCACAGGAGATGCCCATTCATTTCCATTTGAAAACTTTTTCTTCAGTCTTCACAAAGGGGTGGCATGAGGCAAAGACCTTCCTGACATTCAGGGCAACAGAACAATAGGTTAGCAATAGGCCAAAAGCAGGGTTTCTCCACTGAGACTTTCCTGGTCACACTGATATCTGAGTTTTCTGAGATGCTCGCCATTCCCTTCAGCTATCCTGTACATGGCCATGTCACAGAGCTTGGAGGTGGTACATATCTTGGACACAAAACCATGAGCCAATTCTGGAGAGTGGCCTGAATTCAGGAAGAAATCAGGAACTTAGGAAGATAGCAGGTGTTACCCATCCATACGGCTAGCCGCATTCCATTCATAAATTGGGCAGGAAGAATGCTGGTAAGCTTTCTACTAGACTGGACACATCAATTGCTGCATTCTTTTTTTCTAATGTCTACAACCATGGACACAGTGGGATACACAGACATAGAAACCTTCGCCTTGTCAAAACCCTTATTAGAAACCGTCCACTCCAAACCAAACAAACCGCCTTTCCTACCTATTCTCAGAACATTAGACAAAATCACAAACACACACCCACACCCACAAAGGCACCTCTTTCCTCAAAGTAGTTCTCTGACTATCGTGTGTTTCCTCTGACTGCTGGGCCATACTATGTTCCCATCAAATGGCCTGTCTTGTCTCAGATCTGGTTTCCTTGGCCAACTCTGTGAAGTTGTCAGGAGACAGCGGTGAGCCACTTACTGCTTTCTCAGGAAAGGCCACTCTTAAGATCTTTCCTGTCATTTGGCTATCCTCACATCAGTAGGTAGCAAGAAAGACTGACTCTGTCCTTGGTAAATCAAAAGAAGTGAGACCACTGGGACTGGGACTGGGACTAGATTTGTGTGCCTGGCTTCCTAGATCCCAAGTTCAGAGAGTTCCATCACCAAGGATGTGAGGTGAGGTCACTTCCTTCAGGAACTGAATGAGGTCACTGCCTTGGCAACCACATTGTCTTAACATTTACTTCCAAAGGTCCCATGAAATGGAGGCTTCCCCTACTTTATGTGACACTTTCACAAGTTAGGATGGTATATCAACCATTGGTAACTGGGAACAGCTCTCCACACAGGCCTGGTTTGGTCCTTCTTCTCTACATAAAGAAGAGAGAGGCTGATTCAGACACATCACTTCATGCTGACCATGTTGTTTGCAAAGGAAGATGACTTTTGCTCTCAGTTCCTTCATAGCTACCTACATCTTCTCTAGAGATCATTTGTGCATGGACCTTTTAGTTTCTCAGCAGTTGGAAGATTTCCTTCATTCCTGTATTTTAAGACCAACTCTGTCCTTGCTCTTCTCTTATGTTAGATTGAGGGAACAGTGTATGGTTAGGATTAATAACAGGTTCGATTTTGAATAGAAATCATTCTGCTGGATGAATAATGGTATTGGAAACCTGCAATATTTACAAGAATATATAGGTGAAATATATGAGTATGAAAACAGAAATCTAGGTAAGATTCGAAGTCCAGAAAAGCATTGAGCCCTTGATTTCGGTATTAAGCTTTGATTTATTTTCTGCACAGATGGGATACTTTGCTTTGAATTATGTTCTGCAAAGATGTCTCAGATAAATTGATATATAATTGCATAGGACCTTGTAACTTGGATGATTGATTGTAAAAGAGAACTTCCAGTCAAAAAGGAGTAATCGGTAGTATTAGGAAGATAGTTGGTAGGTTTATATAGGAGAGTGAGTATAGGATTTGGACCAAAAGTTCTTTAGCTATAGGGTTTCGGGTATACAGTGAATGTAAATGTCAGAACATGTGAAGAATCAGTCACATTGCAGAACTGGGGAAAATATGTAGGAATGCAGATATCAATAGAGACTTTAGGAAATCTGGCAAAGTATAGTTGGTTGTGAAATGTTAATAAAATAGGTACTTGTCACTTCCTGTTTTTCTGTATGCTTAATAAAACACTGTTGAAATCTTGAGAACTGTTTTCTAATCTTTTTCCCAGAATGTGCTGTCCCCAACTGCCAAACTGCAGAATGTACTCCCTCACCCAGTTGCACGCAAACTGCTCACTCGCCCAGACTCATCAATAAACTTCCCTCCCTGCCCACTTCAAGGAAAGTATATGAGCTCTGCTCTATTCAAATTAGCTCTGAGCCCCAGCATGCTGGACCCCCAATAAACCCTTTGCTTTTGCATGAGAGAGTCTCTTGGTGGTCTCTTCCCCCAACGCTCTCCCGACCTTTATATATGGAGGTTCCTTCGAGATACGGCAGGGGCGGAAGAGAGACCTCAATGGGCTACTCTCAGGGAAAGTAAGGCGCCTCTTTCTGGTTTCAGGTTTCAGGTTAGGGCTTGGCAAAATGGCTGTTGATGAAGTTGCATGAGCTCTCTTTGACGGTGGCTGGCAGATGTGTCACAGAGCCACAGGCTCTGGGGGACGCCACAGAGGACTCGGGAATCAAGGAACAATAGTCTCCTCGACTCAGTGATGTTTTGTTTCAGATTCGGTATTGCCAGCCCATCGGGTTTTGCCGGCTGCTCAGTCTTGGTCTCAGTGTTGGACGTTCATTGCCTGTCTTTATTATCTTGTCTTGTCTGTGTCGTGAGAGTTGCTTTTACTGTTTGTGTATCTTTCATTATGGGAAAGGTCACTTCAATGCCTCTGTCTCTGACCTTGATCACTGGACCAAAGTCCGCTTTAGGGCTCAGAATCTTTCTTTTTCAGTAAAACGCTGGACCTGGCAGACTCTCTGTGCCTCAGAATGGCCCACCTTTGCATTCGGATGGCCCCTAGAAGGATCTTTCTACTTCGCACTAATTTAATAAGTCAGAGATATTGTCTTACAGCCAGGGCCACATAGCCATCCCGATCAACAGCCATATATCTTAACTTGGCAGGACCTCTGCAAATCTCCTCCTCCATGGGTGAAGCCTTTCCTTGCCATGTCCCCGCTCCTACTCTTTTCCCCACGATCTCTCAAACCCTCTGCTCATCCTCCTCCTCCACCCTCTGTTCTCCCTGAGTCACAAGATTTGACTCTACTGGACTCTCATCCCCCTCCTTATCTTCTACCCTCATCCCACAACCCCCAACACACTCTAAGTGATTCCCCTGCTGCTGACTCAGCCTCTCCGCCATTGGAGAAAGATAAGCCAGCCCAGCGCACTCTAGATAACTCCCCTGCAGCACACACAGCCCCTCCTCCCCTGGAGGAAGCTGGCCTGGCTAAAGGAACTCGACAGCGTCAAATGATTTAAAACCCTGAAACTCCCGTGTTGCTCCCCCTCCATTCCTATGGGCCAATGATTGACAACGGCCATGGAGGAAAAATGCAAGCCTACCAGTATTGGCCTTCTCCTCTTCAGACCTATATAAATGGAAAAATAACAATCCTCCTTTTACTGAGGACCCAACCTGGCTCTCAGGTCTGGTTGTGTCATTGATGTTTTCACACCAGCCTACTTGGGATGACTGCCAACAACTCATAGGGACTCTCTTCATGACAGAGGAACAAAAGAGAATCCTCCTGGATGCTAGAAAACAATATCCTCGGACTAGATGGGTGACCAACACAACTTCCCAACATAATCAAAGCCGGCTTTCTCTTGAAACGACCCAAGTGGGACCCCAACACATTTGAAGGTAGGGAGCATCTGTCCACTTATCACCTGGCTCTAATAGTGGGTATCTTAGTGGCCGCTAGGCGACCAACTAATTTGGCCAAGGTAAGAGAGATTATTCAAGGGCCTGGTGAATCTACCTCTATGTTCCTAGAGAGAACTATGGAGGCATATAGGAGATATACTACTTTCGATCCTCAGGCAGAGGATCAAAAGGCATCTGTCACAATGGCCTTTATTGGGCAAGCTACCCTAGATATTAAAAGAAAGTTACAATGCTTAGATGGATTACAAGATATGATTTTGAGAGATTTAGTTAGAGAAGCCAACAAGGTATACTATAAGAGTGAAACTGAGGAAGAGAAGGGAGAAAAGGGAGGATGAGAGAAGCAAAAGACAGACTAAGGCATTGACTAAGGTCCTGGTCACAACAACAAACAGGCCAGAAATTAAGAAACAGAGAGACAGAAAGGGATACCTGGGCCCACACTAGAGGCCACCCCTGGCCTCAGATCAATGTGCCTACTCTAAAGAAAAAGGACACTGGGCCAAAGAGTGCCCTAGAAAGAGACAGCCACGCCAGCCAGACATTCTGACTCTGGAGGATTACTAAGAAAGTCGGGGCTCAGATCCTCTCCCCGACCTCAGGGTAACTTTTGAAGTGGAGGGGACCCCAGTAAACTTTGAAGTAGATACAGGGGCAATATACTCAGCCCTTAAGGCCCCATTGGGCCCTCTATCAAATAAAAGGTCTCTAATTCCAGGGTCTAAATGCAGTAAATATCAGACTTTGACAACTAAGGGGACCATGGACCAGGGGAAAGGATAAATCCATCACTCCTTCCTAGTAATCCCAGAATGCCCGGCCCCATTGATGGGCAGAGATCTGCTCACCAAGCTCTGGGCCAAAATAACTTTTAACCCTGAAGGCCCCCAAGTGGAATTTCTAAATCCTTCAGTAAACACTCCTATAATCATGGCTCTAACTATGTCAGTAGCAAATGTTCATCAACTCACTCATCTTTGTTCAAAGAAACTGCATTCATTCCTGAAAGATCAAGAACAGAGTTTTCCACTAACCGACTCACAGTGAAAGAAAATAACTGAATGGGTAACAAAAGCCTGTCAGGTCCATCAATTGGTTAATACTTACCCTTCCAAGCTTCCTGCAGGAAAGCACCTACGAGGAACCATACCAGGAAAATTCTGGGAAGTGGACTTTACTGAAATTAAGCCAGCAAGGTATGGACTTAAATATCTTCTAGTCTTTGAAGATACATTTTCAGGACGGATTGAAGCCTTCCCCACAAAAAAAAGAAAGAAAAAAGAAAAAAAAAGAAACAGAGCAAATGGTTGTCAAGAAGATCCTGGAAGACATTTATTCTCCCCTTGACGACCAGTAGTCTTAACTCTCATCAGCCCCTTAAGCAGCGATGGCTGATCACAAATCCTACTGGAAAAGAAGTATGGTCTATCTCACATACAGCCCCCTTATGGACCTGGTGGCCATCTCTCCACCCAGACATTTGTCAGCTGGCTATAGGTCTTTCCTATTGAGATATCCCTGATGGAGAGGATCCCACTAAAATTCCATTAAATCCCTTCGGTACCATAGAAAATGGAAACAAACATTATGGATGTAGGGACACGTGAGCCAGATGCAGGTTGGCTAGCCTAGATTACTATGTTTGCCCGGCGGAGTATCAAAGCCACAAACAGTCACGGCTGTGCGCGGGGGAGAGCAGACTTCTTCTGTAAGTCATGGGGCTGTGAGCATACAGGGACTGCCAGATGGAACCCAAACTCCTCATCAAATTCTGTAAACAGCATTGGCCATATTACCAATTAGATAACCAAAACCGATGGCCCCAAGAGGGGTCTCTATATCCTCAAAATCTGCGTGACCTTTTAAACTTCTGAAAGTGCTCAAAAGGGTAAAAGGAGATTCCCCTATGTGGAGGCCTTCTCCCTCCTTTGCTCACATCCTGAACTATGCTTCTCCAATAGATGCTTACCCTCAGCCTTCTGCTCCAGACTCTCTGCTGTCACTCCCACCTCAGCAACTTGATTTCTGCCCTCCAATATCTAGATCAAAAACCCAAATCTCCGCCAGTTCTCAGACCATTGCCCCCTTGCTGAGGTAGCAGGTACTGAGGTACCACTCCACTCACTCACTACTCTCTTCTCCTGTCAGTGCCCGCACTGGGTCCCTCCAGGTCCTCTTACCAGCTAATGCAAAGCTCAAACCCACTGAGGAGAACCCTCAGACCCTTATCCAAAATGTAATGAAAATGGCCTTTAATGTTGCTTTGTCATCACTGAAAACAGGTTACTAAAAATTTAAAGTCCCTCACAGGCTTTTTGGGATACTCACTCCCGTTTCCCCCTCTGTTCTATCTGTTCTACTGCTCAAATTTTTCTTGCTATTAAGATCCCAAAGCCCTCTCCCAATATTCTTTTACATCTCTCCTTCCTCATTCTCAGATCCACGGAAGTTGCTCTCATCCCTGCCTTCCAAGTCGTCCCCCTCTGTACCAGGTCCACAGAAAAGTCTTAATTAACTTTCTCCAGAAGTCTTCACCATGGCTGATTTACGACTTTCAGCAAAAGAGTCCCTATAAAAGAGATCACTGTAGATAAACTTCCTATTTTTGTGTTGCCCTGGTCTCCTTGGAAACTGGCTAAAAAAAACCAGCACTCCTAATCTAGACACACCCTTAATAGTTTTTCACAAAATATGTGAAAAAAAAGGCCTCTGGCCTTGAGCTGGGGCTTCACAGAGATGGCTACATTTCTAAGATAAAGAAGTTACAAACTGGGCTGCATGGAAACAGCTGGCAGGTTGAAAAAAAAGAAAGGGAAGAAAAAGCTCTCCCCCACATAGGTGTCCTTAAAAGTTAACTTGCCCCAAACTGAGGAAAAAACAGAAACGAAAACTGCTTTTTGTGAACTTCTGCAGACTGTGAACTTCTGAGCCCATTTCCTTACGTGTTGTGTACAAAATTCTGAAACTACCTAAACTTGGGTTTCAGGGGATTAATTGATTACAACAGAAGCAATGCCCCCTGAATCTGGTTGCAACCAAAAAAGACTGTTTTCCTGTCTTTGGTGCTATCTTAGGTGCCTTGCCTTGTCCGTCCCTACAACAGTATAATTCTATATACTTAAACACTGTTTATGTTTTCATGAAATGGTCAACAGATGTGATTAATTGTGTAATGGTGCAGATGTTTCCCAGAGTGCTCTATCATGATGCAGGTTCATTTGAAGATCAAAGAGGGGGGCATAGAACACGGTTCCGCTGAAAACATATGTCCCTCACCTTAGCCATTCTATTACGAATAGTAGTTACTGCAGGGTAGGGCACGGGAACCATTGCTCTGGCCCATGGGACACAAAAAATGACCCAAAGCAGCAATAGATCAAAAATTAAAGATATTAGAAACCTCCATCACAGCTTTGAACGAATCTTTAACCTCTCTCTCTGAAGTTGTTTTACAGAACAGTCGAGGGTTGGACCTCTTTTTCATGAGAGAAGGGGGCCTTTGTGCTTCATTGAGGGAAGAATGTTGTTTTTATGTCTACAATACTGGAGTTGTAAAAAAAATCTATGAGTAAATTAAAAAGATGCCTTGAAGAGCGACAATGAGAGAGAGAGAGGCCCAAGAATGGTAGTTTGAGTCTTTTTTTACACAGTCCCCCTGGTTAACTACGTTTTTATCAACCCTAGCCAGTCCAATAATAATCCTCATATTATTGCTAACTATAAAACCCTGTTTTCTCAACCGTGTAATTTCTTTTCTCCAAGCTCAAATTGGACAAATTAAACTTATGGTAATACCCCACTAGCAGACATAGAATGTGACACTCCACAATGATCACTTTTATGATTAAAAGTAGCCAGAAGAAGAAGTGGGGAATGAAAGGTTAATAAAATATGTACTTGTCACTTCCTGTTTTTCTGTATGCGTAACAAAACACTGTTGAAATCTTGAGAACTGATTGCTAATCTTGTTCCCAGAATATGCTGTCCCCAATTACCAAACTGCAGAATGTACTCCCTCACCCAGTTGAATACAAACCATCCACTCTCCCTGACCCATCAATGAACTTCCATCCCTGCCCTCTGCAAGGAAAGTATATAAGCTCTGCTTAAGCTGTTGTCAGGTCTCTCTGCTCTATTCAAGTGAGCTCTGAGCCCCAGCATGCTGGACCCCCAATAAAACCTTTGCTGTTGCATGAGATAGTCTCTTGGTGGTCTCTTTCTCCGGCACTCGCCCAAACTTTACTTGGATGATTGAATGTAGAAGAGAACATCTATTCAAAAAGTTATAGTCAGTAGGATTAGGAAGATAGTTGGTAGGTTTAGGAAGAAAAGTGAGTATAGGATTTGGAACAAAAGTTCTTTGCCAATAGGGTTTTGGTTAGAGAGTCAATGTAAATATCAACACAAGTGAAGAGTCAGTCACAATGATGAACAGGGGAAAATATGTAGAAAAGCAGATATCAATAGAGACATTAGGAAATCAGGAAAAGAATAAAGTGAGTTATGGGATTAGATATTTTCTACAGGGTTGAGGTTGAATGTATGAGCTTAGGAAGAAACAAAGATGAAGTCAACAATAGGATTGACATTTGAGAGCATTAGCATAGCCCAAGACAGTGTCCAAAATAAGCTCCGTTGCCCTCATTTGCCTAAATTCCCGGTGGCCTGTACATCCTTCCTGTGTACCAGGAGTGATCAAATAGGCCTGACCTTAATATTGCTCTGCTTCACCAATTTGAGGCCTACCGAGTGTCGGGTACACATTCTTTATGTAAATTGGAGAGATGAGAAAACCCAAGCACCTATTGGAAAGCTTCTGAATTAATTTGAAGAAATCATTTGACCCAAATGATCCCTATTCTCACTTGATGGAATTCAGAAACCTTACAGAGGAAGGCAAAAGACTTCATCCACAATGACTGCTCTTTTTTGCCATTTTGGATTTGGATGCACACATGGGATCTTTCTTTAGATCCATCAGGTGCTGAGTATCTAAGTCAAAGAATCACACTGGGCCAAGAGGCTGATTCAGACACACCTCTTTCCAAATCAATTAAGAAAAGAGCCAAAGGTGAATCCTATTAATTTCCATTTGAAAAATCTTTTCTTCAGGATTCAAAAAGCTGTGGCCTGAGACAAAAACCTTCCTGACTCTCAGGGCAACAGAACAATAGGTAAGCAAATGGCCCAAAGCAGGGATTCTCCACTGAGACTTTACTGGTCACACTGATATCTGAGTTTTCTGAGATGCTCGCCATTCCCTTCAGCTATCCAGTACATGGCCATGTCACTGAGCTTGGAGGTAGTACATATCTTGGACACAAAACCATGAGCCTATTCTGGAAAGTGGCCATAATTCAGGAAGAAAACAGCAACTTAGGAAGGTAGCAGGTATTGCCCATCAATAAGGCAAGCCATAGTCAATTCATAAATTGGGCTGGATGAATGCTGGGAAGCTTTCTACGAGACAGGACACATCAATTAATGCATTCTATTTTCTAATGTGTACAAGTACAAACACAGTGGGATACACAGACATAGAAACACTTGCGCTGTCAAACGACTTACTAGAAACTGTTCACTCCAAATCAAACAAACCGCCTTTCCTACCTATTCTCAGAACATGAGACAAAACCACAAACCCACACCCACACCCACAATGGCACCTACTTCCCTCAAATAGGTCTGTGACTGTCCGGTGTGTGCTCTGACTGATGGGTCATACTATGATCCCCCAAAATGGCCTGTCCTGTCTCAGATCTGGTCTTCTTGGCCAACTCTGTGAAGTTGTCAGGAGCCAGGATTGAGCCACTACCTGCTTTCTCAGGAAGAGCCCCTCTTCCGAGCTTTCCTGGCATTTGGCCATCCTCACATCAGTAGGTACCAAGAAAGACTGACTCTGTCCTTGGTTAATCCAAAAAAGTGAGACCACTGGGACTAGGACTGGGACTGGCTCTGGGTGCCTGGCTTTCTGTATCCCAAGTTCAGAGAGTTCCATCACCAAGGAAGTGAGATGAGATCACTTTCTTCAGGAACTGAATGAGATCACTGCCTTAGCAACCACTTTATCATAACAATTGCTTCCAACGGTACCATGAGATGGAGGCTGCCCCTACTTCCTGTCACACTTTCACATGGTAGAATGGTATATCACCTGTAGGCAAATGGTAACAGCTCTCCACACAGGCATGGTTTTGTCCATCTTCTCTACATTAAGGAGAGATTGGCTGATTCTGATGCAACCCTTCATCCTGACCAGGTTGTTAGACATGGAAGATGATTTTTGCTCTCTCAGGTCTTTCATAGCTGCCTACATCTTCTCCAGGGATCATTTCTGCATGGAGCTT